>NC_051065.1:87824287-88135526 GCF_004664715.2 Peromyscus leucopus | reverse complement strand
TGTACATAGATTTATTTCTTCTCATCCCAAGATTAATTATCAGCTGGTTTGCAGATTCTTCCCAGACCCTGGGAGGGGACTATCGAGGGGCTGGACCCCCCATAGTCCCCGATAACACAGCTTTAATCCCAGTGGCAGAGGCAGGCAGAACTCTTTGAGTTCAAGGCCATCTGGTATTCATAAAAGTTCTCATCCAGCCAGGCCTACATAGTGAGACCCTATCTCAAAAAAATGAAAAAACAAATTATATTGACTATAAAAATAAAAAAGTGGTTGAGTACTTACTAGGTAGGAAACTAAGACTTTACCATGGCCAGTGGATAGTCCAGTGACTTGATAGGAAAGAGCATAGCCACCATTAGCCAGGATTAGCCAGGATTTCTATCCAGCAAAAGTAGCAAGGTTAACATGTCGATACTCCAGGAAGGAGGTCCCGAGACTAGCACTACAGTTCCCCGTTATCCACGAGAAGGAGAGGAGAGCAGACCCAAACACAGCACCAGACAGAGGGAGCCTGAGGAGCTGTGACTGCAAGACTCCGGTGCTGGCCACACTATTTAGTGGACTACCCATGCCCTGCTGGCCTGGGACCCAGTACCCTCATCTCTACAGGTGACCCAGGAGCCTTCCTCATATAAGCTCTCACAACGGTCTGATCCCTTGTGTCAGCTTCTGTGTTCTGGGGACAATAAGGGATGGCAGAGCAGAGTTCTGTCTCTATTCACAGGAGTCCAGTCCATCCTGTGTCACGGGTACAAATTGAATCAAGAAATCCAGTCGGGCGTTGGTGGCGCACACCTTTAATCCCAGCACTCAGGGGGCAGAGGTAGGCAGATCTCTGAGTTTGAGGACAGCCTGGTCTACATACAGAGGGAATTCCAGGACAGCCAGGGCTACATAGAGAAACCTTGTCTTAAAAAACCAGAAAAAAAAAAAGAAAAAGAAAAAGAAATCCAGATCCCTGCTATGACCGACACACGGTTCCTTCTGAAGAAAGACTGCAGAGTTACATTCTAACATAATTAAGGCCAGTGACTCAAAATGGAATTCAAAGGTCTGACTTTGGGCCTATGATGTTGGAGGGGTGAGGTATGGAGGTTCACACTGGCCCTGTCAGAATAAAACTTTGTCTTCTCCAGAATGGAAATACCTGTCAGCCCCCTTAAATATGAATAGGACATTATGCATTATTCACCATCTTTGAAAGAAAGCTGTATATCAATGCAAATAATGTCAGTAATGGCACCACTGATGAAAATAGTTGTATTGATTTCTTTTGGCATAGAGGACTAAGACAGAGTCTCATGTAGCCTAGGATGGTCTTGAATCCACTAGATAGCCAACGCTGACCTTGACCTCTGGATCCTGCCTGTACCTCCCAAGTAAAGTTTGTCTATAATGAAGAAGCCACTTAACATCAAAGGACATTAATGGACTGGAGAGACGGCTCAGTGGTTAAGAGTACACACTGCTCTTCCACAGGACCCGCCTGTGGTTCCCAGATCTCTTACAGGGCCAATCTCAACCACCTGCAACTCCAGCTCCAGGGGATCCAATGTCCTCTTCCGGCCTCCTCAGGTACCTATACTCACATGCACAACCCCCTTCCCCCCCTACACACACACACATGCAAATAGACCTACACACAATTAAAAATAAAATACACCTTTAAACTTTTCAAAAAGGACACTAGTTAACTAAGTTACACTCCGTCTAGACCATGAAATTCTATGTGGTGACTGAAGAATAGGTAGATATACTTATGTCCACATGAAAGTATTTCCAAAAGAAATTCAATCAGGAATCTGAGAACTGTTATGTCTAATACCTACATTTACAAAGAGAAAACAAAAAGCATAAGCAGCACACCCCTGTCATCCCGGCACTTGGGAACCGGAGAGAGGGGTTTTTAGTGGGGAAAAAAAGTTAGTGTTAAAAAAAAAGGAAAACGCTGAGCCGGTGAGACAGCTCGGTGGGTAGAGGCGCTTGTGGTACAAGGTCGGTGACCAGAGTTGATCCCCAGAACACACAGCGTTGGAAGGAGATAACAACTAAGTTGTTCTCCAACTTCCACATGTGTACCATGGCATGTTTATGCTATATCACATGTACCACACAGGCATCATGTGCAGCACACACATACACACATGCACACGCACACACACACATACACACATACACATACGTGTGCACACACAGGCATACACACATACACACACACACACACACACACACACACGGAATAATAAAAATTTAAGAATAAAAAATGTCTGTGTAAGTGTGTTTACTAACACACCAACATTTTTATTTTGAGGCAGAGTTTCTCTTTGTAGCTCTGGCTGTCCTGGAACCCACTATGCTCAAGATGGCTTCAGACTCAGAGATCCGCCTGCCTCTGCCTCAAGAGCACCGCAATTAAAGGTGTGTGCTACCACGCCAGGCACCAGGGAATGTTTTACAAGGACATACAAGTGTGAATAGTGGTTATGAGGACAGCACACGAGTTAGGAGGAAATATGGTACTTTGCACGCTTATGTTGTCTTGTGGTGCTGGGCCTCAAGGCCAGGCCCCCATGCAAACAGCACTAGCGCTTTATTTACTCCTGAGGCTTGGCCCTTTCATTTCATACTCCCATATACCATTTCCTTCCCTCCCTGACATGCAAATGCTTTACCAACTCCATTCACAGAGGAGCTCTGCCATGTAGTCTATACGACGTCCTAGTGCCTTACACAACACGCGCTCTTCGGAAGTTCATCAAGGAAATTTACTTGAATAACTTTTATGGAGTAATTTACTAAAAACGCTGCCCTTTGAAACATCCCAGTCCCTGGAGCACTTACCAGCAAAGGAAGATGTCTGTGAAGTCTCTGCTGTGGTGAAGAGGGCAAATATAATCCAGTACATCATCCATTTGACCTGTTGAAAGAAGGAGTTGGTAGACAAGGTCATGGCTGCCTAGTCCAAGGCAGTGGACGCTGAGGCAAGTCCAAGCCATGCCATTTGCACCCGTCACCGCCCCCCATACTTCCCTAACTCAGGTGCAGTTCTGCTACACGCCTTCCACATTGGGAGCAAACAGGCTATTGTGCAATCAGAGTGAGAGCCAAGCAAAACCTCTGCAGGGATCCTAGACTTAATCCAGGTTAGCTATGCCTTAGGACAAAGCCCCAAAGAGCTTGAACCTGCCGAATGGCTGCAAGTTCAAGAGGGGAGACTCTCAGAGAAGGGACACCAAGAAGAGAAGACCCCAAAATTGACACTATAAGCTGTCTTCAAAGTCTTGCCCAGAATCGCCGGCACTCAGGGCTCTCAGGGGGATCATGAGGTTGAGGTCAGCCTGAACCACAGAGCAGGAATCTTTCACAAAAATAACAAAGCTCTTGGCTGGACCTTGAACTACAGAGAACCAAAGTAAGACTTCAAACAGGGACTTAAATACACATATAAATGAAATTTTTTTTAAAAGATAAAGTATCGGGGAAAATTGGAAAAGACTGGGCGTCCTATGGATGCCAGGTGTCTCGCACACAGTTCCAAATTATCCTGGTCTTCAGGTATCTTATGGCTCGACATTGTTAGGCTATTTTTTATAGCTTCATAGGTTATAGAAAACTGATTTCAATGACAATATTGTTTCTATAAGGATGCAAATCAATTTTGTCTCTGGAAGACACACTGAAATTTCATTCACTCTTGCCCAATGAATCCATTTAATATTAGTTACCACATTAATTCCAACAGTTTCAGGGTCTCACTCACTATTAACAGCTCCCCAAGGACAGTGACCACTGCATAGCTAAGAGGAATTGGCAGAGTTATTAAGGACATCGGATGGGAAGGTCATCCTACCAACTGTAACCACACGCATCTTAAAAGAGAACTCTTCCTAGCTGGGTCTGCGGGAGAAGTGAGTGTGGAGGACCACTCAGAGACCCAATGCCACTGACTCCAAAGAATGAGGAAAGCGTTTGTGCTGAAGGGCAGCTGCTACGAGGAGCCACAAAGGCAGGGAAACAGACTCTCCTCCAAATACTCCAAGAGGAACAGCCCTGCCTGTGACTCCAGGATTGAAATCTAACAATGCATGTTGTTTTATGCTGGGCAGTGCATGGTAACTTGTTACAGTGACAATAAAAAGCTAATCTGAAACTTGGATGAAAACTCTAAAATAATAACAAAAGAACATAAAAATGAGAATGTAGCCACAAGGGAGCTACTCAACATTATACATATTAGTAGTCATGAAGAGGTTATTGTTACAGTCTTAAAATTTTGCATTATCCTGGGATAAAGATAGCTCAGCCATTAAGAGTACCGGCTGCTCTTCCGGAGGACAGGGGTTTAATTCCCGCAACTACATGATGGCTCACAACTTTCTGTAACTCCAGTCCCAGGGGATTTGATGCCCTACACTTATGGACACTCAGGCAATACATCCATACACATAAAATAAAGTCAAATAAACTTGCATTATCTAATAACCTATGATTTTGTACATATTTTACAAATTATAGATAATAAATATAATCTCAGACATAACCAATTTTAAAACAATAAATAGATAGTTTTAAAAGCTAGTTCAAGAGACCATTGACCCATCCCAGGGGAATGGTGTGAGGCAGGTCTCAGACAGTGGTTGCAGAGAAGGATGGGAGACCTGTTTGGAAGATAACAATAGCTCTAAGGATGAGGGGGTATGGTCACCAAATGGACAAGACAGTTAATAAAGCTGGAGAGTGGAAAGGCTGGAGTCACAGGCAAGTCCCCGGGTTTCTCCTGGACAAATGAGGTTAGGAGGTGCCCCCAGCAAAGAGTCGTCTGGAAGCGTCTTCATCAAGAAATTCCCTAGATCAAATTGACCTGTGGCAATGTCCACAGGAGATGGTCTTGATTGCTAATTGATGTTGGAGGGCCCCGCCCACTGTGGGCGGTACCATTCCCTGGGCAGGTGGTCCAGGAAAGCAGCACTCTCCATGGTTTCTGCTATACTTCCTTGGCTGTGAGTGAATTCCTTGGTTAGAGGCACTGCTGCATGACTAGCAAGCAGGCCTGCCTTTAGGATCCTGCTTGAGATCCTGCCCTGGCTTCTCTCAATGATGGACAGGGACCTAGAAATGTAAGCCAAATTCTTTCCTCCCCAAAGTTGCTTTTGGTCAAAGTGTTTTTTTTTTTTTTTTTTTAATTTGAAGATTTATTTTTATTTTTTAATATTCTCTCTCTCTCTCTCTCTCTCTCTCTCTCTCTCTCTCTCTCTCTCTCTCTCTCTGTGTGTGCGTGTGCGTGTGTGTGACAATGTGTTCAGGTGCCCTTCAGAGGATAGAAAAGGGCATCAGATCGTCTAGAACTGGACTGACAGGTGGTTGTGAGTCACTCAACCCAGGTGCTGCGAACTGAACCCAGGTCCTCTGGAAAAACAGCAAGTGCTCTTAACTACTGAACCATCTCTCCAGCCCCTATTCAGGGTATTTCATAACATCAACAGAAATAAAACTGATCAGACCACAAGAAGGAAACATGTTAAACAGCGTGAGTGTGTGTGTGATACATAGACACTGAGTATGCTCGAGTGGGTGTTTTGAGAGTATTGGGACATTGAACGTATGTTCACAGTGTATGTGTGTGTGTGTGTGTGTGTGTATGAGAGAGAGAGAGTGTGTGTGTGTGTGTATGAGAGAGAGAGAGAGAGAGAGAGAGAGAGAGAGAGAGAGAGAGAGAGAGAGAGCACACATGCACGTGAGGACAGAGGAAGGAGGCAGGTCTCCCTGGTACTGCTCAGCTCCTATCTCCCAATGCCAATTTTACCGAGAAACCTCTAATCTTAACTCCCAAGCTTTCCCCCAGGGGGAAATGTGTGCACACACCAGCCAACACAAACAGCTGTTCTGCTTGTCAGTTAGCGTTCACTCTAAATTAATGAATCGCCATTCTGGTCATACACCAGGCTCCTGTGAGTTTAGTCAGCGCACAACAATTTACCAGGGTTTGATCTGGCCCAGCTGGCTGGGCGCGTGCTCAGGCCCTGCTTTGCAGAGGAGCAGCTCTTGCACTACAGAGATCTCAGTGAGGCCTCCCCCCTGGCACAGCTGCTGAGCACCACAGGTGGGAAGGGGTCAGGAGGGGTAGGGCTGGAAGAAGCTGCGCCGCTGCTGCCGCCGCTGGGCTGTGTCAACTGAGAACCAGGAGCCTCGGGGCTTGCAACTTCTCCGCTATTTATAGTGTGCGAGCAGCGCTGTCCTCACATACCAGGGACTGGCCTCCAGAAGTTACCCACTCTGGATTCCCTGGTAAGAGTAGCTGAAGCAAGCAGTTCTGGGAAGCTGGGAGGAAGGGGGCTGAGCTCTGGTTGTAGCTGATCTGGAGGTGTTCATCTGGGAAATGCATGAAAATAATGACTTCCAGGATGGCTCTGAATTAATTCTTTCTTTACCCCCCTCTCTCTCTTTGTATGTTTTAGAATGTACTTGTGTGTGCAAGTGCCTAAGGAGGTCAGAAGATGGTGCTGAATTCCATAAGCTGGAGTGACAGGTGGTTGTTAGCGCCCTCAAATGGGATCTGAGATCTGAACCCTGGTCCTCTGTAAGAACAGCAGGATTATTAACTATTGAGCCATCTCTCTAGCCCTTGAATTTTTTTTTTAACCTACACCCCAAGATGACCAGGGGTAATGCCAGGAGCACCCAACATTAATGACTGCAGTCCTCTAGAGAATGAGTCTGCCCGACCCTGAGCTTGTCAAGCAACATCTTCTAAGGGGGAAGGGGATTGTCACCACCCCGCTGTTCAGAAGATGACCTGAGGCTCTTGGAGGTTTACGCCACTTGTCCAGCATATAATTACACTAATAAATTTCAGAGCCTAGGACTTGGTAACTCGGTCTCTTTATGACCAAACCGGCATCCTTCACCTGGGCTAGTCCCCTACAAGGGAAAGGACATTCTCATCACATCCTTCACTCAGCAAGTCTTGGTCAATGGGGCAGCTAAACAGGAGGTACCTGGGATGGCCAAGAATGATGCATGCAGCACCCAAACCACCCATCAGTAATGGTCACAATCCTCTAACCAGTGAGTCCTCCTGATCCCATTGCCATGGGCTCAGCTCTCTGCAAGGTGCTGCAGAGAGATGATCACGAACGCCTCATCCTCAAAGAGCTTACACGTCAACAAGGCTTAAACTGTAGGTGTTGGAAGACAGCCCAGGAGGAGGTCAGAAGTGGAAAGCCAGGAAAGAGCCAAGTCAGCTGGCTTCTCAGACCTGTGCACCTCTCCATGCCAGATGGTGGTCTGTGGTCTGCAGAGTCTCCCAGATGGGGAAACCCAGGCTGAGAGAGATGACGTCACCATGGCGCCTGGCCTCCAGTTCCAGATGCAATGTCCCCTCATACTTCTCTGCTTTCCTCACTTCAACACTTAGGGTCTAGACAGGGGGCAGTTTGGGAAGGGATAGGACTCCGGAGAAGTTACATGAGCAGAAGGGTGACGAGGGGTTCCCTCCTGCCACCCGTACCCATACCAAAGGACTATCTTCCTCTGGCCCAGCTTCACACTCTGCCACTCACCCCATCAGCCGCCCCAAATGAGGGGCTTTACTTACATATTCTTTAATGTCCTTGGACTTCACAGCCTTGTAGGAATAATATGCGGGATAGAGGGTGCCAAATATAAGCCTGGAGAGGAGACAGGAAAAAGAAGAGATGTGATTTTCACCGATCCTGCTTAATGAGAAATTTACATCAGTTCCAGAGGACTGTTCTCTCAGGTCAGGAAAAAGAGTCCCCTGGAGGGTTCCTGTCACTGCTAGATTGTTCTTAGGAAGCACCTTCTCCTGAGACGGCCCACCCACACACTTCCTACTGCTCTGGCTTCGGCAACATGGCAGGGTGATTTGGAGTTGTGGAGGTCAAATGGGAAGGAACAGCCAGCGGAGCAGCCACGGCGCTATCCAAGGCTGACTTCCTCTCCTGAGGGTGAGTCCCGTCATCAGTTCCTCAAGCCTATAATCAGTGGATTTGACCTCAGCATCTTGCGGCCAGAATAAGCTTTTATAAAAATCACAAATCTAATCAGGTCAACCTCTCCTCCCATCAGAATATCTCCACTCTGCCTCCGCTCACAGCTCTCCCTGCTCTTAAGACGCAAGTAAATAGTACGCCAGCTGGCTGATGGCGGTTCAGCTCTCACTAGGGTCAGGAAGCAATTAACTCTCAGACCTGCAGCTGAGATCAGTCTTCAAGGGGACGCTCTCCCTGCCCATTCTCTCTACCTTATCTTTGTCAATGCTGTTTTCTTCTGGAATCTTCCCTCCTCTCCATCTTTTTTGATTAATACCTTCTCATTCTTCAGATCCCAATTCCCACATGATTTCCTGGACACCTCTCTGACCTCCCAGACTAGGCCAGCCTCCCCCACTGAACACTCCCAGCATCATCTCCATATTATCCGGGGTTCTTCTACTACTCCTTGGTGCTTTGGTTAACAAGCTCTCACCGGTGAACTCAGGACACTATTTGAAGGAGAAGGTCTCATTTGGTCCAGGATGACTTCTGAAGATCTTGGCTCAGCTTCCTGAGCACTGTGTTCAGATGGGTGCAGTAGCACACATGTCGGGGTCAGAGGACAACTTGCAGGAGTCAGTATTATTCGCCTTCCACAATGTAAGTCCCAGGGATTGAACTCAGGTCATCAGGCTTGGCAGCAAGCACCTTTTCACACTGAGTTATTTCACCAGCTCAATATATATTTAGGTTTTTGAGACAGGGTCTCACTATGTAGCTCTGGCTGGCCTACAAGTGTCTATGTAGACCAGGCTGGCCTCAAACTCAGAGTTCTGGCTGCTTCTGCCTCCTGAGTTCTGGGATTGAAGAACACACAGCCCAATAGGTATTGTAAGATGAACAAACACAATGTCAGACCTGGAAGGGCTTCATACTTTTGCTCCAAATGACAAGGTTGTTTGCAACTGTCACCTCAGTGCAAGGAGGGGCTGACCTGGGTAGAGAAGCCACCCAGTCTCAGGTCTTACAGGAACTGGCAACATCAGACAGAGCTTGGAGGGGGGTCCTCCAAGGAACCTGCCTCGTTAGAAAACAATACCATGCAGAGGACACTCAAAGTCAATGCCCAGTAGGCATTCAGAAATCATATAGAGAAGATGTGCAATTAACCAAGCAGGGGGCAGCTTTACCAGGAGCACTGTGGCTGGGGGACATCAATGTCCATGGAAAACAGAAATAACAGAACCAGGTCAGTTTTGACACTGAGGAGAAAGGGGTAGGGGTGTGTGAGTGTGAGTGTGAGTGTGTGTGTGTTGTGTTGTGTGAGCCTTAGATATCCTAGTCTTCTCTGGCCGAGGAACCCCCACCATGCACATAGGGCCCCACTTGCTTGCCCTTGCCCAGAGTCTCATAATCCTTTAGGAAGGGGGTACAGCCGGGGTGGACCCAGACAGACTGGCCTCTTCCAAGCCTCATGTCCTATCACCACTGTTGGTTGAAATGAGAGGAATGGGAAGCCAGAGAAGCAAGAAAAAGGGACAGAAGTAGGTTGAAAGGGAGAGGAAGGGTAAGGATGGTGGTAGGAGAGAAATTAAGAAGGAGAAGGCAGTGTCGGGCATGGTGGTGATGCCGGGTGTGGAGGTGATGCTGGGCGTGGAGGTGATGCCGGGCACGGTGGTGATGTTGGACATGGTGGTAATGCTGGGTATGCCGGGCACAGTGGTGATGCCGGGCACAGTGTGATGCTGGGCATGGAGGTGATGCCAGGCATGGAAGGGAATGATTGCACTTCTAGCATGCAGGAGGCAGAGGCAAGAAGATTACTGAAAGCTGGAGGTCAGCCTGGTTTACAGAGTGTGTATCAAGCCAGCCAGAGCTACATAGCAAGACATACAACAGTGCAGGGCAGATGAGGTGACTCCAAGCCTGATGACCTGAGTTTGATCCCAGGGACCCAAGTGATGGAAAGAAATGGACTCTACTTGTCCTCTGACTTCTACACGTGTGCCATGACACCCACGTGCCCAGCCATCCCCACACTAAATAATAAACATACATGATTTTTTTTTTAAAGAAGGGGGGTCAAAGAGTGTGTGGCCTGGCCTGAGGGGCTCCAGGTTCAGGTACAGGTGACCCTATGAAGGAGGTCTCCCCAGCCACTCCGTCCCTTTCCCCCAATCCTTCTTGGGAATCAGAGGACTCTTCCTTCTTAGCTGAGGCCTGCCTGCCCACGTCATTGTGCCCACCAGCCCTGAGATCAGGCTCTTCTCCCTGTCTCTCACTGTCCCAGCTCCCTGCATTTTTAGCTCCTCATCCTCATCCAAACACTCGGTAGTCTGTTCAGGGTCCGTCTCTCCCACAGAGCCAGGGCTCTGTTTTACTGGAGCTGCATCGCCATTCCTGGCCATGGAAGGGAGTGTCCAGTAGAGACATCAAAGTCAGCATCTTGCAGGGGACACCTGTGACCTCGGACGAGGTCTAGGCAGCGAAGTGTATTCCAGACAGCATCGGGCTGAATCAGCAAGGCCTCAGGCCCAATGCCAGCCATTTGGGGGAAATAGCATGCAGCTCCTCGGCACAGATGCCATGGTTACTATCCATGTCTGTTTTATTAGCCGTGGTTTGCAGCCCTTGTTCAGAGGCGGCATATAAACGGTGGAAGATGGATCCAGGGGCCTATTGCGTGGCACCTCTGTGGACCCCAGTGAGCTGAAGCAACTTCCTAGTGGTCAGAGCTGAAAAGCTCACAGGCACCTAGCCAGGGAGGCCTGGGCTCCATCAGCCAGTGTCTTTGGACATTGGTAACCGGAGCCCCTGCCTTAGACCCGTTTGACAACAGAGGGTCCCTCCACAGACACATTTACATCTGAGTCTCTACTAACTCAAGAACACTTAGCCTTTCACCTCCCCAGGGAAGAGAGACTGGGATTAAAATGACTCGTCTCAAGAAGTGATGAATGAAGCAGGTCCAGGCTGAAGGGGTTTGGCTTTTACGTCTGTTTAAACCAGGCAAGCTATTCTGAAGAGTTGTAATGGGGGGGAGGGGCAAACCTAGGGCCTTGTGCCTGCCTGACAAGGGCTCTACCACACCACTGGGCCGCAACGTCAGCCCTTTATGTCTGCTCAAGACCAAATGTCTCTTAAAAGGACGGCTTCCAACGATCCCACCTGCCGGCATCCCAGCCTCACAGCTGCCCCTCTCTGAGCTAGGATTAGAGTCCCGGCGCTTTCCCCATGGCCAGCGACCTTCGCCTTCCTGGCAGCTCTTTCTGATGCCCGAATCTTTGTGTAAGATCTCCTCTCAACCCCACGAGTGTTTGGTTTTCCTTGACAGAACCCCGATAATCCTTTAAGATGCAGCTCGACAAAGCCATTTCAGTGAAAGCCGGTCACTCATCCCCTAGCAGCTTTTCCACACTCCAGTTTGGTCTGGGTTTTGAGACAGCCTCTCGTGTTGCCAGGACGGACCTCACGTTCACTCTGTAGCTGAGGATGACTCTGACTGTCTGGTCTTCCTGCTTCTACCCCCCAAATGCTGGGAGCACCGGCTGGCATCCCAGGCTCTGTTTCTGTGGCGCTGGGATAAACTCAGGGCTTCCTGAACCTATTTGAGCTCTCTACGCACTGAGCTACATTCTCCACCCAGACACTGCTTTTTAAAAATCTCTCTTTTACATAGGGTCTTGTGTAGCCAGGCAGGCCTTGAACTTGCTGTGTAGTAGCCAGAGGGAGTCTTGAACTCCTGATCCTCCTGCCTCCACTTCTCAAGTGCTGGGATTACAGATGTGGAGCACCATGATCAGCTTGGTTCTACGGACTTTTCTGTAAGTATAGGCCACATCTTAGAACCCACCCCCTTGTCTCCACTTCTTCCCAACTTTATAGACTTCTTTTTTTTTTCAATAACCCATGCAATTTTTGCCGCCCATATATTCCTGGGTGTGGGGTCATCCACTGGCGCTCTGTCTACCTACCAGGGACCACAGTCTTAAAGAAAACTCACTCTCCCTCCCCTAAGAGCATCCACTGTCAAGAGCTCCTCAGCCAGGGTGGGGCTCACGGGTCCCTCCCCACTCCAGGCTGGGATGTTTACTGGCTTGATCTTGCGCCAGCCGTGTGCAGGAAACCACAGCTGCTGGGAGTGAAGCTGTCTTGGCATGTCCAGAAGACACTGTTTTGCTTCAATCCTCCGCAATCTCTGGCTCTTAAATCCCCCTTCCACTTCCTCTGTGGCCCCTGAGTCTGTGACGTAGATGTCCCATTTATCAGCTCTTGATTTTATTCGTTAAAGATTTACTTATTATTTTATTTGTATGAGTCTGCATGTATGCATGTGCGCTACCCATGAAATCAGTCATTCAAGTGAATTTATGGCAGATTAAAATTCCATTGAATATACGTACCACATTTTCTTCATCTGCTCCTTGGTTGATGGGATGTTAGGCTGCTTCTATTACCAGTTATGGTGATTAGTTCAGCGATAAACAAGGACGTGATGGTGTCACGTGATAGAACTTAGAGTATGTGCCCAGGAGTGGTACAGCTGGGTCATATGGTAGTTCTATTTTTAGTTTTTAGAAACTGCTGTACTAATGGCTACACAATGAATACTCACTGTACAGATTGAGGCATCTCCTGAGCCTGGATCTTAGGGGTGGTGTGTGTGTGTGTGTGTGTGTGTGTGTGTGTGTGTGTGTGTGTTATAAAACTAGATAGACGGGGACTATGAGAGGAAAAATGATCTTAAGGGAGGATTGGATAGGGAAGACAGAAGACAACAGAATGCATGTGACATGAAAGGGGAGCAGGGGCCAATGGGGGGCGACAGGAAGGAGGTAGGGGTTGGGGGAGAGTAGGAGATCAACAGAATAAACACTGTGTGAGGGCGCTATGGGGGAATCCATTGGTTTGTATAGCAACCTAAAAGCCAAAGCCAAACACAAAAACTTTGGGTGGAATTCGCACCCATTAGTGGGCTGTGTGTGCATATCTCCTAAGATGGAGAAAGCTGGCTTTATGCCAGCCTCCCCACTGAGACAGTCAGGACATGGTGATGTCAGACAGCCCAGGTGTGACAAAGCAAAAATTGACACAAACTGTGACGCATCTCCAAGGCACACTGTCACTGAGTCCTGAGTCACAGACCAAGATGCTCCCGTGAAGGCTTGGCCTTTCCCACACCTCCACAGGGAACATCCTTCCCATGGGCACCCAGAAGCTGCTTCTGGGTGGAGCCGCTCACTCGGAGCACAGTGCTTCAGAGTCCCACGACACAGAAATCCACCTGGGCCGTGGTTGCCATGGTCCCAACCCTTGGGCTTCTCCTTACCCATCATGACCTTCTAATAGGCTGGGGGAAGAAAACAGGAAAACAGCAGGCCTGGTTCCCTGTGCATTTGGCTCTCCAGAGATTTATGTGTTGCGTGTTTACTACACATGAGAAGCTATGCAAACTTATCAACAAACATAATCTCTAACCTCCGCTGAAGTCAGGTATTTTTGTTTTTCTCATAAGACAGGTGAAAAAATAAAACTAAGATTTAGTGAATTCAAATAATTTAGTTTTACAATTAGCCAGGATGCCAAACTCCAGCCCAGGCCAGTGTGGCTCCGCTGCCTATCTCCTCACCACCGTGATATACTGCCCTCGCGACTCCACACTGTAGAGCTCGGCATCTGCCAGTGGTCCCCGAGTGAAGGAAGGGGTGGGAGAAAGAGAGGGAGAATGGGAGGCTGGAGAGGCCGCTCAATGGTTAAGAGCGCTGGCTGCTCTTAGACAGGACATGGGTTTGGTTTCCAGCACCCGGACCAGGTGTTGGGCAATGGCCTGTAACTCTAGTTAGAGGAGATCTGGTATCCTCTTCTGACTTCCTCTGGCACCTCTGCTTATGTGGTGCATACACACTCAGGTGCGCGTGCATGCACACACACACACACACACACACACACACACACACACACCTTTTATTTAAAAAAAAAAAAAAAAAAGCCAGCCAGGGAGAGTGCTGCCCATTATCTCTTACCAACTATCTTGTCTAGCACAAGCCTTCTTTGGCCCTGTGTTAAATATTAATTTCCTGGCACTCTACAGCAGTGTGACTACAGGGTCTAAGCACATGTCACCCTAGTGAGCTGCTTTCTCAGCCTGAGCTGATCTTGGCAGAACAGAAAGAGGGCATGTCCTCGCTCATCTCGGCATGGGCTTCTGCCAGTCCCCGCTGCAGTCTTCCTTCTCCCAGCATTCCAAGCGCCTGCTCCTCTCTGCAGGTCCTCACGGACTGAAGGACACACCCTTCCCCTAGCCTCTCCCTGCCATGCACTGGATTTGGCTATCTGCCCCCTGATCTGGGTGACAGCCTCTAAGACACTAAGATGACTGAGGTTCCTTTCCCCATCTAAGAAGGAAAACCCGAGCCTCAGAGTGACCAGGGAGCTGCTGAGACCTTTGCCAACCCTGTAAGAGTGGAGCCCAGGCCTTTTACCTCCAAGTGCAGCCTTTCTGAGGACAGAGGGGGAGTCATTTCTCAGAGCTATGTGTATTGTGTCTAAAGGAAAACTCACACACACACACACACACACACACACACACACACACACACACACACACATTTAAATTGGATTATGGAAAGGCTCTCAAACCAATTTAGGAAAACACAAGACTGAGAACTCTGATGCAAGCAGGAAACCAACACTCTGTAAATTCTTAATTCACGCTGTTAAACTCTATAATCCAACCCACTCAACTCCTGCTCCAATTTCTGAATCTCTTTTTCATTTTTGTTTTGAAATCTAATTTGTCAAGAGTTTTATTCTTAAGATGCTTGTTTGTGGATAGAAAGAGGCTGAGCTTGGATGTCAGACCTGAATTTAAATCTGACTCCATCAGAACTAGTTAGGAGATTGGAGGCATGTCTCTTTACTATTTTGCATCCATTTCCTTGACTACAATGGGCAAGAACACCTACTCACAACAGCCACTATGAAGCAAAATGAGGAGGTTGTGGGTAAAGATTTAATAGCTCAAACAAATAGCATATGACTCACAATTACTAGTTTCTTTATCTACTATTTCTTTTCAGAAATGGCGATTCCAAATGCCAATGCTTTTAACCACAAACCCTTTCCATTCAACAATTAAACGGGGACGTGGTGCAGTGGGTAAAAAGCACTCGCCCTCGAAGCCTGACAACTTGGGCTCCATCCCTGGAATCCACACAAAAGCTGGGTATGGTGGTGTGCATGCATAACCCCAGCACTCCTGCTGGTGGATGGGCTAGAAGCACTGGGCCAGGCAGCCTACAGTACACAGCACAGGAAGGGGAGAACTGACTTAGAAAGATTATCCTCTGACACGCCACATAAGCACCATGGCATGCACGTACCACACACACACACACACACACACACACACACACACACACACACACCTGCCTAAGTACACATACAATATTTAAAAAAAAAAAGAGAGAGAAGAGAAAAATTAAGCAATTACTGTGTGTCCTGGGTCCCCTGGTAATTATCCAGCAATCAGATAATTATATAAATAACTGATTAACAAAAAGCAGCCTGGTGAGTTCTGCCATCTCTGTTTTTGCTCACTCAGCTTTTTAGACAGTCTCAGGCTGTAGCCCAGGCTGCCCTGGAACTCACTATGCAGCCCAGGTTGGTTGTGAACTCACAGCAGTCCTCCTGCCTTGGCCACTTCAATGCTGGGATTACTGCACCCTTCTGGGTCTATTCTGAAGAAAAGAACACATTCTTTTTGAGTGACAGCCCTATGGCTGTCTATATCCAAGCTCGTTTCCCTTTCCAGATCTGAGAACCAGAGATGGCCCCTGGTTGGGAGGAGGGGGGTCCCTGGCTAAAGGGATCATAGTCCTTTATTCCAGAAGTTCTTTATTGCCCCCCACCAGGTATATGTTTGGGGAGAAAGAAAAACTGATGGGATCCTTGTCTACACCCTTGAAGAAGAGGAGAGGAAAAGTTCAGGGAGCTCTCAAAACTGGACTTGTGAGGTTCAAGTCAGCAGGTATCTGTGGGGCTTTCTGGGCATTTATCTGCTCAGCCAGGGGCTCGGGGTAGCCATGGCTCCCACCCAGCAGGTGCTCGGGTCTAACCATCTTTGAGGTCTGCACCATATGACAAGTCAGTGTAAGGAAGAAATCAAAGGACAGCCATGGAACAGGACAAACCTTAGATGCCCACAACAGGTGAGACCCACAGCAGTCAGGTAAAGAGGCTACTAACAGGAGGCAACGAAGATTTCAGTAGTGGGGTGGTGGTGGCGGCGGGGGGGGGGCGGGGGGCGGCGGGGGGGGCGGCGGGGCGCACGCCTTTAATCTCAGCACTCAGGAGGCAGAGCCAGGCAGATTTCTGTGAGTTCGAGGCCAGCCTGGTCTACAGAGTGAGATCCAGGACAGGAATCAAAACTACATGGAGAAACCCTGACTTGAAAAAAAAATTTTTTTTTCATAAGGTTAAGCTCATTCATTCATTCATTCATTCGTTCATTCATTCGTTCATCCAACAGACGTCTAGCCAGTCCCCACTCTGTATCATGTTCAATACAAGGTCACAGAGCCGCTAAGTTTGAGGTGGCTTCAAACGACCTGCCTGACTTCAAACTGCTCTTTCCAACCCCATTTGATCCTCCAAAAAGAGCAGAGTCACGGGCTGGGGCGCAGTAGGGTAACCTTCACGTCTAATCCTAGAGCAATGGGCCCAAGTGCCTTCTTCATCCCTAGGCTCTGAGCTCTGTGAGGGCCCAGCCTTCCACATCTCAGCACCATCAGTGCTGGGCACGGAGGGGCAACATACAACATGGATGAAATACTAACACACCAGGCAGCATGGACGAAGCAGACTCGGAAGACCACACGACACAGGCCAGTTTATAATGTCCTTTTATACTGGAAAAGGCAAAGCCACAGAGATGGGAAACGTGCTGGGCCAGGGACTGGGGACAGACTAGGTTAGAGTTGTCTTTTGGGAGTCATGTGCCTGCTCTTTCTTTATAGTGCATGGCACCTAAGTGACTGCATGCATTTGTCAAAGCTCCTGGAACTGTACAGTGAAATTAAAGGAGAAGATTCACTCCACGACGTATGAATTACACCCCCTTTTCAAAAGGTAAAAGGATGAGGTTACACAGGAGGTGGCTGAAAGCTCAGCTCCAGGTGCCCCAGCAGCATGGGGTCCAGCAGAGGGGGTCCCCCAGTGTGTTCACCAAAACCTTCCTGACCTGGGCATGGGAATGGGGCTCAGTGGTGGAGAACCTGCTAACCGTGGACGGGGCTCCAGGCTCAATATTAAGCTCTGCCAATCAAACAGCAAGTGTGAATGCTTTTTCTAAACACTGTGTCTAGGGCTGGGGAGATGACTCAGTGGTTAAGAGCATTTGCTGCTCTTTCGGAGGACCTGAGTTTGGTTCTCAGCATCTGTGTCACATGGCTCACAACTGTCTGTCTCTAGCTCTAGGGGATCCAGTGCCTTCTTCTGGCCTCTTTGGGCACCACACAAATGTGGCATTCACACAAACACACAGTCAAGCACATGTATATTGAAAAGAAAAAAAAAACAAAACAAAACTTGGGCTCTGGAAAAATCTAGCTCATCCCTGAATGTAAATAGATTAAGAAAGAAAGAAGAGAATGTTCCCAAGAAGTTGGACTCAAGTGGAATCCTGAAGAGAGGCAGTGAACAAGAGGTGACTAGAGTGGAACCAGCGTGGATGACAGCAGAGGTTCTCCCTGTGAACCATTAGCACGTGGCCACCAGGAATTGGCGTGCTTATTGTAAACATTCACTCCCCGGCAGCATACATACACGCCAAGCCATTCTAGGCAGCTGTCAAGGGAGGTGAACATTCTAAAGGCAAAGAAGCGATGTAAGAAGCGTCTGGCATTCTTCTGGCTCCCAGCATGGCAGAGACCCCTCCGCCTCATGTAGGGAAGGAAGTCGTTGCCTTGTGAACCTGGAGCTACATGTGTTATGCTGACTTTCGGTTTCCCTTGCAGCAGAGTTTCGTACCATCAATCAGCCACACCTGCCCAGGTATGAATCCAGGCCCTGCCATCTCCTCCCTCATATACGGAGACTGAATCCCTTACGCATACGAGCCCAGGACACCATGTGAAAATATGACCAACGGAGGCTAGTCTGATGGGTTCCAATGCTGAATTCCTCTTCTGTTAGCATCTGCCAACGGGACATGTGGGGTGTATCTGTAAGCCCAGCACTCAGGCAGCTGAGGCAGGAGGACTATGAAATAGAGGTTAAGATCATCACCATCATCACCATCCAAGTTAACAGAGCTGCATGCAGCTGAGCCCCAAAAGTGGTTCTCACAGGGCTATCTACACACCTGAGTTCACAGGAACACAATTCACAGCAGCCAAGACATGGAAGCGATGCAAATGCCCATCAATGGAAAAGCAAAGACGCAAACCTCAGAACATGTATAGAAGGAATTCAGGTACTCAGCCTTAAGGGGGAAGGAAATTCAGACACAAGCTACAGCCAAGAGGAAGGACATTACACTAAGTGAAATAAGCAATCAGGAACGGCAGATCCCAGTGAGTCCGTTTACAAGGTTTATCAGATAAGTTAAATTCCCAGAACGCAAACAACAAACAATACAAACAATGGGAGTCACATGTCCCACTAGTAAAATGTCACTTACGGTGGGCGCTAGCTCGGGGGCAATGCGAACATTTTTATTTTTTTCTTTTTGAAGTAGTTCTGGTTTCTTAGAAGGGAAAATGGCTGTTTATCATGTTCCGTTTGGAAGTTACCCAGTGTGGTGGTTTGACTAGGAATGGCCCCCATGGACTCAGGTATTTAGATGTTCGGCCATAGGGAGTGGCACTATTTGGAGGTGTGGCCTTGTTAGAGTAGGTGTGGACTTGCTGGAGGAAGTGTGTCACTGTGGAGGAGGGCTTTGAGGTCTCATATATGCTCAAGCCACACCCAGGGGAACAGACTCCTTCCATTGCCTGTGGATCAAGATGTAGGACTCTCAGCTACCTCTCCAGCACCATGTCTGTCTACATGCTCCCATGTTCCGCCATGACGACAATGGACTGACCTCTGAACTGTAAGCCACCCTGATGAAATGTTTTCCTTTATAAGAGTTGCTGTGATCATCGTGTCTCTTTACATCAATAAACACCCTAACTAAGACACTCAGCACACACGTTCCTGTTGGTACTAAGGGTGTGGCTTAGTGGTACAGTGTATACTTGGCATACTCAAGGCCCTGGGTTCAATGTCTAGTACAAAAAAGAAAAGAAAGAGAAAAAGAGATAGTAGGAGTCATGTTTCAACTAGAAAAAATTTTTTTTTGAGACAGGATCTCTTATATTCCAGGATGGTTGGACTCCAACTCACTGGTAGCCAAGAATGACCTTGAATTTCTGATCCTCTTGTCTCTACCTCCCAGGTGCTGGGGTATTTACTATTAAAACTGGTTCATGTTGTTCTGGGGATTGAACCCAGGGATTCTTATTGACATTTTATACATTTATTTGATTTTTTTTAAAACTTTACATGCATAATCACACACACATATGTTGTGGTGTGTGTGTGTGTGTGTGTGTGTGTGCGTGCGTGCGTGCGCGTGCGCGCGATCACATGCAATGTCAGGTAGGGGTGTGCATATCACTGTACACATGAAGGTCAGAGGGCAACTTTGGGAGTCAGTTCTCTCCTTCCACTGTGGGTCCCTCAGATCAAACCCAGACCATACAGGCTTACAGGGAAAGTACTTCAACCCACTGAGGCATGCTGTGGGATGGTCTGTATGTCAAATCTGTTGTTCTGATTGGTCAATAAATAAAACACTGATTGGCCAGTGGCCAGGCAGGAAGTAGGTGGGACAAGGAGAGAGTAGAATTCTGGGAAGCGGAAGGCAGAGGCAGGGAGACACTGCCAGCCGCTGCCGCCATGACCAGCAGCATGTAAAGTCGCCGGTAAGCCACCAGTCATGTGGCAAGGTATAGATTTATGGAAATGGATTAATTTAAGCTATAAGAACAGTTAGCAAGAAGCCTGCCACGGCCATACAGTTTGTAAGCAATATAAGTCTCTGTGTTTACTTGGTTGGGTCTGAGCGGCTGTGGGACTGGCAGGTGACAAAGATTTGTCCTGACTGTGGGCAAGGCCGGAAAACTCAAGCTACAGAGGCATCTTGCTGGCTATTTCTCTCTGTCTCTTGCTTGCTCACACACACACACACACACACACACACACACACACACACACACACGAAACAGTTGGAGTTTATTAAGAGACAAAAGGTGCTTGGGAAGAAAGTAAACCACCATAACATAGGTGTGGGCTTCTCAAAGGAGACCCATCTACATGTTTCTTTTTTGTATGAAACGCAGTCAACAAAAGCTCTGCTCCTGCCACCTACCCTGAAATGGAAGAAGAATTAGGGGAAAGAAAATTATGTTCAGGCCTGAAACTAAGTCTCACCTGCTCTTGGGAGGACAAAGAGTCTGTAAAAGAGGGATGCTTGGCTCACGTCCAGAATGTCACTCTCATTAGACCACAAAACCCATGAAAAGAAAGCCTGTTGGAAACCTGCCAGGTTCCTTCAGTGAACAGAACTGAAAATCTGAGGTGACCTCCCAGCATGTCTCAATTACGAGCAAGTGCAGAAGAGTCAGTGAGCAAACATCGAGAGGGCCAGGGGTAAGGATGCTCCTGAGTGCTCCCTCCAGGCTGGGGAGTCTTGGGCAGCAGGCTGCAGTGGGGTGAGAACATGCCACAGGCATCTCCTGCGGGTGATGCAGGCAAGAGGTCTGCTGGAGCAAGAGGACCTCCACCATGCAGGCTGCATAAGGCATCCAGCCCCGTGTGAGAAGTGAAGTCCCTGTCTAGGTAACAGAGACATTATGCTTTGAAGGGCAATTAGATTTTTAGGATTTATTTTTATCATTCTTGTGCCTGTGCTCATGGATGATAGAAGAGGGGTCAGATCCCCTGGAGCTGGAGGTGGTTGTGAACCACAAGACATGGAAGCTGGGAACTCAACTCCAGTCTTCTGGAACAGCAGCAAGCGCTCTCAGAAACAACCAGCAGCTTGCTTTGCTTAGAAAATAAAGCCATTCCTTCAAGTATCACAGGTGAGACTTACTCTTCAACAACTGTGCCACTTGCTTTGAAAAGAATGGATGCCATTGAGCACTACAATGGAGAGAAAAATTCCAAGGCAGGAAATCAACAAGAGTTAGCTCTGGAGCAGGAGTAGAGAGCACTAGCTAAGAGCACTTTTTACTCTTGCAGAGGACCTGGGTTCGATTCCTAGCAACCACAGAGTGGTTTACAACCTCTGTAACTCCAGTTCCAGGGGATCCAATGCCCTCTTCTGATCTCTGTGGGCATCACGCCCATGTGTGGTGCACAGACATACATGCAGGCAAAACATTCACACATAAAATAAAATGAATGAATGTAATCTAAAAGTTGGCTTTGGAAATCTACGGAGTTTTATTCATTCCAGAATGCAACATGGTGCATTCTTTCCACGTGTGAGCCCCTGGGTGGCCATGATTATGGGTGGGCACAAGGGACAGTGTTTAATTATTGTGATGGTTATTTTTGTCAACGTGACCCAATCTACAATCACTGCGGAAGTCTCAAACGATGCCGGTGAGCAGGTCTGGGGCATACAGATTGACTCGATCATGTTAAGTGATGTGGGAAAACCAGTCTAAAGCGGTGGCACCATTTGCTGGACTTGGGGTCGTGGACTGTGCAAGAGCAGAGAAGGTGAGTTGAGCACCAGAGGCGTGCGTGCGTGCGTGCGTGCGTGCGTGCATGCATTTATGTTCATCTCTGCTCTTGTCGGTGGATGTGATTAGTTGCTTCAAGTTCCTGCCTTGACTTCCCCCAAAATGATGGCATGGGCTGTAATGTGGAATTGCAGCCAAATAAACCCTTTTTCTCCTCAAGTTGCTTTTTATCACAGTGACAGAGGAGAAACCAGGACATCACACAAGGAACCAACAACAAGAGGGGGCCTTCGAATTTTGGGGGAAACACAGGCTGAAGGGGTGTGTTGCCTTCATTTCTCCGGTGGAACTCCAGAACCACAGGCTGCACTGTCAAAGGACGGATGACCCAGAGACTCTGCAACCCAGGGACCTTAGTGCTGAGCTGGGCTGGAGACTAGATACGGGTTCTGGTGCCCAGGAGGAGTCTCTTTTATTGTAACTCCCCTGCAAAATAGGCTGGACCCACTGCACAGGTGGGATAATATACCAGAAAACAGCTTGAATAGCACGGACTGCTCAAGCCCTCGTACCTGAAGTGTCTAGGACTTCTATATGGCTAGGAGACCAAGGACAGCCACTGTCAGCAAGATGGACTCTCCCTGGGGGACAGGACAGGGAAGAACACACATTTCCAGTTTGGATTTGGGGCAGTCATGGGGAGGGGACCATTGTCTCCTGTGCTCTGGTTCCTTGATTCTGGGTATGTGCCCTCAAGAAAGGGTCTGTGGGGGTCTCAGGAGACACTGGAAGTCCAGTCTGGCTTCCTCTCCAAATAAAGAGAGAAAACACCCAGCAGGGCCACACAAGACCCTTTTGTTGTGTGAGTGTGACCCAAGAAGGCCCTGCTACAATTTGGATAGAACTTCAGCCCCACAGAAAGCCCCCACTTCCTAGTTTAGCCTGGGGTACCATGATGATACTCAAGAGTGTAACTGAAGATGCCCCAGTCTCTAGCATCTCCACAGAGAGCATAGATTAACAGCTCTGTGGTGACGGCAGCGTGGGAAAGGGCAGGTCATCTGGGGTGCTGGCTTTTGGGGATGGTGATGTCAGGAACAGTGTCTGGAGATCAGAGCACAGGGAGAGGTCTCAGGAAAGGAAGGGGACCGGCATAGGAGAGAGGCAGCTGGTTGAGGACTCGGGTTCTAGGCTCAGCCCTGATCCTAGTGGCTGGTGAGCTTGGGCCATTATTTTACTCCCTGGAGCTCAGTCTCATTCTTTTATCCTGGAGATACTCACCCAGGGCTTCCCACAGGGTCTGCACACCACAATGTTCCAAAATCCTTAAGTTTTTGAGCACCCATATACATGCCTAAGTGGAAAATTCTACCCTGACCTCATCTAACAAGCTGCAGTCAAAACACAGGAGCATTAAATGAATTGTATAAAATTACCTCCAGCCTATATGATTAAGGAACTTACGAAACAAAAATGAATTTATTTATTTAAAAAATCATGTACTTATTAATTATTATTACTAATGTATGTGCATATGTATATGTGAATGGTGTCTGTGTGAGAATGTGACTGTGCATGTGGAGGTCAGAGCATGACTTCTCGTAGTTGGCCATCTCCTTCCCCCATGGATTCCGGGGATCAAACAACTCAGGTCCTCAGGCCTGGACAGCAGGCTTTTTTTTACCTGCTAGGCCATCTCACCCACCCCCAAATGAATTCCTTCCTTTCTTTTTTCTTCTCCTATTTTCTGGTCCCCAAACCTTGCAGATCCAGATACTTAGTCTGTAGTCCAGTGAGTGTCCACGGTGCTGCTGCTGGTGCCGGTGAGCCCGTGGTGAACAGAGGACAGCACCATGTTGGGGCCTGGTGTGTCCTCCCCCATCTCATGCACTCATACCTTCACCTTCGTGTGACTCGGGCTAGGCCTTTGTCCTCTGGGGTTCTGTCTCCCCTGAAGGACATCACTGCGCATGACTGAGTCACAACTACTTTGCATCCTGAGTTAGTGGGATGGATGGCGGCAGGCACCCACACAAGGATGAGGCCAAGCAAAGCTTCCATAGGGCACCAGAGGAATCATGGGTAGTCAACCTTTGCTAGGACACATTCCTGGAAATCACAGTAGGAAGTAGAATGGCTTTAGAAGAGGTTGGCGGGGTGGGGGGTGGGGTGGGGGTGGGTGGGGGTGTTTGTTTTTCCCCTGCACCTCTTTGTCCCAGCAGATGGAAGTCCAGGTCAGGACGGCTGTGTACTGACACAGCTTTCCTCTGGATGGCGGAGAACAAAGAGGTGGTGACAGAGGAGGAAGACAGGAAAATAAGGCGTGTTCTATCTCTGCGACTAGACAGGGAGCAGGGCAGGACAGTGAGAACGGACACCTTTCTTTTTGCTGCTGTTGATTTTGAGACGGTGTCTCTCTGTTATGTAGTCCTGGCTGTCCTGGAACTTGCTATGTAGACTAGGCTGGTCCCAACTCACAGAGATAGATCCACATGCCTCTGCCTCCCGAATTCTGGGCTTAAAGGCGTGCACTACCATGCCTGGCTGTTTGTTTTTTGAGACAAGGTCTTAAGTAGACCAGGCTGTCTTCAAATGTATTATGTAGCCCCTGGAGTTGGAGTTACGGGTGGTTGTGAGCCACTCAAGGTGGGTGCTGGGCACCAAACTTGGGCCCTCTACAAAAGCAGTAAGCGCTCTTAACTGCTCAGCTGTCTCTTCAGCTTCCTAAAAAATTTAAAATCTTATATAAATCATCCACAATACTGCCCTAGGTGGGTTTAACTTGCTTAGAGTTAACATAATACAACTAATATTTATGTAGGAAAAAGAATGTAGCGAAAAAGGATAAAATGAAATCATACAGCCATCACCTGGCAAAAACAGTGAGAATATTGATACGCTGGCTTTGTCTCTCAATACGGCATGTCAATAACACTAGTGCATGTGTCCCTCCAATATGACATGCTCAGAGATCCTAAGTATATGCTGCAAAGGCCACAGTCCAGGGGGGCCACATTAGCTATGGTCACAGGCACCCTGAAGGTCACCTAGTCCAGCCGACCAGCAGCTCGGGTCCCTCTAGGATACCATTCCATTCCTAACTTTTCAAACACCTGTGTATACAGGAACCTGCATCATCCGAGGCAGGCTGGCCCTGAGGGGCCACACTAAGGAGCTGTTTGGCTCTTGGGTTTTTGGTGGTCCTGGGGATTGAACCCAGAACCTCACATCCTGTCACTGAGCTGCATCCCCACTCACTTTCAGTTTTTGTATCCCTGAGATGCCCAGGATGGCCTTAGCCAAGGATCTGTGCTACATCTGTTACCCGGAAGCCTCCTCTCCTGGGTCCAGCCCAAATTCTACCTCTTGATCCAACTCATCTACTGTCTCTGTTATCCCAGAGGAGATCTGAGATCAAGGCCAGAACCCGTGTGACCTCTCTGCCTGTGTGAAGCTCCACACCCTGAAGCGCTGCTCACAGGGCAGCTCCACAGACCAGAGCGCCAGCGGACACCACCTCAGCTGGCCAGAAGGAACACAGTCCATCCTCCTCCGGGTGCAGATAATGAAGCGGGCTTCCTTCCAGCTCCTGCCGGACACGGAGCAAGGCAGCCCCTTGAATGCTGGGCGGTCGATGGGCTTTAGAGACCTCTGCCTCATTTCTACCAGGTATTGGTTTTATGACTTCAAGTTATTAAACTTCTCTTTCAATTTCTTCATCCACAAAAAATAAAAAACCACAGCAATCCCCCCTTCACAGATCAAATGAAACAAGATACTTAAAGGGCTCAGCATGATGGTGCTCTCCACCCAGGAGTTTCCGATCTTACCCTGCTCAGTTAAAATCTCTATTTCATTCTTCACCTTTATTTATTTATTTTGGATTTGGGTTGTTGTTGTTTTGAGACAAGGCCACAGTCTATAGACCAAGCTGTTCAGACTGGCCTCACACTAGAGGTGATCTTCTTACCTCAGCCTCGGCCTCAGCTTAATTCATTTTCAAGCTGATCTAAGAGATAATGTGGTGTTCATGTTAAGACATAGTTTGAGGGTTGGAGAAATGTGGGTAAAATGCTTGTTAAGCAAGCATGGGGACCTGAGTTCGGATCCCCGGCACTCCTGTAAATGCTGGGTCAGTATGGCAACCCCGGCAACAGGGAGGCAGAGACCAGGAATTCCCAGGGCAAGCTGAGTAGCTAGACTAGCCAGATTGGTGAGCTCTGGAGTCATGTGAGAGACCCTGCCTCAGTACATACGGTGGAGCAGAGCATGATTGAGGACATCCAGAGTCAACCTCTGGCCTCTGTGCTCGAGCATGCACATAAATACAAATACGCGCGCACACACACACACACACACAAGCCCCCATAATTTAGTAAAAAATATTCTCACTGTATATAGTCATCTAGAAAATAGAAATTTGATTAGGGCTCATATTATTTTTTCAAAATGTTGTCTGCACATCATTGATTCATAAATGTCCTTGTCCACAAATTAGCAAGTGTTCTTAGTCCTTCCACAGATGTGTAGGTTCCAGAGGTTACAAGTTCAGCTCTTAGGCAATCACAGGCAAATGATTCATCTCTAAGCTGCCAGAAGGTTCTATGCAGATGAATGCACAGTGTGACCTCCCCAACTGAGGCAGCAGCAAATGGTTCATCCACTCCCCATTTTCCTTTCATTCCCAAGAGGTTTCCTAACATCAGCTGAGCTTCCGGAAGACAGAGTTCCGAACTCCTCATTAATAAATGTGTGACTAATGGCGCACAGCTTCAGGGCGCTGAGCCTGGAGATCAGTACCAGCTTCCTTCCCTTCCCTGCTCTGGAGAGCCGGGCAGCTGCTCCAGAAGGCTTCTGTTCCCAGAGTGCCCTGGACCAGGGCAGCTGGGCTGAGTGTCCCTGAATGCCCAATTCCAGGTCCCAAGACTGCAGCATGGCAGGTCTCTCTCAACCCTAGCCTTTATCAAAATAAAAGCTAACCAGAAAGTTTCCTCCAAGTTGGAACTATGTTCAATTAAAAGGTCAGTGGAGCTACATTTTTGTTTGCTTTTGACCCATCTCCTCCCCACCATTAAAAATAAAAACAAAAACAAAAACAAAACCTAAAAAATTAGGGTTTTACAATTTTTTAAAATTTAAATTTAACTTAATTAGTAGTGTGTGTGTGTGTGTATGTGTGTGTGTGTGTGCAACACTTGTGCTATGATTAGCATATGGAGGTCAGAGGACAGCTTTCAGAGCCCATTCTCTCCTTCAGTGTGGTTTTGGGGCATCGAACTCATGTTAAGCCATCTCACCAGACTGCCCTCAATTTTTCTAAGAATCCACAAACTTAAGCTGGGAAGTGTGGCTCAGTGGTAGAACACTTGTCTAGCTTGGCATGTGCAAACCCTGGATCTTATCTTCAGTAGCAAAAGAACAAAAATGAATGAATGAATGAACGAACCCCACAAACTCAATCATTACAACAACTAGATGGTGACCTATATTCTTTGCACTCGGAAGGATGAGGCAGGAGAAGCATGAATCTGAGCCTGGCCTGGGCTCCACAGTGAGTTCCAGGCCACGCAGGGCCACAGTGAGGGCCCCTGTCCAAAAAAGAAAAAAGAAAAAAACTGTTTGGGAGCAGAGAGCGCTTGGCACACTCTCCCCAGGAGCCAAATTGCTCTTGTCTCTCAATCCTCAACAGTGTTTCTCTCCTCTGATGGTAATTGTCCTCCTGGGGATTCATCAAATGAAACAGAGACAAAGGCATAAATGCATCCCATGGCATTTAATGTCCAAAACCGAATCTAAAATAAATGTCAACAAGAGAGCGTGAGCTACGTAACACAAAAAGTTCACTGCACTCTTACATAGAACACTGGTGAACAATAAGAAAGCGCTAGTACCTTAACTGAAATCAGTAGCGACTTCAAACACATGAAATGTGTGTTCAGAATGTGCCCAGGGCCCCTCTAAAGTGGCCTCTGGGTAACGAAACATGAGTGACTTCTGATTTCTTCTTTCTCCTTCCACCGGCCTCCACCCTACTGACCACAGTAACCGCCAACCCTTTAGGCATCTTCGGAGTGGTGGAAAGATGAGTGGAACGGCCCCAGGCCTCACAGAGTCCAAGTCTAACTGCATGTGGCACACGGAACACCACTGCACCCACAGGGAAGGCTGTGCTGGCTCAGACTGGGCTTCCAACTCAGCAGCTTCCCCGGGCAGAGAGAGAGGGAGAGCGGGGGAAGGGCAGGAATGCCAGGCAGGGGAAGCAGCATGTGCAAACCACAAAACCATGACAGTGTGGTGGCTTTGGGCCACACGCGGCGCGGCTCGATGCATTTGAGTCAGGCGGGAGCTAGGGTGAGTGAGCCTCTCACTCCCCAGAGCACACGCGGTCAGTGTCTATCCGAAGGGCAGGGGAGCAGGAAGGATGAGAAGGCTAGTGGCAGATAATGTAAAACAGGGGACCTCCATTTCCCAGCACAGTGATTAACACGAAGTAGGGATGCTGTAAATATGAATGGGTGGTTGGGTGAATTGCTGGGGTGTGCGGCAGAGGTCAGAGAAACAGTTGATAGCTAAGCCTGGAGGGAGCCAGCGAGGTGCCGTCTCCCAGTGAGGTGAGGAGGAGAGGGCCTGTCACACATGCTCTGAACTCTCCCAGGACGCATAAATCCTCCAGTGAAAAAAGGAACAGTTCCTGTAAAATCATTAGCAGCCGAGACTGGATTAAATGGCAGGGGAAGATGACAGCTTCCCAGTTCCACTCAGCACCAGCTAGATGAAAGATGAGCCCACTCTGGCGAAGAGGAGAGAACACAGAGGGACATCTTCCTGTCACCTGAGGTCAAGAACACATCCTTCAGGCACAGAGGACTGGATTTTCTAGTCTCCTTTACGATCACAGACTCTCACAGAGGAGGACTTCAATGATCACCTCCCACCCGCCCACACACACACACACACAAGAGTGAAGCTTCTACACCAACAAGCTTTACACCAACATGCTCCTCCCCCAAATCAGAACTTCCCAGTCAGCAGCACACACCCACCCCGCCATGTGGGACACTCCATCCTTCCTGCCTCACTGTTGGGTGCTCTGTAAAGAAGTTCATTGCAAAGGACAAATGGTTTTTCATTCGTGTGTGTGTGTGTGTGTGTGTGTGTGTGTGTGTGTGTGTGTGTGTGTGCGCGCGCGCGCCATTTATGTGGAGGCCAGAACTCTTTAGGCCACTTTCCTGCTCAAAATCTTTAGCGCTGAGGAATCGGGCTTTTAGGAATACTTGACCAAAGTCTGATGTTTCTTAGGATATATGTTGTCTTTTCTCCTGAGTAGAATTGCTACAACAGATGATAAACATATATTTAGAAACCATATGGCTATTATTTGGAGGGGCTGGCTGCTTCCCTCCGCTTCCTGCTCGAGGCTTTGGCTTGACTCTGCAGGATCTGGTACCTGACCCAGACCTGGGGTCCTTACACTCCTCCCTTACCCACACTGTATCTCTGTTGCCTCCTAAGTCCCTGCAAAGCCCAGATCAAGCCCCCCTCTTCCAAGAGCCCATCCCACCACCCTAGCTTGAGAACAAAGCCTTCTTTTCCCCAAACAGAAACAATGTGAGTAAAGACAATGGAGTTTCCCACCCTTTGCTTTAAAAAGCATAATCCTGAGGGAATGGAGGGATGGCTCAATGGTTAAGAAGGCTTCTCAGCACCCATGTTAGTGGTTAGAAATCACTTGTAACCCAAGTTCCAGGTTCCTTTTTCTGGCCTCTGTGGCACCTGCACACATGCGCACATATAGAGATAGACACATATACAAAAATAAAAACAAAATAATTTTTTAAAATATTTATTTTAATTTTATGCACATGAGTATTTAACCTGCATTTATGTATGCACCATATGCATGCCTACTGCCCACAAAAAGCCAAAAGAGAGCTGAGTGGTGGTGGACATGCCTTTAATTCCAGGACTTGGGAGGCAGAGACAGGTAGATCTCTGTGAGTTCCAGGCCAGCCTGGTCTACAGAGTGAGTTCCAGGACAGCAAGGACTACACAGTGAAATGCTGTCTCTAAAAACAAAAACAAAAGCCAAGAACATACCAGGTCCCTGAAACTGAAGTTACAGATGTGAGCCACACCATGTGGGTGGTGGGAACCGAACCCTGGTCCTCTGCATAGAGCATCCAGTGCTCTTAAACACTGAGCCATCTCTCTAGTGCTTAGAATAATTTTTTTAAATGTATGATAATAAAAAAAAAATTCAGTGGAGCCTGGTGGTGCTTGCCTCTAATCCCAGCACTTGGGGGATGGAGGTAGAAGAAACAGGAGGGAAAGCCAGCCTGGGCTATACAGAAAATTCAAGGCTAGCCTGGGCTATATGAGACCTTGTCTCAGAAAAACCAAGTTTATCCAAATCTTTGCCCAGTCTTTATTAATCTGCTCAAAAAAAGGTCAACTAAAGGATGTTCATGTGCGATAATTACTCTAGCCTTACCAAATGAAAAACAGACACATTTCCTACCTCTGCAGTATCACTTGATCTACAAACTGTTGCTCGGGGAGGTTTTCTTAATGCATCTCAGAGAACACTAAGGAAGAAAACGTGTCTTTATTTTCTCGCTTTGGTTATTTGGAGGCTAGGACAGAAAGGCGTACAGTGGATTCTGATAGGCCCTACGTGCTGCTGCTGAGCGGGGACTGTCTGTCCTCTTGGGAAGGAATCGGAAGACACGTATGAGAAGCTCTGCAGAGCTGCACGTGCTCATCTGCGTAGGAAATCTAGTATACGGAGAAACGCCAACACACAAAGGTGCAGCCAGAACACCAGCACTGTAGATGTCTAACACACTGGTCTTTACAGCTTAAATTTCCCATGTCTTCACTGTCCAGTTATGCTCAGGGGTTTAGCATGCTCTTAATAAAATGTTCTCAACTTACCAGAATGGCCACAGTCATACAAGAATGACATTTATAAGCATGTGAAGTTACCATGTTAAGGGGGAAAGTGGAATATGACATTCTTAATAGATAATTACAACCGTATATTTTTACAAATTAGCTTCACAAAGAGAAAAATACTAGGAGGATTTTCTAGAATACTACTGGAGGGTGATGGTAGAAACAAGGGTAACCATTATAGTTGATGAATTTTTTTCAAATTTTTATTAATCTTTTAAATTAACATGCAAAAAGTAATGGTTTTCAGTGTGACATTTTCATATATAATTGCATACATATGAATATGTACATATTTGTAATTAAATATAATTATACCCTGTTCTTATTTGGCCTCCCATCTTCCCCTTACTTCCCTCTAAATAGTCCCCCCTTTTCTCACTTTACATGTATTTCATTACCGTATTTCCCCTCTCTCCATCCTTTAGACTTCTGCTTCCTTTCACAGTCCTGTTCCTACTCTCCTCTCTCTCTCTCTCTTCTCTCTCTCTCTCTCTCTCTCTCTCTCTCTCACACACACACACACACACACACACACACACACACACACACACACACACACACACACACACACACACTTTAGATTCCATAGATGAGAGAGGACATGGAAAATGTGTCTTTCTGAGTCTGGATTATTTAACTTAACACAGTGGTCTTCAGTTCTGTCCCTCTGCCTTTAAATGTTCCACTTCCGTTTTTCCTTACATCTCCATAGCGCTCTATCATGTATGTGCTCCACGTTTTCTGTTTTCTTTGCTCTGTCATCTGGTGATGGACATCCAGGCTTGCTCCATAACTTAGCACTAATGAACCCATTTTAAAAATACATTTCTCGAGTCTGGAGAGATGGATCAGCAGTAAAGAGCACTTGGTGCTCTTCCAGAGGACCAGAATTCAGTTCCTAGCACCCATATCAGGAGCTCCACAATAACATGCAACTCCAGCTCCTAGGGACCCAACACCTCTTCTGGTCTGCAATTGAGAGTTCCTGCAATAAGCCACTCAATCTCATGCACATATACATATCTCTCACATACAAATACCAATAAAAATAAAAATGTGTGTTAAAAATATTTACGGATTTATTTATTTCATGCATTATGAGTGGTTTTGTAAAAATTTTATGTGCACGAGTGTCTGGCTTACATAGATGTATGTGTACAACATGTGTACCTAGTGCCCACAGAGGACAGAAGAGGGCATCAGATCCATTGGAACTGATGTTACAGATGGTTGTGAGCCATGTTGGGAAGTGAACCCAGGTCCTCTGGAAGAACAGAAAGTACTTCTAACCTTTGAGCCATCTCTCTGGCCTCCATGTGTATGTGTGTCTTGCTTACACGTATGTGTGTGCATTATGTGTATGCTTGGTGCCCATAATGTTCAGAAGAAGGTGTCAGATCTCCTGGAACTGGAGTTATGGATGGTTGTGAGCCTCCATGCAGGTGCTGGGAATCAAACCTGTGTCCTCTGCAAGAGCGACAAGTGCTCTTAACTACCTAGCCATCTCTCCGGTCCCCAAAAAATACACATCTTAAGCTGATCATGGTGGCACATGTCTGTAATCTCAGTACTTGGAAGGAGAGGCAGTAAGATCATGAGTTCAAGACCACCCTGGGATACACAGTAAGTCTCTGACTTAGCAAACCAGTGCTAGGAGAAGCTTGCTTATTGCAAAAGTGTGTGTGTGCGTGTGTGTGTGTGTGTGTGTGTGTGTGTGTGTGCACGTATCTTTAAATAAGAGAACCAAATAGGGTACAGTGTCAGGAATTCTCTGAAGTGCAGCTCAGAGAAGAACACCTGTTCTTGAGACTTAATTGTAGGTCACATTACAAGAAGAAAAAGAAGACAAATGTGAAAACCACATGGGACTGGGAAGACCTTGGCTGTGGGCCAGGAGCGCCGCTAAGACTGAGGTGCAAGATCTAAGCTCCAGTGGAGGTGCTGAGGGCCTCGCTCTCCATCTGACAGTATCACACAGAAAGGGGGCAAACGTGTTTGAGCCCGGGAAAGGGCTTTCAGGTATGACAGAACATAGATGATGTCTCACTATGTAGCTCTGGCTGGCTGGACCTTTCTACATAGACCAGGCTGACCTTGAACTCACAGAGATCCTCTGCCTCCTTAGTGCTGGGGTTAAAGTTGTGTACCACCATGCCCAGCTGGGGTTTGCTTTGTTTTTGTTTTGAGACAGAGTCTCACATAGCCCAGGCTGGCCTCAGACTCTGTGTATAGCCAAGGTTATCCTTGAATTCCTGCTCCTCTTGTCTCCACCTCCCAAGCGCTAGAATTATGGGTGGATGCTGGCATCAGACCTTGTGTTAGGAGTCTGGTGGGAAAGGAACAATGTCCTTTCCTGGCGGCTTCAGAACTCCCTCAAGTCTGCTCTCCTGGCTCTGAACGGTAGGAAGAGCAGAGGGTGGGTGTGGAAACCTGCAGCTAAGGAAGGAGCCTCTTCTCCCTGACATGCCCAGTGCCCATACCTGGCCTCTGCTCTGGTTTTCCGCTGTCACATGGAAGGATCTTGACAGAGCTTCTTCTCTGGCCTAAGAAATTGGAGGGAGGGTGCTAGGGTGGCACACAACCCAAGGACAGCCTGGACTTGCAGGCATCAAGAACAAGGGAGGGAAGAGTCCTAGAGAAGCCAGGCCGGGCAGCATTCCTCCCAGGCAGATGCTCTGTGAACGCCTCTCTCCTCTTTGTCTCTGCCATCTTCCTGACTGCCGTGACTGTGTTTAACACAGCCGTTGTCTCAGCACCCATCTTTAGACCTAACCCCCCTCTGAAACCCAGCTGGACTCCACTGTCTTTGGCCTGGCTAAGCTTCCCTCTCTGTGTGGTAGTCTCGGAGCTTGCTCCTCACCAAACTGACCCCAGACCTACCAGATCCCACGGCGGCTCACACAACCGAACAGGATCACGGAAGATGCCGTCAAGGACACAAGCTCACTCTCAGTGTGCATTTTCTCAGCCACCGGCCCAAGTCTGCCGTCCCCACAGGAAAGCACAGTGGAGAACCCCACGGACCTCAGGAAAAGCACCCCACACACACACTCACAGTTCACTCTCCTGGACACACGCATGCTTCCAGGGCTGAGCTCCCTGTGTGCCCCACTGGCCCCCACTGGCCCCCACTGGCCCCCTAATCCCCTGGGGTCTGTCATCCATTCTGTATGGTTCCTACCCTTTGGTCTCCTTTTCCCTTTGTGTCTCTCCAGACACATCAGGGGTCCTCTACACCAACTATCTCGTAGATGTGTCTAAACTTTAGATACCGAGACATGACACTGTCATCTAAAAAGTTCATTCTCAGGAGTGACACAGTTGAGATTTTTCTAAATCTCAAAAAAACACAACACGACAAAACAAAAAAACCCCAAAGCCCTCACAATGTTTAAATGACTTTGCAGTTTTGTGTTGGGCTGCATTCACGCTATCCTGAGGTGCCTGACAGCCATGCCATGGGTTAGACACATCTGCCAGAGACCTCAAGACCAAATGAGGGCGAGCTCAGTGGGCAGCAGAGATGAGTCAGCAGTTAAGAGAGCTTGCTGTTCCACCATGAGGACCAGAATCCAGATCCCGGCACCCATGAATAAGCCAGGTGTCTAAAAAACACACATCTCCAGCTCCAAAGGATCTGATGCCCTTTCTGGATTCTGCACATATACATGAGCATATACTCATACACACACACACACACACACACACACACACACACACCACATGATAAATAATAAAAAGTTTTTTAAACAAACAAGAGATCAAATGCACATGCTCTTCATGGGAACTTCCATCCACAAGGCAAGCACAGTCCTTGCACCTGCCTCTTACCCCATTCCTCTTTTATGAGATAGGGCCCATGTATCCAAGGCTGGCCTTGAACTTGTTATATAGCACAGAATGACCATGGACTTCTTGTCCTCCTGCCTCTACATTTTAAGAACTGGGATTACAGGTTCATCACTCCTGGTTCATGTGGTGATTGAAATCAAACAGGTTTCATTCACACTAGGCAAACAGTCTGTCTACCAAGCTACCCTCCAACCACACCCCTGCCTCTTATTCTTTTCAGCTCATACTTATTAACTAACCATGGGCATTAGCCAGATCCTGCTGCCATAGCTTGATTCTATATACTGGGCAGCTTAAACAACAGAAGTTCACTTCACTACAGTTCTGGACACTGGAAGTATCCGGTCATTGGCACTATCTAGAGGTACTGATGAGAACTCTTCTGGCTTTCAGATGGTGGAGAGAGAGAGAGAGAGAGAGAGAGAGAGAGAGAGAGAGAGAGAGAGAGAGAGAGAGAGAGAGAGCGCCTGCCTAGAGCCTCTTCCTATGTAGACATTAATTCCATCATAAAGGGCACCACCCTCATGATTATATTTATAACTATATCTCTCCCAAGAACCCACCTCCAAATATCACCACATTATGGGTCAGAGCTTCAAAATATGAATTTTGGTAGAACACAATTCGGTTCATGGCAACTGGCTACTTCTGAATCACTTCTCTGTTTCCAGGACTGGTGAAGTACAATTGGTTCGGCTTGAGTCAGGTGTCCACCTGCTGCAATTAGCCACCACTAAGTGGAGAGGGCAGGCTATGAAAAACAGACACGGCTTCCAGGAACACAGCCCACTTGCCTGGCCTGCCTGTACTGTGTCGCTTTTATCAAAAGCCACAGGAAATCAACTTAAACACTCACTTGCTCTGTGTCCGTATTTCCTGAGAATACTACAGACTTATTGAGGAATAGAGTCACATTTGTCTTAATTTACATGGCTGCTGTTATTCCACCCAGAACTGGGCACACCTGAGATCTCAATGACTTTTTTTGCCTTCTGGATAAACAAGGCTGGGATTGCTAAAGGAAGGGGATTTGTATGGCAGTGATGTTCACAGACAGAGTATATAAGCTATACTGTGCCAGTTAGTTTAAACTGTCACCTTGTCACAACCTAGACTCACCTGAGAAAAACTTCAATTATCTACGTCAAGCTTTCCTGTGAGCATGTCTGTAGGGGGCTGTCTTGATAGTTAATTGATGGAGGGAGGCCAAGACTACTGTGGGCAGCACCATTCCCTAGGCTGGGCCCTGAATCGTAAAACAGTAAGGAACGCCAGCAAGAGAGCAAGCAAGCAAAGTGCCACGAGTGTATTCTCTGCTTTTGACTGTGGGTGTGATGTTTTAATCTCCTGCCTTGACTTCTCCCAAATTATGGACGAGAACCTAGAATTATGAAGCCAAATAAATCCTTTCTTCCTTAAGTTGCTTTTGGCCAGGGTATCTTCTCAGAGCAACAGACAGGAAAGTAGGACATATCCCAAAGATCAAGACTTAACTTTGAGTTAACAGTCCTTTCTAATCTTTCTCAAGCCAAGAAAATTAACTCCCATCATTGCTTAGAAACTTCTTTCTTTCTTTCTTTCTTTTTTTTTTTTTTTGGTTTTTCAAGACAGGGTTTCTCTTGTGTAGCTTTGTGCCTTTCCTAGAACTCACTTGGTAGCCAAGGCTGGCCTCGAACTCACAGAGATCTGCCTGCCTCTGCCTCCCGAGTGCTGGGATTAAAGGCGTGAGCCACCACCGCCCGGCTAGAAACTTCTTTCTTATCTATATCTATTCAATAATAATGCACAAAGAGTATATAGGAGAAAAGGAAGCAAAAGACTCTGCTATCTGCCTTTAAAGAGCTGAGATGGAGCCCAAGAGACAATGCATCCACACTGGTCAAGTTAGTAAAAGAATAACAAATGAGTTAAACATGAAAACATAAAATGCCTCAGGACAGCTATGTAGGATGTTGCCCAGTAACCAATGCTGGCACTGTGTGCTCTGAGGTTGCAGAACAGAGCACCTACATTGAACTACAAAGTACCAGGGTAGAAAAGTCAGCATTTGGGATAGATAGGAGACAGGGAAGGAGACAGGGAGATGCATTCCAAGGGACATAGTAATGACCCAATTATAGCACGGAAAGCTTCGGTTATATAGAGACATTGTGATGGTGAATATTGATCATCAGTGCGACAGGATCCAGAGTCAACCTAGGAGACAAGCTACTGAGCATGTGTGTGAGGGAGTTCCAAGATTAGTTGAATTGTGGTCGGAAGATTCCCAAAATGTGGGTAGCACAGTTCCAGAGGCTGGTTTTTTGGTTTTTGTTTTTTCTTCTACACAGAGAAACCCACAGACAGGGTTTCTCTGTGTAGCCCTGGTTGTCCTAGGACTCACTCTGTAGACCAGGCTGGCCTTGAACTCAGAGATCCACCTAAAGGCGTGAGCTGCCACCACCCAGCGGGGCTGGGGTCTTAGACTGAATGAAGAGGAGAAAGCCAGCTGAAAGCAAGCATTCATTCACCACCCTGTTTTCCGAGTGTGGCTGCAGTGTGACCAGCTGCCTCCCACTGCTACCGCAGCGGCTTCCCTGGTACATGGCCTGTGCCCTCAGGCTGTGAACCAAGCAACCTTCCCCCCCTTACGTGGCTTTGGTCAGGTGTGTTTCCTCAGCAACGAAGAAAGCAACTAATACAGATGTTTGTGGGAAGTGTGAAAAAACAAGGTTATCTGGGATTAGATTCTGGAATCTAATGAAAAATTCTGGATCACCCATTCCCAGGGCCCTTTTGCAACAGGGGCCAGGAGGGGTCAACAGGTGCTTTAAACTAATGGACAGCACATGGGTGTCTTAGAAATGCCCAGCTCGGTGGCTTGAAACAATTTATTCTTGAGGTTCTGGAGTCTTCACATCTAAAGTCAGGGTGACACCAAGGCCACTCTCCCTCTGGGGACTGTAGGAGAGGATTCTCCCTTACCTCTTCCTCTGTCATCACTGTGTGTAGAAGGATCACAACACTCAGCCTCCACTGTCCCATGGTGTTCCCTTATACATCTCAAGTCTGTCCAAATATCCTTCTTCTCATAAGGACACCAGGCCTTGGATTATGACCAAACAATCCAGCCAGAGCTCACCCCAACTTGACATCCATTCGTAAGAACCCTATTTCCAAATAAAGTCACATTCTGAAGCTCTGGAGAGATGTGGCGGGAGGAAGGGACAGCAAACTTGACATCAATACTGTCTGGCCTTACTCTGACAAGGCCCTCACTGGCTGGCCCCTTGCCTAAAAGCAAAGCTCTGGATCCTTCCCTCAAAATCTGCCTTTTCCCAGTGAGTTCCCTCAAATAACATCACACCAATTCTCCACCCCAGCCAGACAAATATAATTGGCACATTCTCCTTGTTCTTCTTAACTCCAAACAGCCCAGAACAAACATGCCTCTCCTCCTACAAAAGGGGATCCCAAAGGCAGTTGGAAGATGGCTTACTCCTCTTCCACAAGGCTGGACCAGCTTGTGCATCCCCCAGTATTTCTGCGTGTCATAGTAGAGATGCGGAGAGAACTTTTAGTTTATCACCGCCCTGCATTATGAATGATGCCTTAATGGATAATGGGGATGTAGTAGCCACCAGGCAAGGGCAGATTCATACTGGATTCCTGTCTGGGACATTTTACAAGCCGGGCACATTCCTCAGCCATTGTGAGCCTTGGATTGCTCCTCTAGAGGATGTAGACACTGCCTGGCCCGTGTGGCTTAAGTGAGACAATATAAGCAAACTGCCAATGCAAATGCTGTGTTGGTGGTAGTACTCACTTTCATGATAGTAACTATATTTAAGTCTGCCTCTAAGTCGGGAGAACAAGGCCCAGGTCCTGTGTCCTCCTTGACCTAGCTGTATACTACCCATGACTACTGAGAGTGACAAGCATCCATGTAGGTAGGAACCCCCCTGAACATCTAGGTACTGCAGGCCTCTTGTTTTCCTTGTACAGTGAACATCCAATTTTATGGAAGGTCCTGGAAAATGGAGTTAATGTAACTGAAACGCAAATGGATTAAAGCAGAATGAGATGGAACTCATACCCAATGATTCTTGGGTGGCCAAGAACCTGAGACGAGCTAGGCCAGGGACCTAGGGAAAACGAAATACTACTGTTCTGCTAAAGGAACGCAGGAATAAAATGACTCCTAATGACATTTGATACACCCATAGATCAGTGTCTTGCTCAGCCGTCACCAGAGAATCTTCTTCCTGCTTCAGAGGGGAACACATACAGAGACCCACAGCCAGGCAATATGCAGAGAACAGGAGACCTTGGGACACACAGCCCTAGAAGTACCGTCTCCATCAAATCCCTCCCCTCGGGGTTCATGGAATTCTGCAGAAGCAGAGTCAGAAAGAGTGTAGGAGCCAGAGGGGATGGAGGACACCAAGGAATCGGGGCCTTCTAGACACAAGAGGACAGGTGCACTATGAATTCACAGACAGACTGTGGCGGCATGCACAGGGCCTGCGCGGTCTGCACCGGAAGGGGTCCTCTGGCTAAGAGGAGAAGTGGACACACACTCCCTTTCGTTTGAGACAGGGTCTCTCGGGGCCCCGGACCTCTACCAAATGGAGTTCCACCAACACAGGGAGCTGGCCAGCAAGCTCTAGGAACCAACCTGTCCCTACCACTACACGGGTGACAGATGCCACACTGCCACACCCAGCGGCTTCCTGCTAAGACTTACTTTATCTTTAATCACGCGTGTGTGTCCACGTGTGTGTCCACGTGAGGGTTAGGTCTCCTGGAGCTGAAGGTCTAAGTGGTTGTGAACCACCAGCTGTGGGTGCTGAGGACTGAACTCCTCTGCGGGACGTGCTCCTGACCTCATAACCGCTGAGCCATCTCTCCAGCCCCCGTGCGCAGCTCTTTATGTGGACTGGGGTTGGGGGTTGTGGGGGGTGGAGGTGGGGGAGGGGTGGAACTAAGGCCCTCACACCCGCAAGGCAAGCTTTACGGACAGCCATCTCCCCAGCCTTTCTCCTTTCTGTCAGCGCTGTTCAGCTCCCCTTCTCTCCTCCCTTTCCTTCCTCAGTTTCTCAGGATTCTAGCTCTTATGGAGGAATATGCTACCTAGTTCCAGGCTCCTTCATTTCTGGGAACGGGAACCTGGGACCCGGACAAGGCAAGCCATTCCCTCACAATGACTGAGCTGTTAGCTGCAGAGCCAGGGCTGAATCAGGCCATGACTATTTTTCTACATAACATGTTGAAACCAGTTGGGGCCGTTGTGACCTCATTGGCAAACACTGTTGGGTTTTTTTGTTTTGTTTTGTTTTTGCTTCCTCCGGTTGCTCTTGAAATACAGATTCAAAGTCTAGGCTATTGAGGAAAAGGAAGGGATCAGTGGCCTGCAGTCACTGTCCTGGGGGAGCTAGTGTCCCAGGGGCCGGCACCCAAAGCCCAGCCAATGCTGCCCTGCTGGAGTCATTCAGAACTTCTGTCTTTTGAGATGGGGTCTCATTGTAGCCCAGGCTGGCCTCAATTTTACTATGTAGCAGGGGATGACCTTGAACTTCCGACTCTCCCTCCACCACCTTCCAAAGGCTGGAAGGCAGGTGTGCACTGCCATGTCCAGTTGATGAGATACAAAGGGCCAGAAGCAGAGCTTCTCACATCCTAAAGAAGCTCTCGACTCACTAAGCTACGTCCCCAAGCCAGAACTTACTGCTCAAGAGACTTTTTTTCTGGAGTCGTGCCTCTCCATCTTAAGTGTTGGCAACTGATTCCAACCTAAAACCCTGCAAGCCCGCGAAGCATCCGCAAGCTGGTTTCTTCTCTCCCGCCAGCATATCTGTGACCCTGGATCCCACGACATACGAGAAGACAGTTTAGAAACCGCTAGGTCTCCAAATGAAGCTTAGGATCAATGAAAAAAACAAACCCACAGCAATTGGTTCCGACTCTCTACCCAGGAAACTTCTCCAAAATTTCCTCCTGGGATCTGAGCTCCCGCCCCCACCAAGTGACTTCACCCAGCCTGGTGGCAGGCATGCAACCGCCACAGCTGACCTCACATTCCTGCCGATGCACTGTCAGCAGCTCAGCTGCCTGGGTATCCGTGTCAGCTGGGGAATCTGCCCAGGCCCTGCAAGGAAACCAGCTCTCCACCCAGAGCTTCATTAAGGTGGATGAGTTGGCCTCCAGCGAAGTGCTGAGCCTGCAATGCCTGGGGGGGGGGGGGGGGCTGGCCCAGGATGATCCCAGCCTCTCTGACATGGGGCTGGCCCAGGATGATCCCAGCCTCTCCAAGATGGGGCTGGCCCAGGATGATCCCAACTTCTCCAAGATGGGGCTGGCCCAGGTAAGCTGAGCAGGCTGCCAGAGCTGAGCCATCTGGGACAGAAACCCCAGCACCAGGGCTAGCCTATCACAAAGGAAGATGGTCAAGGCATCGCCAGCACTCTGGGTTTGTCCCCCTAGCCTGTGTGGGTGAAGACCACAGTAATCGCTTGTCTGGTAAGCCTGACTTCCTTGCTTGTGTCTGTTCCCCAGAGGGAGCATGGGGAGGCAGTTCCCGGGAGTCATCCCTTGGGTTCTTGTCTTCAACAGCTCCTCACCATAAACACCAAAGGCCTTGCCGGGTCTTGCCGGGTCCCTGAGATGCTGGTGAGGGTCTGCTTAGCTCTCAGCAATGGTCACTTCTGGAGATCTGATGGTGGAATAAGTGAGGACTCAGGACTTGCCCACCGGGAGGTACAGTCCCGTGGTGCCCTGTGGGGTCCTGAGAAGCACAGTTCCATGCCCCGTGTGTCACAGCTCACCCAGGACCTGAATGTACACTCCCGAGTCACACCCAGTACTGAGCCAGACTGTGCTTGGCTGCATTTGACTGACAGGATGGCCTGGGGGAAGGCTAGGTTCTAAGTACATCATTTGGGAAAGAGAGTCATGCTTACTTAGTATGAAATTATAGGGCTTTACATGGAAAATGCCAGGACACCGGCGACTGACTCCACATGTTTTCCTCAGTCACCTAGCCTCACCTCCAGCGGGGCCCAGATGGCCGTGTGCAGGTGCCACACATGTGCAGAGCACAGTACTGTCACACTGTAGGGACTCAGTGACGCTGTGGTCGAGTCGGTGCATGAGTGCCACAGCACACATGTGGAGGTCAGAGGACAACTGTGGAGTCACCTCTCTCCTTCCACCATGGGAGTCCCAGGGATCAACCTCAGGTCATCAAGCTTGACGGCATATGTACGTATATACACCCGGTGAGCCATCCTGCCAGCCCAGTAAAGGGTTTTATAGTATTATGGATACTGACAAATTCCTTCGTGGGTGTTGGCAGTTTCTCTAGTCCACCGTCCAGCTGGCTCTTATCTTAGAAAGGGGACCCAAAACATTCTCTGTGTCTCTCCCCTGTCCCCTCAACTCCTGGGGGCCCTGTGCTTAAAGAAGCCGACCATATCCTCCGATGTTTGGTGGGCCCTGGCTGCCACTTGGCATATCCCATTTCTCAGCCATAGGAATGGCAGAATGACAGGCTTGGGGCCAGACTAGAAGAAGATGGTTTCTAGGGGGCGTCTGCAGAAGAGGCGTCTCAGATCCCTGCTAGATATAGATGAATTCAAAGTCCACTGGCTGCCAGGAGTCTGCTGTAGATATTGCTCTATATAAATAAAACACTGATGGCCAGTGACCAGGCAGGAAGTAGGTGGGACAAGGAGAGAGGAGAATTCTGGGAAGCGGAAGGCTGAAGAGGGAGACACTGCAGCCACCGCCAGGAGAAGCAGCATGTGAAGACATCGGTAAGCCACCAGCCACGTGGCAAGGGTATAGATTTATAGAAATGGATTAATTTAAGATATAAGAACAGTCAGCAAGAAGCCTGCCACGGCCATACAGTTTATAAGTATTATAAGCGTCTGAGTGATTATTTTATATGTGGATTGTGGGGCTGTGGGGCTTGGTGGAAGCTGGAGAGAAGCTCTCCAGCAACAGGAGTCAGTCATATCTATATAGGAGCCACCAAGGACTGCAGTTGAGAGAACAGAGAGCCTGCTGATTTGGTACCAGTGCTGAGCTGCTGCTGGATCAAGACTCCCCAGAAGCCAGTGTTGTTTGAGACATCTGTGAGCCAGTGTGTCGTACTTTAAAGTAAAAGTCACATCTTCAAACCTCAAACATAAAGGACTCTTCACAAGCTTCAGTAATTAGAAGTGCAATGCCGGTGTGAAGCCAAAGCATTCACTGATAAAGCAGAGTCCAGAAACACCCACACTGGGGAAACCGATTCTGCAGGCTGGGCACCGCAGAAGTGCAGAGGAAGGACACACTTCTAAAACATGGAACTGGTAACTAGTTTTCCATATGGGGGAAAAAAAGGCACCTGTTTCACGTGATACATAAACCCAGCTCAGCGTGGATTAGAAAAGTGAAATGGGAATAGGAATACTGTTCAACTGTCAGGAACAAGGCAGTAGGCTCATGAGTTCAGGAAGGGGAGGCTTCAGAGGCCATAAACAACACTATAAGAAAAGGACTGGAGTCGCGGCTCGGAGGTTAAGAGCACGCAAAGGAGCTGGGTTCAGTTCCCAGGACCTCACTGGAGGCTCACATTCGGGGATTCCCATTCCAAGGGCACCTAAGCACATGGTACACATACACACACACACACACACACACACACACACACACACACACACACACGGAACAAATAAATGTTTAACAACACTAAGAATCACAAAAGTTGATTAATCTGTGGCATGAATACCAAGAAATGCTGCACATCAAAATACATCACAAAGAAAATGGGAGAAGAAGCTACAGACAGAGAGGAGATGTTTGAGACACATAAGTGGCAATGGGATAGCACACAGGGTATTTAAAGAACTCCTCCTACAGTATGGGAGAAAGGGGGGAGGAGTTGACCAAAACTGAACAGGTACTTCACAGGAAAGAGAACATGAATGGCTAGTAAACACACACACACACACACAAAACTGAGTCTCATCAAGTATTCAGGGAAATGCAAAAAACAAAAAACAAAAAAAGAAAACCATAATGAGGGTTTGGGACATAGGTGATAAAGGTTTCTATGCAACAATGAGAACCTGAGTTTCATGCCCAGAACCCATGTTAAAAAAAAAAAAAGCTAGGCATGGTGGCCCGTGCTTGTAAGCCCCAGTGCTGGAGCTCACTGGCCAGCTAGCCTAGCCTGCTTGGTAAATTCTGGGCCAGTGAAAAATCCTGTCTCAAGAAACAACACTGGTGAGTTCGAGGCCAGTCTGGTCTACAGAGCGAGCTCCAGGAAAGGCGCAAAGCTACACAGAGAAACCCTGTCTCGAAAAACCAAAAAAAAAAAAAGAAAGAAAGAAAGAAAGAGAAAGAAAAGAAAGAAAAGAAACAATGCTGGGAGACTTTGCTCAGCCTGGGTGAAGGGAGGCAGGGACTAGACCTGCCTCGATTGAATCTACCAGGCTGAGCTGAATCCCCAGGGGAGTCCTTGCCCTGGAGGAGATGGGAATGGGGGGTGGACTTGAGGAGGGGGCTGGAGGAGGGAACACAGGAGAATCTGTGGCTGATATGTAAAATTAAATTAAATTATAAAATAAAATGAAAAAAAGAAAGAACGGGGCTGGAGCTGGAGAAATGACTTAGTGGTTAAGAATACTTGCTGGCCTGGCAAAAGGATTCAGTCCCCAGCACCAAGGGAGCTGGCACGCTCTTCTGGCCTTCTCAGGCACTGGGCACAAACCTGGCTTTCAACACATGGGCCTTTGGGGACAATAAGGAACCGAACTGTAGCAAACAGTGAGGACTCCCATCCTCTCTCAATACTGATTCATTAGTTCATCACTTAGCTGATTTATTAATCAATTCAGTGTCCATTATTGATCATTTCCTTGGTGCTATGCCCTATGTTGGGCATCTCAGAGATAAAGATGAATGAGTTATGATTCCATCTTTGAGAAGTTGATGGGGTCACATAGCCAGTGAATGGAAACTGGAACTTAAATTCAAGTGTCTCCACTGCCTGACTTGGGGGTCTTATCCTTTGTTACTTAAAAACCCAGCTAGACCTTTGAAGAGGTATGCTGTTATATTTTATCTCATAGTTTTAGATGTTTTATTTGTTATTTTTGGTTTCTGAACCACTCTGAGCCCAGACTAACTTGGAATTTACTATGTAGCTCAAGCTGGCTTCAAACATGTGGAAATCCTCCTGCCTCAGCCTTCCTAAGGTTTCGACCCTTTAATGCAGTTCCTCATGTGGTAGTGACCCCTAACCATAAAATTATTTCCATTGCTACTTCGTAACTGTAATCTCGCTACTGTTATGAATCATAATGTAAATATCTGCTTTCTGATGGTCTTAGGTGACCCTTGTGAAAAGGTCATTTGACCCCCCCCAAGGGGTTATGACCCACAGGTTGAGAACCACTGGCCTAGAGCCTTTCAAATATAGACTGATTAATTGTGAGCAATAAAAATATGCTTTGTCACCATTGAGGTTCAAATGGGCAAGACAATGCCTGACATACAGAATTTCAGGCTGGGCAAGTTCCATAGACCAACAAAGGTTGAGGAATGCCAAGTCAGCAGGCAATATACATCGTTATCCCTATGAAATAAAAAGGAACTGATAGTCTCAGGCTCCTATTTTGACTAGAGAACTGGAATTCTGTCTCCTCATCTCTTCAGGGAGGACTAATTCTAAGAGGTCCTGCCCTAACTTTTTATGAGTTTCAAATGATATAATTGGATTCCACTGACCTAATGCTCAGAGCCTGACCTTTCATTTTAAAACAGAACAAAGAAAAGGAAGAGAAAGAGGAGGGAGGGAGATATTTCTAATTTAAAGAGGTTAAACCCCCCCCCCAAAGCTCATATGTAGACCTAAGTCATTGCCTTTTCTTCAAGCTTAGTAGGGGGAGACAGGGCAGGGCAGGTCCTAGTCTGGAATGGGAAACTTGGTCTGCAGCCTAAAGGACTGCCCACCATTTTCTACAAGGAGGTTAAAAAGTATGTTTGTAAGAGTTCCCAGGGGTATGGAGCTTGGTGGTTCACACTGGGGAGGCAGAGGTAGGACTATAAATTGGAAGCCACCCTGGGCTACATCAGCATTCAAGGCCAACCTGGACTACAAAGCAAGACCCTGACCCTTCCTTTAAAAATGACTAACTGGACCGGGCAGCGGTGGCGCACACCTTTAATCCCAGCACTCAGGAGGCAGAGGCAGGCGGATCTCTGTGAGTTTGAGGCCAGCCTGGTCTACAGAGCAAGATCCAGGACAGGCACCAGAACTACACGAAGAAACCCTGTCTCGAAAAAACAAAACAAAACAAAAATGACTAACTGGGATTGGAGAGAAGACTCAGTGGTTAAGATCACTGCTTGCTCTTCTAGAAGACTGAATTTCCATTCCCAGCACCCACCCAGCAGTTCACAACTGACTGTAATCTCAGACCCAGGGGATCCAAGGGCACCAGGCATGCACATGGTGCACAGACATACATGCAGACAAAATGTCCGTACACAAAATTTTTTTAATTAGGAAAAAAAAAACCTCCAACTAACTAAATAGAATTAGGACAAAGGAGAATGCCTACGGTAAAACATAACTGAACTGTGACCAGTAGAAGAAAAAGGAGGGAGGTGCTGGGGATGTTCATTCATTTGGAAGAGTGTTCGCTTAGTGTGAACAGAGCCTTGGATTAGACCCTCAGATCTTAGTACCTGGGAGGTAAAGGCAGGGGCGTTGGAAGATCAAGGTCATCTTCTGCTACATAGTTTTAGGTCAGCCTGGGACACACGAAACCCTGATTTAACTAACAAAACAACATAAAATTTATGAGAAAAATAAAAATGGAAATTAAGCATGACTGCTGTAAGAGGAAGGAGGCAGCCGCACAGAGCCTCTAGGCTGGACAGCTCCTGGTGCTGGCACCCGGAGGCTCTTCGGCCTTAAAATGCCAGGCGACCACAATGCCTTGGTGTGCAGTGTGGAGAGGGATCGGCAGGGGCTGCTATGGAAGGACAGAGAGATGTTGGGAGGGTTTTTAACTCAGGAGATGGATGCTTCCACTCACAAATCTAGTAAAGATGGGATAGAATTGGTAATCAAACCAGGAGCAACTAATTCCATCTTCCCTGCAGGAACCACTGAAAGGACTGGACTCCTTCCCATGACATGGGACCACTGCATGCTTTTCCTCCAGACAGTATTCTGGGCAGCCTCATAGGCATCATAAGAGATAACAGGGTCTCGGTACCTATGACCACGCTTGAAGGGCTATAACAAGATCCCTGTCAAGATGTCTTCTGCCGAAAGGGGTATGGCTGAATGGTAAAACATGTATAAAGTTCTAGGTTCAATCACTAGCACCAGGAAAAAAATACATATATTTCTTCTAACATTCCCTTTCCCCCTGTATTCCTAGGATAGTGCTTGGGTGAGAAATGAAAAACTCCAAAAGGACAGTAATGTGTGTACTGTGTGATGTCGGATGAGATCGTTGAGCTCAGAACACATACTAACTATGTAAGTATTCACCTTCCAATCCTTTGGGACATTCTCCAGCCCAGTAGTAAGAGGGAAATATTCTTCAGCTATCTAGTGACTCTGTGTGTGTGTGCATGATGCAGGCTCATCTGGCTTGCATCTGGGCCTGTGCTGGTTAGTTTCTGTCAACTTGACACACACTAGAGACACCTGGGAAGAAGGAACCTCAGGTGAGGAACTACCTCTGTCAGACTGTCGATAGGCAAGTCTACACTCTAAGGGGGCGTTTTCCTGATTCATGACTGACATGGGAGAGCCCAGCACTGTGAGCAGTGCTGCCCCTGGGCAAGTGGTCCTGGATTACCTAAGAAAGTCTTTGGGCAAGCCAAAAAAGAAAAGAAAATCAAGCCGGTAAGCAGCACTTCTCCATGGCTTCGATTTCTGCCTCCAGGTTCCTGCCTTGAGTTCCTGCCCTGACTTCCCTCGGTGATGGACTGTTACCTGGAATGGTAAGATAAAATACACCCCGCCCCCACTGGGATGCTTTGGTTCAGTGTTTTATTACAGCAACAGAAAGCAAACTAGAGCCGGGTGGTGGCGGTGGTGGCGGCGGCGGCGCATGCCTTTAATCCCAGCACTTTGGAGGCAGAGGCAGGCGGATCTCTGTGAGTTCGAGGCCAACCTGGTCTACAAAGTGAGCTCCACAACAGCCAGAGCTACACAGAGAAACTAGGACAGCGCCATCTCCTCCTTTCCTCCTTCCTCTTGCTTTTCATAGCTCTTCTGTCATCCAACAGTACATTCTGAAGATGACTCTTTTCAGAAAGGAGGGACTGACTCGGTCATAAGCACTCAGGCCCTCACTTGCCAGCTAACTGGGGTGGGGGGGGGTAGGGGGAATACATGGTAGAAGGTCCGCAGGCAGGATTAGTAAACAAAGAGCTGGTATTTTCACTTCCTGGAGGATTCTCGTGCCTATAAACACAGGTGGCACTGTGGAGCCAGGTGGGGAAGGAAGTGGCCTTGATGTATACTGATTCTTGGAGTTACTAAGACCTCTCAGGTGATGCTGGACATCTCACCTCTCAAACTGGGAATAGGGGCCCCTGACTCTGGACTCCAGTGGTGGGCAAGATCAGTGTGGAGACTAGAACCCACATGCTCTCTCAATTCAACTGAACATCTACCCAGTGTTTACAGTGTCCCACACAACTGCAGCAGGAAATACATACTCGAGGAACATGAACCCTCTATTAGCTGGGTTATTTTTCTGCGTTCCAGGTTTTAAGAGCATGCCTCCAGGAAGGGCAAGCTTCTGTCTGAGGATTCAGACTCTTTCCATTTGTTTTGCAACAGTGGGGGGACAGCTTGAGGACAGCCCACAGGCATTCCTTCCTTCCAGTCTCCCCTCCTTTACGTCCCTGCCCAGAGTGAATGCTGTCACGCTCCAAGTCCTACTCCTGGGATCCAGCCAGACTGCAGCATCACTTTGTACTTTGCTAAAACTAATGTCTCTCACTTGCCTGAATTTTCAAGAGTTTCACCACATCTTACGCATGTGTGTGCCACCTTGAGGTCAGAGGACAACCGGCAGGGGTCAGCTCTCTCCTTCGACCATGTGGGTCCCAGGGACCGAACTCAGGTCGTTAGGCTTAGCAGCAAGCACCCTTTCCTGCTCAGCCATCCCACCCCCTTTTTATTAAATTATATTTTGTTTTGTGTGAGTGTACGGATGCTCGTGTAATGGCTCATGTGTGGAGACGAGAGGACAGCTTTGGGGAGTTGGCTCTCTCTTTCACCACCATGTGGGGCCTGGGAATCAAATTCAAGTGTCAGGCAAGCCCCTCTTACTCAGTAAGCAGCCGAGTTACTGGCCCCTTGTTTTGTTTAGAGACAGGGTTTCCTGTGTCCTAGGCTGGTCTTACACTTGATAAGGATAGCCTTAAACCCCTGACCCTCCTGTCTCCACCTTCTGAGTGCTGGGATTATTGGAACGCCATACCACGTTTATGAGATGCAGAGCTTAGTGTGTGCTAGGCAAGGACTCTTTAAAAAATGAGCTGGGTCCCAAGCCCCAGAAACTAACATTTCAAAATATGCAGAAGGATTGTGGGTGTAGTTAGTGGTAGGGCTCTTGCCTAGTCCTTGCCTACCTTGCCTAACCCGAGCCTAGTCCTTGCCTAGTCCTTTCTTGCCTAGTCCTTGCCCAGCCCTTGCTTAACCCTTGACTAGTCTTTGCCTAACCCATGCCTAGTCCTTGCCTAGCCCTTGCTTGCCTAGTCCTTGCCTAGTCCTTTCTTGCCTAGTTCTTGCCTAGTCCTTTCTTGCCTAGTCCTTTCTTGCCTAATCCTTGCCTAGTCCTTTCTTGCCTAGCCCTTGCCTAGTCCTTTCTTGCCTAGCCCTTACCTAGTCTTTTCTTGCCTAGCCCTTACCTAGTCCTTGCCTAATCCTTGCCCAGCACACACACAACCCTGAGTTCCATCCTCAGCACAGCAGAGAAAGTAAGTGATCCTGAAGCAGTGCAAGGTAGAAATAACTCTTTTTGTTTGTTTGTTTTGTTTTAGTATATCCATTAGATATTCACGAATTTTCACTGGATGAAGATTCTCCTTCTTCCCTGTAGTGAAGGAGGATTTTGAGTCTTCTAACCACACACTGGGTGGGAGGCTCTGGGTTCATTCTGCCAGCTCTGGACCTTGGCCCAAGCTCTGTCAGAGACAATGAGTACTTGCTTCTCGGGATACTTCAAAGAGGCACGTTCTCCCAAGACACAGAGCAGCCTCTGTGCTCCCCTCTATCACTTTACTCCTGGACATTGTCTCCCAGTGTGAAATTCATTCATGACTAGGCCTTGAGAGACAAGAGCCGCTGACTGGCTCAGTTAGTAAAGTGCTTGCCTAGCACGCACAGAGAGCCCGAGTCCAGCCTGGGCACATGAGACCCTGTTTAAAAACAAGTGCAGAGGTGACTGGCAAATCCTAAATGAGCCCCATGCCCATGAAGATGCCAAGCAGGCTCTACTAACAAGGTCCACTTGCTACTACGCGGATTCTCTTAATTTCCCCTTGGTTGAGCCCAGGGAGTCAGGAGGAAGACAGGTGGCCAGAAAGAAGGTTCTCAACCTCACGCACACTCGTTGAGCTTTGCCCACAGGGCACAAGCCTGCCCTGATGCCCAGGTGCTTCATCCTCAGAGGACAGCCCTGTCCAGATCCCTTTCTTATATCCAGGGCCTCTGGAGCCTCTGGGCTCCTTCAACAAATCAATGTTAGATGAGTGGCCTTAGATGCCAGGTACTTGGTTTAAAGCAGGAGGAGAGGGGGAGGGGTGGGAGGAACTGTGCTGCCTTGGGGGGGGGGACAGGGGCTACAGAGGGAAACAGGTCACAGTTGCTGCCTTCACAACACTCATGGCCAGTGGCAGAAGGGACATCCACAGCATCAGCCTGTCCCAGTAACTCTGGTTGGATGATGGGAACCATAAAGACAGGAAGACACTCCCTCTCCATCCTCAAACACAGCGATAGGTCTTCCTTAAATATTCTTTGATGTGGCTGACAAAACTTTGAAAAGGCTGCTCGCAGGAAGGAAATGGGACTTATGAACAAAATCATAGCACAAGCTCAGACCAGAGAGCTAAGGGAGCCTTAAAGAGATAGCCTCAGTACAACCGTCAGGGGTCCCTGACCATGCATGCATCCATCAGACTGAACATCCTGAATTCATTTTCTTCAGCTGGTCTTTTGACCTTGGGCAAGGCGCACTCCCTCTGCGGTTCTATAGATGAGGGCGGAGGACTGGATTGGTGGTTTTGTTTTATCTAGAACCCCAATATATAAAATAAGGGGGAACTGTTCGTATGGAATCAGAGCAGCAAAGCACGAAGCCGTCCGGGAACCCAGATGGAGAATTGCAGAGCTGGAGCCCCGTCCAGGGTGCTTATGGCCTCTTGCAGTGCGCCCTGAGGACAGGAGGGAGTCACCATGGATGTAGTGTTTGCCATGGTGCCTGGGAATCCACAGGTCACATGTTACTGAAACCTCTGCAACAGCAGCGTGCAGTTAATTGCTTAGGAATTGCGATCTGTTGTAATCAGGGCTATGAACTGGGATCTGCTGGCAAGAAGCAGAATTGGATTTGAACCATGGATTTTCTTTATTCCAAACACAATACCCCAGCCCCACCCCCAGCTCCGCACCCTTTACCTATTGGGCTGAATCAATCATTTCCTTGCATCACACATATAAATATATGCATAAACATAGAAGATTAAGTTATATTCTTAAAGACTATAGCTCCCCTAAATTACTATGTGATTTCCTTCTGAGACAAAGATGTAGCTTGTTTTCAGTTTATTTACACCAGCTAATATTCTATAATGGGTATTGTTAAGGTGAACCAGGAATTGTTTATTTAAATCTATGTTAATAATTCACGTTGAGTTTATGTCAGGGTTGGAAGCCCTTTTCAAGTTGCTCCAAATCCCACTAATCTCAGGTGCAGAGGGTAGCTGTAGACCTGAGGGGCAATGCTCATGGTCATTGACGTCATCGGAAGTCTCAGTTCTTCAGGGCGTGGTTGTTTCAGAAGGTAACATCACGATGTTGCAACCCCTCCCAACATTACACATCTTTTCTACACCCCCCTCAGGTGCCTCCTCTGTGGGGGAAGAACGGTTGCATGATGCTGGTTGAGGACCCACAGAGAAGCCCACCAGGCAAGTAAGCTCCAATGCCCCACCCACCCACCGGAGGTCCTCCAGAGGTCACAAGCAAATTCAAAGATCACAGGACTTCAGGAAAGAATATGCCACCGAAGACAAGACAAGCTTTGGTCGGGCATGAGGCGTGGCAAGGCGTGCCAGTGGCTTCTCTGTGTTATTGATGCCAGTCATGCCACAGAAATCGAGATATTTTACATGCCACCTGAGGGTACAGAGCAAACCTCCAGCAGCTGGCAGCAGCTGTTGCAGAGACCTGTATGGAGTAACTTGCTGGACTTTGGGAGGCAAGGGCAGAACGGTGGCTGGGAGACAATGGCTAGGACTTTAAAGAATGCCACTCTAGACGGCCTTGAAAAATCAGTCAAGAAGCCAAGAAGAGAGATGTGCCAAGACGTGGGATGCGGCGCTGCACCGTCAAAGGGAGTTAACAGCCCCTCTTTCTTAGACAAAGAAAATGCTGGGCACGTGCTCCTCACCCAGGCCTCCCCAGACCCATTTCAGTCCCAGGTCCCCTGAGCAGGTGGTAAATCAATGGTCCCGATCCCGGCAGGAAAGGTGGGAGGAAAGAAAACAAAACAAAGTCCCCATCACACATCCCCAAGGACTTCATACAGGCCTCACCCCAGATGACTGTGCTCTCCGGCACCGTTTGGGAGGTGTCACCACCACCGCCCTTGGTGGTGGTGGGGTGGTGGGATGCTGTCTGTCACTTAGAAATTCCCTTTGCACACCCAGAGGTGCCTGCCTCTGTCTCTCAACCCCCTGCAAAGGACAGCAGACAAGAGGGACGAAGACATCTACTCCAAGATGCACACTAGTCTATATGCCACCTGCCTTTACCTCTGTCTATTTGAGAAACCTAAAAAGGAGTATTTTCCCCAGTCCATTGCGTGCCCCCACTTCCTTCTGGCTACTCGTCTCCGCGATGACCCCTCCAGGCAGCGCCTCTCTTGTCTGTCTGTCATTTTCACCTGACAAAGCGCGGCGGCCCGCGAGCCCAGAGCATTTCTCCCAAAAGAGAGAGACGCGCGGGGCACCCACTCCTGGCCCCTGCAAATCCGCCCCACCCGTAATGGAACAAAGCAACAGAGGCAAGGCGAGACGCATCGCCCAGCACCGGCGACTCCACCGGCGTGCGGGGACCCACGCCCCAGTCACCCTGCAAGGCGCCGCCCGCGCCTGCGGCCACCCGTGGACCAGTAGCGCCGAGCGTCCTACGCCTCCTCGCGCTCCCCGCGTCCCCAAGCAGCTACTGTACCTGCTAAATTTAGCGATCGCCGGGTATTAATAGCTCTAGCGACCCGGGGCTGGTGGCTGGTGGCTTGCAGGGGCGCGCGGCCCTACGGGGACCTGGGGACCCGGAGGGAAGGGAAGAAGGGACTCAAGAAAAGAGGCCACTTACACCACCAGCCTGGAGATGATCCACGACACCATGGCGGGCGGCGGGCGGGCGCGGCCCGGGCTGCTGGGCTGCGGGCAGTGCTGCGCTCCCGACACGTCTGTCTGTCCGCGCACCGCCGCCGCCGCCAGACTGAGTGCGCCCGCCCGGCCCGGCCCCGCGCTCGCGCGTCGGCGCAGCCGCGGCACGTTCCGCCCGCTGCCCCAGCCCCCCGGGGCTCCGCGGGCCGCTGGCGATTGGGCGGCTAGCGGTGAGGGCACCCGCGCGACCCGCCCCTGCTCGGATCGTCCCAGCCCGAGGGCTGCAGCCAGGGCGGGTCCTCCTCCACCCGCTGTGGCGTGGAAACCTTGCCTTGCAGGGGCCCAGTGGGCTGGGCCTTGGAACCCCCGGAGAGGGCTGCCCCACCCTCAGTATTACGGTAGGGAAACTGAGGTCCGGTTCTGCACTTTGAAATCTTGCCTACACCTGTCTAGATGAGATTCTGTCATTCTTCACTTAGATCATGCCCTAGCCTCAGGAGAAACCTGACATCTTCAATTGGCACCCCGTAAGTCATCATTACAGCATCTCAGCAAGCCAAGCGTCTGCCTACTGACAATTCTTGTGTCCCTACGCGATCTGAAACCTGCCGGCAACCCTATCACCATTCACCCACCACTTGTCCTTTAGTTCTTTTTACTGCAGATACCTTGGTGTCTCTTATTTACTGTGTGTGTGTGTGTGTGTGTGTGTGTGTGTGTGTGTGTGTGTGTGTGTGCACATGCACGTGGGGGTCAAAGGACAATATGCAGGTGTCAGTTCTGTGTGGGTCCCAGGAATCAAACTTGGGTCATCAGGCATGTCAGCAAGCACCTTAACCGGGGGAGCTGTCTCACAGACCTGCACCTTGGACTTTTCTGTGTATGTACATATACTTCTGTCTTGGTTTGATATATCTTCAAGCCTCGGCTGATGGGCTATGAGAGCTGACCGTTGCATATGTCTCAGCCCAGCAACATTTGCAGAGCCATGTGGCGTCGTAGGCAAAATGGAAACTCTGTTCAGTATATGAACATTTTAATGCATTCAAAAATGATTGCATCATAAAGAATTTGTCTTGGTAACTGAATTTTATGGTGTCCCTTTAAATGTGGCAGCCCAGCTGAGTGACTTGCTTTGCTTACCCTGAGGAGCACTTGCACCAACTTCATCGAATATCACAGGAAAGCCTTTGTCCTTTATCCTTTGGCTCCGCTGCCCCTTCCTCCAATAGCTTAGGTCCCAGTCATCTGCTCTTTGCTGGTACTCCGTTGGGTAAAATTCAGTGCCCATTCCGAGAAATTCTGTAGCGACCTAGCTTGCAGCTTTCTCTAAAGGAACTCTGCCCAAGATGGCTTCCTGCAGAGGCCGGGTGACTTTGGACTTGAGCTGAAAGACACCCGGAAATCTAGTGCTTTCAAATTTGGTGGAATGCTCATGGTGGCATGTACCTAATTCCAGTACTTGGGAGGTCGAAACAGGAGCCTGGGCTGATATCCTAAGACCGGTCTCAACTCCCTCCCTCCTCCAAAACCCAGTCAAGGTAATTCACACTGTAACCTTAGAATTCAGGAAGTGGAGACAGAAAGATGAGTTCAGAGACAGGCTTGGCTACTTAAGGAGTTCAAGACCAGCCTGGGTTACATGGTGAGCCCCCCACCTCCTCTTCCATGTGTATGTACATACAGACAGAAAACACTTTCTGACAATGAAGGTGCTGTAAGAGAGCTGTCTTTTGTGATGAGTCTTAAAGAACCCATAAAACATTTACGATATCAGGGGTTTTAATGTAGTGTTGAAGCCTCTTTTGAAGCTGGTCATTTCCCTGCTGGGCAGCTGTGAACCTCACAGCCCCAAACCACTTCCCTTACAGAACCCTCACACTCCAGACCACTATACACCTAGATATGAGACAACCAGAGATGCCCCTGCACTCCAGTACCCCCTGAAATTATCCACATCGGGGAACTGTGAACCTGCCTTGCCTCGCCCTTCAGGAATATGTCTGCTATGGCTCCATCTCACCTGCTTGGGGCAATCCCAGCTGTTTTCTTTGAGTGGCCTACAGGACCTGTGCTCTCTCTAGGGATGAGAACAAATAGAATAAAACTCAGTTCTTTCCCAGCTCTCTCTTCACTGTCTGGCCTCACCATAGTTTACGAGAGACAGTAAAAATGAAACAGGAAAAAGCTTGGAAAACTTAGCAGGCAGTGAAAACCCTAAGGCCAAGCCAGGCGTGGTGAGTCACGCCTGTAGACCCAGAACTTGGGAGGTTGATGAAGGGGGATGAGTTTGAGGCCTACCTAAACTACAAATGTGAGATTCTATGTCAAATAACAAAGCTCTAAAGGCAAACTTGGTAAAGCAGTGCACGCCTATAATAATAATAACAACAATAAAATGAATACAAATTCCAAAACACAAGAGCCATGCAAAGTTCAGTCATGAAGTACGTGCCTTGCAAGCACAGGACTTGAGGTGAACCCCAGAACCCAGGTTACAAATAAAAAACTTGTAATCCAGAGACAGAAGCAAGAACATGAATCCCTGGGGCTTGCTGGTCAACCAGAGCCTAAACTACTTGGTGTGCTCTGGGCCAGTGAGAGGCCCTGTGCGCCAAAACAAAGTGGATGCTGCCTGAAGAATGATGCCTGAGGTTTAACTCTGGTACACACACACACACACACACACACACACACACACACACCGTACATATTCTAAAGCCACAGCAAGACAATACTAAGCAAGGAGGGTCTTCTGAGCCTTCCCCACACTTCTCTTCATGTTTTTCCACCACACTCACTAGTGAGATCAGACGGCCTATCAACCATCTTGACGGGTGGAGGACAAGGACTATTATGGCTTCTCAGGGCCTTGGTAGGACAGGCCTATAGTCCCAGCTGTTGAAGAGGTTGAGAAAGGAGGCTTGCAAGGTCGAGGCCTGCCTGCGCTCTAGAGAGAGTTTGAGGCCTACCTGGTCTACTTACTGAGACCCTGTCTCAAAAAGTAAAATGACAACAACAATAAAAAAGGATGACCCTTTAATCAGCACTCAGCAGAGCCAGCATCTTGTGAGTTCGAGCCAGCCTCCCAAGTGAGCTCAGGGCGCAGCTAACAGAGTTCTCGCCTGTGATAGCTCAGTAGCAAGTTTGAGTTGTCTGTGCAAAACCTGGAGTTCAATCCTCAGCACTGGGGAAAAAATTAAAAATTTCAAAAATAGTAGTTTGCAGGGGTCTCCTGGGTAGGGAAACAGCGGAGTGCTGCCCTGTGCGGTCTCCTTCCTGGGCATGCCCAGTGGGTAAGCTTGACAGGTAAATAGGAAACTCAGGTTTGATTACTGTGCTCAACTGGACATTTTCATCACTGAAACAAAACACTTAGGTCTGGAAGAAAGGGCTAGAAAATGAGCAGGACCATCCCATTTTCTTCAGCGGCCAGGAAGACTTGTGCCTTAGAGCAAGGCTGAGAGGCGGGCAGGAGGGGAGAGAAGCAGGGGCGGGAAGAAAGTTGTTTTTTTGTTGCCTTCCATTTCCCTGAGCAAAAATGTTGCACATCCTGAATCTCTCCATCCTGGACCCCTCCAGTCTGTCCTTGGCCGCAGCCCTGAAAACACTGAGCCCAGGGAGGAGTTCCGCCTTCTAGACAATGTGTCTCTTGAGAGACAATGCAGCTCTTGAGACACCATCGGTTGGCTCTCTTAGAATCCCCTTTCTCAAGGTCAGAACGGCTGTGCAGTGACCTCTGCTTCCGCTCCAAACCCTTCTATCTTCTGACAGAGGCTGCTGCTCTGTGTTCCAGAGTGATTCTCTCACAGCCTAACCTTAGAAATTGCTGTTTCTCTTACGTGTTTATTACCTTGATGATCACCAGACATAAGCTAGGCCAAAAGCTTCTCCCTAGTAGCTTTTTTGTATTGAAAACAAAGAGAAGAGACTTCTACATTTGCCTGGGAACTAAAGTTCCCAGAATAAAACGCCATGTGTATGTAAAAGAGTCTACAAGGCTGACTGACTTAATAGAACTCTGTGATTGCAGAAAGTTGGAATGTTCCAGATCCATAGATAAATCATCTCATATTATTTTTATATATCTTAGTATCCATTCCTCTGCTGTGATGGCTATTCTTGGTTGTCAACTTGGCCACATCTGGAATTAACTAAAACCCAATTAACTAAAAACCAAATGACTGGGCACACTTGTAAGGGGATTTTTTTTCTAATTAAATCATTTGGAGGTGGGAAGATCCATCTTTAATCTGGGACACATCTTTGGCTGGCAGCCTACATAAAGGACATGGAAGAAGAAAGCACTCTCTCTTTGCCTGCTTGCTCTCACCTTGCTAGCAAGTCCATTCCTTCACGGGCATTAGAGCCTACTTTTTCGGGATTACAGCATATATTGAAGACCAGCCGAGACATCCAGCTGTGTGGACTGAACAACTACTGGATTCTTGGGTCTTTTGTTGGTAGACAACCATTGTTGAATAAGCTGGATCATAGCCTATAAGCCATTCTAATAAATTCCCTTTATATATATTTATATATTCATTATATGAGGTCTGGTCCTCCAGAGGACTGGTTCTCAACTTGTGGGTCAGGACCCCTTTGGGCAGTTGAATGACCCTTACACAGGGGTCAAATATCTGCATATCAGATGTTTATATTACAATTTACAACAGTAGCAAGATTACAGTTATGTAGTAGCAATGAGAATAATTTTATGGTTGGGGATCACCACAATGTGAGGAACTATCTTAAAGGGTTGGTCACAGCATTAGGAAAGTTGAGAACCACTGCTCTAGAGATCCCTGACCAAAGCACTTGCCCACCACTGTGTCTGGCTAATAACATTTCAAGTGTCAAGTAACACCAATTGTTAACAGACCATTTCACCAACCCCAAAGCTACAGACATCATCAGATAGCAACTAACACCTGTTTATCTGATTTATGTTCCCACTATGTACTTGAAAAATTACTTGGTTTATGACTTTATTTTGTCTTATAACTATAAAGACTTCATGGAACCATTTTACATTTGAGTATATTATTCACCTCTCTCTCTCTCTCTCTCTCTCTCTCTCTCTCTCTCTCTCTCTCTCTCTCTCTCTCCTGCCACCTCTCTTGACAAGTTGTCATAACACAAGTTGTCACAGTGAAGGCTCTGCGTCACTTCCTGGGGGTCCTGCTCTAACAGGGCTGTAGATATTAGTAGGCTCCCAGACCTTAGCACAACTGACTCCATGATGGAAGTACTATTCAAGCTGTAAAACTCAGCATGTAGACAGTATCACCTGCTAAAAACTAAAACAAAGGCCTAATTCACCAAAGTTCGTGTATTTCTGAGAAAGTCTCTGAATGTACTAACCTTGCTTTTTTAGCTTCTATAGTTCTGTTTCTAGCTAAATGTTCTTGTTCACTGAACCATGTCAACCCAGAACATGGTTTTTGTGCTTAAAAACTCACCAAGAAAGACTCAGGGCTACACTGAGATCCCAAACACCCAATGTAGTTGCTGGCTGGCTAATAAAGACTTTCTGTTGGCTTTTAAGCCATGTCCGAGTAGTCTTCTCTGGTGAATACCCGACACTGCAGGTGGTTGGAGATGAGTATTATTGTTAATGTCAGCAAGAGAAGTGACCTCTGACCTTCATGCCCTTGGCTCCAATCAACTAATTTGATCTGATCACAAACATCAAGATATTGGCCTTGGGGAGTCTAGTCCTCTCTTTAAAGTCTTCATCCAACTTTGCATCAGGAAAGCACCCCAAATCCCTTTCTTTGGTCAGTGGGGCTCCCTCAGAGTGAGTGCTGGCTTCGTGGCACACTATCCACCCCTCTGTGTGTCCCTTTCATCCATGCATCATCTAAGGGATGCAAGCCATGTCCAAAAGGGGACCTGAAGTAAGCGTAAGTAGCAGTGCGCCCTGTTTTCTGTGACGCTGTCCCTGAGCTTCCATTCTGCCGTTGATGACGTCATTCCCACAGCCAGGCACATCCACTACCACCAGCTCCTACTCCTCCCATGGCCCCATTTCCACAGTTGAGTCTCAATTTATATAGTTCCTTCCCCTTTTTACTGCAGCTCTTCACATAGAGGAGAGATAATGAAATAGATTGTATATGAGAGCCAATTTTCCAAGATCCAATTGAATAACTTCAATCCATGTGAGCCAAAAACCTTGGTTCCCTGATTTTCAGTGAACTTGAAGGGGCTATGCTTCAGATCCAACATAACCAGGAGCTTCTTGATGCACTAACTGAATTGGTTATTGCTTAGACACCATTTGAAATTTTCTTTCATCTACACTTGTGTGGCTTTTTGCTCAGCATCATGCTGCTCCATGGGAAGCCACAGTAGATGGGGCCTGGTCCGGAGATACAGTGGTGGGAAGGATAGGAAGAATAAGCTTAACCCTGAGCCCTGGCCCTGGCCAGGGTATCTCAGACATACACCTGGCCTGCTTGATAGATATACACTCCTGTTTCCAGGATCCTGACTGAGTACCTCAAGAGCTCAGTCAACCTCCTCCTGAGGGTGACCTTAGAATCTTCGAAGCCAATACTGGTTTTCCTTGTCCTGGCTTAGCCTTTCTAAGCTCTTCTAGAGGACTGTTGTGGAATATTATTTTAACTATGTAAAGATGTGTTATATTTGTTTATGCTGTGGAATGTTATTTTCACTGTGTAAAGGTGTGTTGCTGTGGAATAATCCTTTTGTGCACTATGAAGGTTTGTTGCTGTGATTAGTTTAATAAACAAGCTGACTAGCCGATAGCTGAACAGGATAAAGTTGGTGGGAAAGCCAAACAGAATGATGGGGAGAAGAAGGGCTGAGTCAAAGGAGTCGCCAGCCAGACACAGATGGAGCAGGAGATGAACCTGCCATGCTAAAGAAGGTACTGCCACGTGGCAGAGCACAGATAAGGAATATGGGTTAACTTAAAATGTAAGAGCTAGTTAGTAATAAGCCTGAGCTATCGGCTGAGCATTCTGTAATTAATATAAGCTTTTGTATGTTTATTTGGGACCAGGTAGTCAACTCCAGACAGAAAACTCCACCTCCATTTACAGTGTGTTACTTTTGTTTATGCTGCATTTATTTAATTATGGAAGGATGTGTTGCATTTGTTTCACCTTGCCTGTCTAAGGCACCTAATTGGTCTAATAAAAAGCTGAACATCCAATAACAAGGTGGAAAAAGGGTAGGTGGGGCTGGCAGGCAGAGAGAATAAATAGGAGGAGAGGAATGAGAAAGAAGAGAACGAGGGAGAAAAACAGGGAGACGCCGGGGCCAGAAGCCAGGCAGTCACCAGCCAGACATGGAGAGAGCAGGAAAGTAAGATATCCAGGAAAAATGAAAGTAAAAAGCCTGAGGCAAAATGTATATGAAGAGAAACAGGTTAATTTAAGTTAAAGAAAAACAAGCTAGCCAGAAACAAGCATAAGCTAAGGCTGAGCATTCAAAAACAATAATAATGTCTCTCCTTGTCATGGTTTGGGAGCTGGTTGGTGACCCAAAAGAAAAACCTGGTACAGAAGACTGTGCCATTTTTGGCACCATCTTTCACAGGGCATGCTCAGCTTTAAGCTGGGAGAACAGGACCACCAGATCAAGAAAACAGCTGTTCACAGTTCACTGGCATGAGGGTGAGCATCAAGTATCTCTTGGTTCTTAGGACCAGATGAAGCAAGCATTTAGGAGTCTCTACCAAGCAGAGTGGAGAGCTGAAATACCTACTCCAAATCAGCCAATAGATAGAGCAATCTATACTACCCCCAAAACTCTGTTAATAGTCTCTATGACAGAGAAAACAAAGATTCATATATGACCCTTCATGGACAATGGCCACTGGACCACCACATCTATTTGTGTTGTTCAGAGGTTATGTCTAAATAGGAAGATGACTACAATATGGACTGAGAATTGGTCAACATTTTTTAATATTCAGCCTGATGTTATAACCCATGGTTGGGGGCTCCTGTTTCAGAACACCTGTGGGTTTTGGTCTTGTCATGATGAAGTCCATACTGCACAGGGTAGCTGCTAGAATCAGAGGCAATGCGTTGGAAACTTGATGCTGCTGTAGAGTTTTGTGTTGTCTTTGGTTGTTCTCTGTCCCCTTATAGAAGCAGCACATGTGTTCATTTATAGCAATGCCCCACCTGTTTCCAGAAAGCAAGGATCCAAGACAGCAAGGATAGTCTTTCCACGACACACCCCAGATTCTTGTAACAGTGCCTAGACCAGGTGGGGCCCTGCTCGGGGCACTGGCAAGATTCAGTCAACAGAAGGGTGGGGCAGAGGTGACCAAGCACTGTTGGTAAAGGCAGAGCTGCCACCGAGTCCTCTGGCAGGGTCAGCGGGGAAAGACAGAGGTTGGTACCAGAGCCTGTTGGCCTCACCCTCCTGGCCCATCCCTTGATGTGGACCATCAATAGCAACCTCTTCAGCTATCTTTAGTCTCTTCATCTTCACAGCACCACTTCTCAGGTGACTAGCTGCCATCTCCAGCCTTCTTGGAAAAGAGTTGGAATCTGTCATAGTCACTCTTTGATTGCTGTGAAGAGACACCATGACTAAGGTGACTTATAGAGAGAAAACATTTAACCGGAGGCTGGCTTAAAGTTTCAGAGGGTGAATCCATGACCACCATGGTGGGAAGCATGGCAGCAGACAGGCAGGCATGGTACTGGAGCAGTAGCTAAGAGTTTACATCCCTAACTTGGGGAGGGAGAGAGAGAGAGAGAGAGAGAGAGAGAGAGAGAGAGAGAGAGAGAGAGAGAGAGAGAGAGAGAGAGAGAGACTAACTGGGAATGGCTGAGAATGGTGTGGCTTTTCAAACTTCGAAGCCCACTCTTAGTGACACACCTCCAACATGGCCATACCTCCTAATTTTTCCCCAAATGTTCCACCATCTGTGGACCAAGCATTCAAATATATGAACCTATGGGGCCATCCTAATTCAAACCACCACAGAACCCATGGTGAAGTCCAGGAATTTACCCTCCAGAGGCTAGCACAGCAGAGGGGTTGGCTTCTGGGGTCAGCACACCTAGATTGAAGCCTGACTCTGGCATTTCCTGTGTATGTTATGACCTTGGCCAAGCTCCAACCTATGGATCCTTTATGTGCCATAGCAGAAAGTAGTTATGAGAAGTAAGTAATAAATGCACCCACTTAGCTTGGTGCCTGGGAAATGCACTTCAAAACCACAGTGAATTATCCCACCTACTCCTGAAAATGGCTATTAGTGAAGGAGACTGGCATTACCAAGTGTTGTGCGTGCAAGGGGTACCTGGAACCCTCATGCATTGTTTATGACAGTGTGATCATTTGCAAAACAGAGTGGCAGTTTCTTGTTACTTAAAATATGTGCATCAAAGGCAGAAATCAGAGGATACACAAATACATATAAAAAAGAGATGCGTTTACTTCATTGCTCAGCAGCTCTACTCTTGGGCATTTACCCAAGAGAAAGATAACCATATGATCCTATAAAGACTTACACATGAATGCTCATGGTCACATTATGTGTAATGACCAAACGGGCTATCAAAAGTATGATGATTTGTCAACTTGTCACAGTTTAGTCACCTTAGAAGACAGTCTCAGTGAGGAACTGTCTAGACCAAGTTGTCCTGTGGATACATCTGTGGGGGGTTGCTTTGATTATGTTAATTAACATAGGAAGACCTATCCTAAAAGTGGGCAGTGCCAGCCAGGCAGTGGTGGCGCACGCCTTCAATCCCAGCACTCGGGAGGCAGAGCCAGATGGATCTCTGTGAGTTCGAGGCCAGCCTGGGCTACCAAGTGAGTCCCAGGAAAGGCGCAAAACTACACAGAGAAACCCTGTCTTGAAAAAACAACAACAACAAAAAAAGTGGGCAGTGCCATTCCCTAGACCTGAGTTCTAAATTGTATAAAAAAATGAGAAGGGGGGGGCTGGAGAGATGGCTCAGAGGATAAGAGCACTGACTGCTCTTCCAGAGGTCCTGAGTTCAATTCCCAGCAACCACATGGTGGCTCATGACCATCTGTAATGAGATCTGGTGCCCTCTTCTAGTCTGTAGTCATACATGCTGTATACATAATAAATAATTAAATCTTTAAAAAAAAATGAGAAAGGGAGCTGAATGCCATCATTGACACGTTTATTCTCTCTCTGCTTGAATGAGAATGGTCCTCATAGGTTCATCTATTTGAATGCTTGGTTCCTAGTTGGGGGAACTATTTGGGAAGGGTGAAGAGTTGTGGCCTTATTAGAGGAGATGTGGCAATGGGGACAGGTTTTTTACTTTCTAAAGACTTGCACCAATTGAGTCTCTCTCTGTCTTGTGGTTGTGTCTCAAGATATGAGCCCTTAGCTACTGCTCCATTACTGTGCCCCCCTCCTGCTGACATGCTCCCCCACCATGATGGTCATGAACTCATGCCACGAAACTGTAAGACCCCCAAAAAAAATCTCTTCTAGAAGTTGCCTTGGTCATGCTGTCTTATCACAGCAATAGAAAAGTAACTAAGACATTGTTCTTGTGTATGGCTATGACTAGCTGCTTCAAATTCCTGCTTGTAGCTGAAGAGTTTCTCTCCAGCTCCCGCCAATCCCCGGCAGTCCCGCAGCCCACTTAGAAAATAAACACACAGACTCATATTATTTAAACTGTTTGGCCTAATGGCTCATGCTTCTAGCTATCTAGTTCTTACATCTTAAATTAACCCATTTCTATAAATCTATACCTTGCCACATGGCTCATGGCTTACCAGTATCTTCCATGTTGGTACTCATGGCGGCAGCTGGCAGCATCTCCTGACTCAGCCTTCCTGTTCCCAGAATTCTCTTCTCTGCTTGTCCCACCTATACTTCCTGCCTGGCTACTGGCCAATCAGCATTTTATTTATACAGAGCGATATTCACAGCACCTGCTACCTTGAGTTCCACACAATGATAGAATGTAACCTAGAATGGAACAAATTAGCTAACAACAGCCTCTCCTTTCTCCCCAGGTTGCTTTTGTCAGGGTTTTTATCACAGTAACAGAAATAAAACAAGAGCAACAAGTGAATGGATAAAGAAAATATGGTATGCCCATTTTGTAGAATAGTACTCAGCAATAAAAAGAGTGACTTACATAAATTCATATAACAATGTAAAAGGGCCTCAAAAAGTTTAGTATGAGAAAATAATGACAAAAGAATAATGTAGGTGGGGCTTTTTGTTGGGATCTCTGGCTCCCCAGATAACACACAGAGACAAATGTTTGGCTGATAGCTTAGGCTTGTTTTTAGCTAGCTCTTATAACTTAAATTAACCCATTTCTATTCATCTATGTGCTGCCTTAAGGCTCATTTACCTCATCTATGAACTTCCCATGTTGCTTCTTCTGAGTCTGGCTGGCAACTCCTCTGACTCCACCTTCCTTCTTCCCAGCATTCTCTCTGCCCTAAAAATCCTGCTCAGCTATCAGCCAGGATTATTAATTTCTATCATTAATAATGAGAGAAACACATCTTCGAAGTATAGGGAAGGATCATTCCACAGCAGAATACATGGTGTTTGACTTCATTTCTCTGAGAGTCTAAGAAAGAGAAATCTAATTAGAAGGATGAAAAGCTCATGGGTGTTTTGGATGGAGAGAAAAATCAGGACGAGTCAAAAGAAAGCTTCCTAAAGTGTTGGCAGTTACATAGTATGTATGTGCATTGTTTAAAACCAACAGACTATTTTCTTGAAATTGTATGAGCTTTTTTTGAGACAGGTCTCATGTAACCCAGGTTGGCCTCAAACTCTCTATGTCGTCTAGAATGACCTTGAGTTCTAGGATTGTGAGTGTCAGCTACTAGCTCTATTTGATGTGGTCCTGGGAATCAAACCCAGGCCTTCCTGCATGAGAAGCAAGCACTGCACCAATACAACTACACCCCCATACTGTCTGAATTTTATTGGCTGAAAATTAAATCTTAATAAAACTGATTTTGAAACTTCCTGTGTGTAGGGGCTGGAGAGATGGCTCAGCAGTCAGAACACTTCCCAAGGACCAGCAAACCTCTCTGTCTACTGTTTTCCACACAGCTGTGCATCTCCTTCCTTTCTTGTTCCTAAGCCATGTGTGCTGGCTAGTTTTATGTCAACTTGACACAAGCTAAAGTCATCAAAGAGGAGGGAGCCTCGATTAAGAAAATGCCTCCATAAGATCAGGCTGTAGGCAAGCCTATAGGGCATTTTCTTTATTAGTGATTGACGGGGGAGGGCCCAGCCCATTGTGGGTGGTGTCATCCCTTGGCTGGTGGTCCTGGGTTCTATAAAAAAGCAGGGTGAGCAAGCTAAGGGAGCAAGGCAGTAAGCAGCTCCCTCTGTGGCCTCTGCATCAGCTCCTGCCTCTAGGTTCCTGCCATGCTTGAGTTCCTGTCCTGACTTCCTCCGATGATGGACTGTGATTCGGAAGTGTAAGTCCAATCAACCCTTTCCTCCCCAGCTTGCTTTGGTCATGGTGTTCCCTCACAGCCATACTATCCCTGACTAAGACACCACGAGACTGCTGCACCAGTGGTGCCCTCAAAGACTGCCTGCACTATGCCAGAGGGGCTGCCTCCTTCGTTTCTGACTCACTAAGCCGAGGGCCTTGGCAAATCCAGCTAAGGTCGCCTTTTCTTCTGTCCCCACAGCACGCAATCCCAATTAGTGCCCAGGGTTCCCTGTGACTGTATGGGATGGGACTCTGGGCTCATTAAATCAAGGTTCTTCCCTCTCTTCTTCAGACCCTTTGAGCTGCATCCTCTTCCCACTGAACCAAACCGATAAGCGAAGCCTCGTCTGTCTCATGGCTGCAAGGCACACCTCTGTATTTAGCCACAGAGGAATACTGTTTACTCACACCCACGGCTTAGAGCACTGATGTCTAGAGAGACAGTCTGTTTGCATGAGGGGTTCCTTTGGATCCTGGAGATAACTGTGGGAGACACTTGCAGGATTAGAGGAAACGAAGGATCAGTGCTAGGCAGCAGGCAGGGGTCTAGAGACTTTGCTTATTGAGTGTTAATCAACAAGAATCTAGTCCTGCCAGAGAAATGGCTCAGTGGTTAGGAGAACTGGCCACTCTATTAGAGGACCAAGGTTCAATTCCTAGCACCCACACAGAGACTCACAACTGTCTGTAACCCTAGCTCCCGGTGATCCAGTGTCCTCTTTGGGCTTCTATGGGCACTAGACACACAAGACTCACAAGCATCCATGCAGGCAAGACATACACCCACACATAATTTTTTAATTGCAAAAAAATGGATATAACAATCAAGACTGTTTATCATGTATGGACAGACCTATGACGTAAAGTAAGAATGTGAAATGCTACGCTTAATTTTTTTTTTTTTTTTAAGATTTATTTATTTATTTTTACAGAAACAAATCTATCACAATTTGTAACATGTTGTAATAAATAATTGAAACATTTGCTTTACTTGCTTTCATTTAGATTCTTTACCCCTGGACAGGGAATGTAGCCATGTAGAAACATGTAGGATATATCACCAGAAATGTAAAATGTAGACTGTCTATCATCTGCTTATCTATAGATCAATCATCTAAACATCTGTGTGTTCTTCTTTTTTTTTTTTGTTTGTTTGATGAGATCTAAATTTTTGAAATTTCATACTGATTTTGTAGCGATGCACTGATTTACACCCTGACAGTGTAATGGCTCTTTTGTGGCTCTGCAGATCTTACTCTTAGTTTTCTCTTTACGTTAGTGATTTGCCTGTATGAAGATCCTGGTCTAGTGAGAAGTATGTGTAGTGTTTTCTGAGTTAGGGACCATGCTGTGCTTTGTGGAATCAGCTGGGTTAGCACCAGCTCTCAGTGCAGAGTTCAGTGCTAACAATCAAGAAGTACAGAAGTTAGGTGTCTTAAAGGACACGTGTAGCTGTCTGATGGAAGGTGGTTCTAAAGAGAGATGCTTGTGCCCTTCACGCACGCTGGGCTATTGAAACAATGACTGCCGCAGAATGAACATTTCTTCTGCAGGATTCCATGACGGAGTAGAGTGATCCTGGTGAAACTGGAGGAGAAACTGCTCCAGAAGAGATTCCACAGCTCTGACAACAGCAGACCTGAACAGAGACAGTCATGGGTCACTGATAGGCAACTGCTTGCCCACTTTAAACCCAACCTCAAATGAGTATTCAAACAAAGACTGGGGGAGGGTCAGTGGGCTCTTTGTTACTTTCAATTTAGACAATTGATAAATTTTGTTACTTTCTTATTATTACTTTTATTTTTTATTTATTTTTTTATTTGATGTAATGAGTTAGTTGCTGCATGCCAGGCAGACAGGTTGCTTAAAAGCTCTTCTCTCTCTCTCTCTCTCTCTCTCTCTCTCTCTCTCTCTCTCACACACACACACACACAACACACAAACAACACACACACACACAAAACAAGAATCTTCTAGAAGCTTGTGGAATGAAGAAAAATTAATATTGTCAATGACATTGTGACAGAGCTCACAGGAATAAAGTCCGTGTTTCCGGAGCAAAGGCCTGTATCAGATTCTCTCGTATTAGTGATCAAACGTAAGTGCTGGCAAAGGAGCAGACTGCACTTTGTTCGTTTACTGTGTTTGTTTTCCGTCTTCCTGCAATGGGAGCTTAAAGACAGACTTTTACTCTGTTTTTTTGAGGTTACCGATCTGGTACTCACAATGGCGCCCACAGACCAGATAAAAAGTAAATGGAAGAGAAGATGAGAATGACTTAGACAGACCAAGTAGCTGAGACGGAGTGAGGTAAGGAAGCTGGGCTACATAGTAAGATCTTGTCTAAAGAAAATGGGGTTTCACCCCAGGGGGGCGGAACCAACACGGAGGAAGAAGGATTTGTGAGGAGGCAGAGAAAGAAGAGAGAAAGAAAGGAAATGGGGTTCCAATCCACAATGGATTTAATGTTGCTTCCCCATGATGTGCAAACTGGAAGCTCCCACTGAGCACATGGTCCCTGCTGTGGACCACTGTTTCCTGGCTGTCCTTAGCACCTACCAGAGCCTCCTCTTATCTCCGTGGCCTCATACCCGTCTTACACAACCGTCTTCTATAGAGCCGACACCCTGTTTTTCTTCTCTAGAGACTGTTCATGCAGCAGGTGACTTTGCAGTGGCTTGATATAATTGCACCTCCTTTGACTGCAGCAGGCTAGGGACCCTGCCCAGCCTGTCTCACTCACTGACCTCATGGCCCTGTGGTCGGCATACGGTAGGGGTTCCATACAAGCTTGCTAAATGAATGAATGAACGAATGAATGAGAGGAACCAGGAGACGATCTCTGTCATCACACCCTCTTTGCTAGCACTGAGCTGCTCCAGCCCTATCAACCTTTTCAGTTCTTTCTTTCTGGTATTTGTGTCAGTAGGAAAATGGTGGACACACAGAGAGGCCTCAGAAGGCCCAGTGAAAGGAACCTCTGCTCCTCCAGGTAAATTATCAAACCCAAACTACAGCTCTTCTCCTCTCTGCCTCTGGCCCGCCAGCTCCTGTATGTGTGAGCAGGTACGCATGCATATGTGTGTGTTTACAGGCTAGACATCAACCTTAGGAGCTGTTCATCCCGTGTCATCCTTCTTTTTTTTTTTTTTTGAGACAAGGTCTCTCACTAGCCTGGAAGTCACCAAATAAGCTAGATTGTCTGGCCAGTGAGCCCTAGGGATTCACTTGTCTCTGTCTCCTTGGCACTGGGATTTCAAGCATGTTCACAGTTCTGTGACTAAGCTAGATCAGGTTCTCATATCTATAGTTTATTATTGATATTAATTCTTCTGAGATTTTTTCTAGTAAGGGTTTTTTAAAGCTTTCTTTAATTACATTTATTTATTTGTTATGGGGAGGGCATGCAGAGGTAGAGGAAAGTTAATTCACAAATCTTTTTATATAGATTCTAAGGATCAAATTCAGACCCAAGTGTCCCCAAGGCACACACTTTTTTTTTTTTTTTTTTTTTTTTTGGTTTTTTGAGACAGGGTTTCTCTGTGTAGCTTTGCGCCTTTCCTGGAGCTCACTTGGTAGCCCAGGTTGGCCTCGAACTCACAGAGATCCGCCTGGCTCTGCCTCCCGAGTGCTGGGATTAAAGGTGTGCACCACCACTGCCCGGCCCAAGGCACACACTTTACCAATGGGCAATCTCCCCAGGACTTGTCTTTGGCTTTCTGACGTCCTTCAGTAGTGTCTGTGGTCTTGATGGTGAACATCTAAAAATTTATTATTCCACCCAACCGCACTGTTGTCCAGAGTGACCCTTTTTTCCTAAGGGCCCAGGACACTGATTCGGGGGAAGGAAGTTCACGTCCTATCAGTGTTCAGTGTTCAGTGCACTTGCCTGAGACATCTGGGAGAGCAAGCAGTTCCCCTCCAAATGGGAGCAGTCCATTGACTGTCCATGCCCAGGCTGCCCAGGCCAGAGGAAAGCTCTTCATGCCCCTGACTTCAAGAGACAAAACCTCAGGTTAGGGCCAGCGAGATGGCTCAGGATGAAAAGGCATTTGCTGCCAAGCCTGACAACCCGGGTTCCATCCCTGGAATCCCTGTGGCGGAAAGACAACTGACTGCCATGGTTGTCCTCTGGCCACATGCATGCGTGCCCCCTGCACTCTCATGAAAACAATAAATATAATTAAAGAAAACTTTAAACTTTACAAGACACTTACATTATTCCAACAAACGTCTCAGAAGGATTAATATTAATGAGTAGATTTTGGAACCTAAGCTAGCTTAGTCACTAAATTGTGAATGTTCACAAGATTGTTCATAAAATTAGTCCAGGTGAAAGCAGGTGCTTCCACTATGAAACAGAGAAGACATGAAGTAAATACACCTGAAATTTCAGCCCCTTCACTGTTACTGCCATGCTAAAACAGGAAATGATTTTGTTCAAAACAGCTACGTTGGGTCTGGGCGTGTGGGAGAACACTTGCCTAGCATGTGAGAGGTCCTCGGTAGTGATGACAAGAGAGTATGAGAGAGTGAGGTCCAGGGTGCCTTGAGCAAGTTAGCATATGGGAAAAGCAAGTTGTCAAAGACCTCCCTGCTGCCCACTACTTTGCCCCACACTGAATCCAGATACAGAATACTCCAGAGTATCTAAAGGAGGCGTATAGCTCTTTATTCTACTAAAAGACAATCACCTGGGTGGAGGTTTGAGATCCTGATAAGTCATGCAATGCATGAAGTTGTATGTGGAACTGCCCAATAGAGCATGTGCAGAAAAGCCCATGTTATGCAAATGAGGTTAAAAAAAAAAGCCTGTGTTAAGGTAACATAACATAAAAGTCCCAACTCTGTACAACAGAAGCATTGAGCTGGTAGTTTTCTCTGTGTTCCATCCCACCTCCTCCCCTGGAAGTGGGGCCTTTCTTAATAAATTCTCTCTCTTTGCTTGTTACTATCTATGTGTATCTGTCCAAGTCTTTGCTGCTGGACACAAGGACATGGGACCTCTCCTGAGGTGTCCCTTGAACCCCAATCATAAGCTGGCATCTCTAGCATCATCAAAAAAGTGTTTAAGCATCTGATTATTAAACCCAAAGACCCTACTGTGCAGGGTTGAGGATGTAGTGGCAGAGTGCTTCCTAGTGTGCTTTGACCCCAGAACCACATGTAACTGGGAGTGAGTGCACAATTCTATGATCCTAGCACTTGGGAGGTGGAGACAAGATGACCAGAAATTCTAGTTCATCCTTGTCCACATTTCAAGTTCAAGTCCCACTTGGGCTACATAAGAGTCTGACTCAAAAACAAAAATTCAGAATACATATACTTTATAAAATAAGCATGTATTCTTATATATAACACATAACATTTGTATATAACATACAAATTAAATCTGTATAGTGTACATTTATGTAGTATGTAAATATGTAGTATAAACATAAGTATGTGTATTTCACATATGTATCTGTTTCTATACTGCCTATTTATGTACTTTTCATTCAATAACCAGGTACTACTATCTCAGCAATGCAATCTTTTAGTTTGTATTAAAAACATACTTTTAGTTTTTTATTCTGTTTCATCTTGTTTTGAGAGAGGGACTCACACTGTAGCTGAAGCTGACCTGGAACTTACTCTTCAACCCAGGCTGGCCACAACTCATGGCCATCTTCCACCTCAGCCTCATGAGTGTTGGTATTTCCGGTATGAGCCACCATACCTGGCTTAGATTTTCTATTTTAATTGATTTAGTTTAGATGATTACTTGAAAGATCAGATCACCATTTACACTTTAAAAATATCTATTTTATTACTTTTAATTATGTGTATGTGCACATGAGTGCAGGTGCCGTCTGAGTCCAGAGGTGACAGATATCCCTGGAGCTGGAGTTACCGAAGTTGGGAGCTGCCAGCCATGGACGGGTGCAGGGAACCAAACTCAAGTTCATGCTCTTCATTGTTGAACCATCTCTCCATCCTACTATGGGGGCTTTTGAGACAAGAGAGAGGGACAGGAAAAATTAAGAGGCTATGGAAGAGAACGAAGCTCTCTTGATCTGAAGCTCGTGTGGGAATCAGAAGCTGCAGCCTGACGGCTAAAACCAAAATTGCCAACAGAGGCAGTATTTGTCTTCCCAAAAAAAGTCTCTAAGAAAGATGCCACGCTCAGGGTCAGAAGGTGTGTGGTCTGGGGTTTAACTGTTTAACTGACGGTGGGGCAGGTAGGTGTGTGGGATTTGAAATTCATCCTTCTATTGTTAGTTCAAGTTTTAGTTTGCTTTTTCTGAATGATGTATAGTAGTAGTGGTAGTAGGTTTTTTAAAGCAGTTATTTTAATTCAGAATTCACCACTTCACCCCATCACTTTCTCTATAAGCAAGGGTCCAGTTATATGAAAGCTAGTGTGTGAGACTCACAAGTTTAATTAAACCTCTGGAATCAGCTGTGCTAAGTGCTGGCCAGGGTAGCATGGGAGAGCCATACTTGCTGGACAGTTGGATTGAGAGGGGGAAGCATTTAACCCCAGGGTCTGGCAGTTAGGTCTTGGGCGCCAGAAATAGTGGAAAGATCCTCACTCTATATCCCAGACTGGCCTGGGATTCACTATAGCTGTAACCCAAGCTGGCCTCAGACTCCTGGCCATTTGCCTACCTCATCAATACACACTCAAGCATCCTGTGCCTCAGTGATCTGGGTGGTACACATATTATTCCTGCCCCCAGGGAGTCCATCAGTGTCTGGATCCTCCTGGTCTAGTGGCACAGGAACAGGGGTGTTAGGAGGATGGACAGGAGCACCGCAGGAGGCCAGGATCAAGAGAGACTTCTAAAGAGAGGACGGCCAGAGCAGAAAGAAGCAAGGTGCATCACAGTGGCTCCCACTAACTCAGTGCTGCTCAGGGGTGAGGATCTGATCAGATCCCCAGAACCTGCCACTAGACCAGGAGGATCAGAGACATTGATGGACTCCCTGGGGGCAGTCTGGGATATAGAGTGAGAATCATTCAAAAACAAACAAACAAACAAATTAAAACTGGTGTGGACTGCGTGGGGACCACTGCTGCTTGACAAAGTCCCGCATTTCGACTGTGGATCACAATTCTCCAGCACCCTCCTACTCCAATTTTTTAATGATTCTGTCTATATGTTATGGGAGTTTCCTTATACCTCTTCCTTTGGAAAATTTTGTGGGGGCTTTGGTGAAACAAAATAATTCTTTGGAAAAAAATCTCCACCACTGTTGGAACCATATAGTGGTTCTCTGCACACAGGAATCCCCATTGTGCCCTCCTGATTACACCAGGAACAGGAAAGCTGGAGATTTGCTAACAAGCCACACCTGACCCCAAGGATGAGCCGTGTACAATCCAGATCCAGAGCCTGAGGCTGTTAAGAGCAAGAGTTAAGTAGGGAGGAATCAGAATGGTACAGGACAATGATAAAAGAGTAAGATATCCGCCGGGCGATGGTGGCGCACGCCTTTAAACCCAGCACTCGGGAGGCAGAGCCAGGCGGATCTCTGTGAGTTCGAGACCAGCCTGGGCTACCAAGTGAGCTCCAGGAAAGGCGCAAAGCTACACAGAGAAACCCTGTCTCGGAAAAAAAAGAGTAAGATATCCTTTAGGAGCATATGGGGGAGCAGGCCCATATAGTAAGATTAAGACACGAAGGAGCACAATTAGGAAACAGCTCAGTGCTTATTATGCTACATGTTGAAAAACATGCCCCTTGAGGAATGCAAACTGATCCTAAATTGTAATGGAGTCTCTGGTCCCCAGGAAGTCCTTTTCCCAAGGTCAGACATTTGGATAATGCCTCCATTCCCTCGGGGACTTGAGGAAAGTTCTTGCTTGCTAAAGAGAGTTGTTCTCCTTACCTCTGGCAGAAGGAACTTGTGGCCCTTCCATTGATGTAAGAGAGCTCCTGGTGAAGTTACTGAGCCTTAGAGAACAATAGGCATTTAGATACTTGCTGAACTCAACACTTTCGTCTCAGGAAAAACACTGTAATGAAGTTAACAGCCGGCTGCTCCTAATCCTGAATCATTGAGCCTGCTGTCAAGCTTGCCTGTGGCTAAACTATTGGACAATTACAGAGTATAAAGTTGTAGCCTTTTTTCAATAAGATTCACCTTCAGAGCGTGTCAGTCTCATCCTTCCCTTCACCAACACCATACCCCTCTTTAGGACCTGCACCCCACAGGAGCTGGTCTCCAGCACAAAACAGTATCATGTACTAAAGAGGTGCATAATTTATTTCGTTTTCTGGTGTCCCAGGCTAGGACAACAGTCTGACAAATGTGAGTATGCTGCTGTGGATAATGGGCAGGATGCTGAAATGGGGTCTGGGGAAACATCTGCAAGAGGCAGAGAGGCCCCATTAAACCCCAGGCTTCACAGTGTCATCATGAACACCTGCTGCTTAACAAATACCTTTTTTTTTTTCTCGAGACAGGGTTTCTCTGTGTAGCTTTGTGCCTTTCCTGGAACTCACTCTGTAGACTAGGCTGGCCTCGAACTCACAGAGATCCGCCTGCCTCTGCCTCCAAGAGTGCTGGGATTTAAAGACGTGTGCCACCACCGCCCAGTGAACACCTGCTACTTAAAAAAATCCCGCAAACAAAGACAAACCTCATTATAATTCAGCCAAATGCGGTATAGCGTGGTCTGAATGCTGTGTCTCTAAGGTTCGTTTATTGAAGTCTCAACCTCAAAATGATGACTCCTCCCTCCCGCTGCAGGGAGGGCTTTGGGGTTATCAGTGCCCTTTAAAAGAAAACCTAGAGGGAGAACATGCCACTCCTTCCACTAGGGTGGGACACAGTGAGAAGGCTGTAGCCATGAGCCGTGAGTGAAAAGGCTGTAGCTGTGAGTGAGAAGGTTGTAGCCATGAGCTGTGAGTGAGAAGGTTGTAGCCATGAGCTGTGAGTGAGAAGGTTGTAGCCATGAGCCGTGAGTGAGAAGGTTGTAGCCATGAGCCGTGAGTGAGAAGGTTGTAGCCATGAGCTGTGAGTGAGAAGGTTGTAGCCATGAGCCGTGAGTAGAGTGTAGAAGGTTGTAGCCATGAGCTGTGAGTGAGAAGGTTGTAGCCATGAGCTGTGAGTGAGAAGGTTGTAGCCATGAGCTGTGAGTGAGAAGGTTGTAGCCATGAGCCGTGAGTGAGAAGGTTGCAACCTTCAGACAAAGGATCCGATGGCATCTAGATCTTGGACTTCAAATCCTCTGAACCTGTGAATAAATCCCTGTTGTTGATGACATTTTGTTAGAGCAGTTCAAGCAGACTAAAGCAAGCACCTTGAGAAACTGAAGCAGCTTGCCTCTACATCTGCCTTTGGTGAACTTTTAAAATATTTCTAAGAGTCATCATTTTTTCAAAAATTATTAGGAGGCCTTTAATCCCAGCACTCAGGAGGCAGAGGCAGGCAGATCTTTGTGAGTTCGAGGCCAGCCTGGGCTACAGAGCGAGATCCAGGAAAGGCACAAAGCTACACAGAGAAATCCTGTCTCGAAAAAAAACAAAACCAAACCAAAAAGTATTTCCAAATAAGGTTGCTTCTGAGGTTCCCAGTAGATAGGATTTGCTTGGATACTATTCCTTCGATCCTGCCATCCACCAGTGTTTGCTACTTTTTGAGCCGCTCAGACCGGAGAGAGATAACGCCAATTACAAGGCTGAGCCTGGACTTAGATTCAAACAAACACACTTTCTTTCTTAATTGGGGCACCTTTGCTAGGCTAAACCCCCACGTTGTTCTAACCGATCTAATTGTATCGCTGGTGAGGAAGGGAGGAAGGAGCGGGAGCAGGGAGTGGAATAAAGAATGAAGCAGACGAGCATGGTGTGGTTAATAAGCTTGGCCTTAACTCTGGATATCTTTGCACAGTCCTGAAAGCCTCTGGAACTGTGGAGAACAAATTTCTGTTCTTTAAGCCACTCTGGGTTTGTTTGTTGCGAGAGACTGTCTTAGTCTCAACATAGGGAGGCGGCCTGCGGATCCCTTCAGGTGCGTCCTCTGTTCCTCCATACTGTCTGTGGTCAGGACTCCGGCATCACCTACAAGGCCCAGGAGCAAAGCATGGAAACTGTGGGTTTGTGACCAACAGCCACAGTGGGCCCTTCAGACAATAACCCATACCTGGCCTGAGATGGGATACACTCCACATCTCTAGAGAAGTGACACATGACCCGTGAGGTAATGTTTGTGGGTGAGAAGAACCTCAGAATAACAGGTAAGGCTGGGTGCTGGGACACAACCAGGGAGCAAACAGCATTTGATGGCTGTGATATAGGTCATCTTTTTCTTTCTGTTGGTTTTGTTTTTTAATTTTTATTACACTGTGTGTGTATGTTCACGGACCTCCATGCATTGGAGGTGTGTCTCCTATAGCTCAGGCTGGCCACAAACTCCCTAGGAGCTGAGGATGACTTAAACTCCCAATTTTCCTGCGTCCACCTCGCAAGTGCTGGGATTGCTGGGGTGTGCCAGCACACCTGGGTTTTCTGTGGTGCTGGAGAATGAATCTAGGGCCTGGTGTATTAGGAAAGCATTCTATCACCTGAGCTACATCCCAGCTCTTTTCTGGTGTTTTTGAGACATGATTTCACCATATAGCCCAGGCTGGCCTCAAATTTACTATATAGCCAAAGCTAGCCTCAAAATTTCAGAATATATGTAATTTATTCAATAAGTATCTTTTGCATATAACATATGAATTGAGTGTACATAGTATATTTAAATATATAATTACATTTAAATATATAACTATATCATGTAATATAAACATTATTCATAAATTTCCAATGCAAGTGTGTGTGTGTGTGTGTGTATTTCACATATAAAGTGTGTGTATTTCTATGGTATTTATATACTTTTCACCCAATAACCAGGTACTGTTATTTCAACAATACAATCTTTACTTTATATATAGATACATAGTTTTTTAATTTTTTGTTTTGAGAGAGGAGCTCACACTGTAACTGAGGCAGCTTAGGATTTACTATATAACCCAGGCTGGCCACAGACTCATAGCAATTCCCCTACCTGTCTCATGAGTGCTAGGTTTACAGGCCTGGAACAAATGCCTAGCCTCCAGGTCTTCTTTATAAATATATTTGATTAAAAACTACCATTTACTGAGCACTAAGCATGCCAGGCACTGTGCCAAGCCTTTTATAAGCATTGTCTTATACTGGCCTCACATCAGTACTTTATTATTGTTATTGTTGTTGTTGTTGTGTATGCACATGATACGTATGTGTAGGCATGCATTGCCATTTCGTACATGTGGAAGCCAAAGGGCAACTCGTGGAGTCAGTCATCTCCTTCCATTATTGTGGGTTCTCTGGAGATTGAGCATGGGTCCTCAGGCTTGAGTGGCAAGCAATATTACCCACTCAGCCTTCTCACTGTACCTAAGGCCTTAATGAAATAATATGTCCAAGGACAAGGAGCTAATAAGTAACAGAGAAGGACAGGAGAACTGTGAACATAAGAAGAAAGAAAGAAACAATGGGGAAAACCAATAAGTGCTTAGGATATATTTTAGCCTAAGGAACAACTCGCAATATAGGAAAATCTTTAAAACCGAGACACAAATAGTTCCAACTATCTAGGCCTGTTCTGGAGCCTAAAGGAGCTGATGTTTCAGATGAGTTTTCAAGAGTTCAGCATCCTACAATCTGTATAACCACAGAGGATAGGTAGAGAGTTAAGTGTTGCAGAATATTATTTTAAGATGTGTCACATTTGTTTATGCTCTGGAACATTTGTTTAATGATGCAAAGATGTGTTGCATCCTTTTATGTTACATTTGTTTAACTCTGTGAAGCTGTGTTACTTTGCCAGTCTAAAACACCCGCTTTTCTAATAAAGAGCTGAACTGCCAATAGCAAGGGAAGAGAAAGGATAGGTGGGGCTGGCAGGCAGAGAGAATAAATAGAAGGAGAAATCTGGGAGAAAAAAGAAGAAAGAACAAGAGAGATCAAGCATTGAGAAAAGAAGGGGCCAGCCAGCCAGCCACGAGTAAGAGTGAAAGTAAGATTACAGAAGTAAGAAAGGGAAAAAGCCCAGAGGCAAAAAGATAGATGGGATAATTTAAGAAAAGCTAGCTAGAAACAAGCCAAGCTAAGGCCAGGTATTTATAATTAAGAATAAGCCTCCATGTATATTTATTTGGAAGCTGGGTATTGGCCCCCCCCCAAAGAACAAAAACAGCCAACTACAAGTAACAGACTTGGTGTTTTGGGGGGATGGATCTCCCTAGAAAGGGGAAATAGAATAAATAGATAGTTATGGATGGATGGGGGTGGGGAGGGAGGGCTGGAGCAGGAGGATGGAACAAAGAGGGGGGCAAGTGAGGGAATACTAGGAGCAACAGCTAAAGCTAAGGGCCATTTGAGGAGTCCTATGGAAATCTAACACACCAGAAGCTTCCTAAAGTATGTACATATATGAAGGCCATCTTAATGAAATCACCAAATAATGCGGGAGACAGAACCTCAATTGAATATCATCAAATGAAGCTTCCAGTGCTGGGAATAGGTTGCATCTAATTGAGTTCTTGGCCAAAGGGATCCCGCAGAAACTCCTGAACAACCCAGGTTATTGCCAGGCCTATTGGTGGCTCCACAAACTTACAGTGAGGCCCTATTACTCATTGAATAGGGAGAAGTCGAGCTGGTGCCTACCTAGAGCCTTTACCCTACAGACTGGTGTTCATGATACTGGAAGGTACTCTGCACTCTGCGTGCTACCAAAGGAGAAAGTTAAACACCAAACCCAGCTCTAAACCCCTCCATCTACAGTGGTGTCCTGCCTGCAAGATACGCCGGTGCAGTAGTGGCACAGTATCTAATTTGAGTTAAGGTCCACTCCATGAGATGGAACCCACACCCAGTGTTGCTTGGGTGGCCAAGAACCTGAGACTAAGTAGGCCAGGGACCTATGGGAAAACCAAATACTACTATTCTGCTAAAGGACCACAGCAATGAAACGACTCCTAATGACATTTGATATACCCATAGATCCGTGCCTCACTCAGCCATCATCAGAGAAGCTTCCTCCTGTCGCAGATGAGAAGCAAATACAAGGACCCACAGCCAGACAATATGCAGAGAATGAGAGACCTTAGAACACTCAGCCATAAAGGTACCGTCTCCATCAAATCCCTCCCCTCGGGGCTCAGGGGATTCTGTGGGTGGAAGAGGAGAAAGAGTGTAGGAGCCAGAGGGGATGGGGGACACCAAGGAATCGGGACCTTCTAGACACAAGAAGACAGGTGCACACATGAACTCACAGAGACAGACTGAGGCAGCATGCACCGGGCCTGCGCGGTCTGCACCAGAAGGGGTCCTAGAGCTGAAAGGAGAAGTGGACACGTGCTTCATCCCTAACCCAGAAGCTATCTCCAATGATAGCCACCTGCAGATGAAAACTTAGTTTTCTCCAGGGAGTCTCACTGGGGAAACACACCACTTTAAGGGCAGCCCCATGTCCAGCTGTAGATGGCCAGCACAAAATGAACTTTGACTCATGATGTTAAGTCAGGACATTTTGTGTTTTTAAACCTTACAGGTCCTTTGCGTATATGTTACAGCTTCTGGCTTGTGTTTTTATGGGATTCCTGTGTGGGAGTATATGTGTATCTCTGTGTTTATACGAATTTCTTGTACGTTTTTCTGTACTTTTTGGGAGGCTCTTTTTCTTGTTTGGTTGTTTTGTCCTGTTCTCATTTGTTTGTTTTTGTTTTGTCTCATTTTATTTATATTGCATTGTATTTTATTATTATTCCTTAGATGCCTGTTTGTTTTCTAATGGGAGACAGAAAGGGTGTGGATCCCAGTGGGAGGGGAAGGGATGAACGAGAACTAGAGGGAGGGGAAACCATAATCAGAATATATTGTATGAAAAAAATCCATTTACAATTTAAAAAAAAAAGAGTTCAGCATCCAGTAAATCTTGACTATTGTATTTCTTTTCTTGTGTGTAGCTCAGGCTGACCTTGAACTCATGTGACCTTCCTGCTTCGGCTTCCTGAATGCTGGAGTCACAGGCTTGCCTCACCACTTCTGGCCCACAGTTTTTCTTTAAGTGAGTAAAGTGCAGATCCACAGGCTTCTGGGTAGAATGAGTGTCTAAGGAGAAAGTAGCAATTCAGGAGCAGATATAATATAATTTGATATAACTGGGGACTGAATCCAACTCTTTGCATTTGCTAGGCAAGCACTCTATCACTGAGCCAAATCCCTGCCCCCAAGAAGGGGTGTTTCCTTCTACAAATGCTGCCTCGGAGAGAGAGAGACATCCGTGGCAAGCCTCTGCGTCCTGGTGCTGTAGCCCAAGCCTGGGTCGGCCTCAGACAGAAAATATTTGGGAAAAAAAAAATGTATCTGCTCTAAACATGTCTAGATGTTTTTTTCTTGGCTTTGTTCCCTAAAGAATAGAGTCTACCAAATATGTGACAGTATTTAAATTAGATACCACAAGTAAGCTAGATTTGACCAGAAATCCAAGGAGGGTGTGTGTGTGGGTTACATACAAACATCATGGTGTTTTAGCCGGGCTTGGTGGCACACGCCTTTAATCCTAGCACTCGGGAGGCAGAGCCAGACCGATCTCTGTTAGTTCGAGGCCAGCCTAGGCTACAGAGTGAGTTCCAGGAAAAGTGCAAAGCTACACAGATAAACCTTGTCTCGAAAAACAAAAAACCAAAGCAAAGCAAAACAAAAAAACATCATGGTGTTTTATACAAGGGACCTCAGTGTCCATGTCTTTATTTCGTTATCTGTGAAAGAGTCCAGATAATTCCTCATGGGTAGTCTAAGGAAGCTGAAGATGTTGTTAGGTCAGTAGAGTGTTTGCCTAACATGCATGAAATCCTAGGTCCCACCACCAAATAAACTGGGCATAGGGACCCACACCTGTAATCCACAGAAGCCAGGAAAGGACATCAGATACCCTGGAGCTGGAGTTATATATAAGCAGTTATGAGCCATCCAATGTTGGTGCTGGGTGCCCCTAAACTTGGAGATCTGCCTGCCTCTGCTTCCCTAGTGCTGGAATTAAAGGCATGTGCCACCACCTCCAGGCTTAAAATGTGTGTGTTCTGTTTGTTTGGGTTTTTTGTTTTTGTTTTGAGACAGGGTGTAGTTTTGGAGCCTATCTTGGAACTCAATTTGTAGACCAGGCTGGCCTTGAACTCACAGAGATCCGCCTTCCTCTGCCTCCCAAGTGCTGGAATTAAAGGGTGCACCACCACCACAGGGCTTGAAATGTATTCTTAACAAACCAGTAACTTCCCCCAATCCAAACTAAAAAATGCCATCAGATAGCATCTGGAGCCTGAGGCAGCATTTCCCCACTTTGCTGAACCTGCCCACCTGTGCTTTGGTTTTACCTGTGGCAAATGCTTTGGTTTATGAGTTTCTTTGTTCTGTAACTAATAAAAAATATCTCATGTGTATTGTGGGGTAGTCACCAGAGAAGACTGCTCGGACAATAGAAAGTCTTTATTAGCCGGCCAGCGACTACTCTGGGTGTTTGGGATCTCTGGGTAGCTTTGATCCTTTCTCAAGGTCAGCTTTTAAGCACAAAAACCATGTTCTGGGTTGACATAGTTCAGTTAGCAAGAACAGTTAGCCAGAAGCAGAACTACAGAAGCTAAAAGGCAAGGTTAGTACATTCAGAGACTTTCCCAGAACTATATGGGCTTTGATGGATTAAGTCTTTGTTTTAGTTTTTAGCAGGTGGTGCTGTCTACATGCTGAGTATGCAGTCAGTTGTGCTAAGGTCTGGGGACCCTGTTACAGTATAACCGTGTCCACAGTGGCACATGTCTTTCAGGGCACCATGCATCCGTATTCCTGGGTTATGATCACTCAGATTTGGCTTAAGAATAGACGGTCTCTTATTCCCTTTGAGGCGAGTGCTGCATGTTGCATCAACGGCAGCCTGCATCAGGATTTCATGAACTGATGGAAACTCAGCATTACCTCTCCTAGCTGTGATCTGCCCTGCATCCCAGGAAGGCATGGGGGGAGGGGGGAGCTTCACTCCCCCTACTGAACCAACGGAGAGAAGCGGCAGCATGTGATTCAGATCTTGAAGGATGCCCAGCAAGCAGAGAGAAGAATTTATTGTTACTCATTAGCAATCCAGCTGTCCTTCTGCTGCAGGAGTGGAATGAGCTGATAGCCTCAGGCTCCTTTATTTCAGGGACAAATCGGACAGCCTTGTTTCCTGGTGGCTCTCAGTGATAACAGGAAAGGGAAAACAAATGATCCTCATTAGTTCACAAGGTTGCTAACCACACAAGGAGACTGTTAACTCCAAGGCTACCGGCTTCCAGCTGTGGAGCAATATACAGAACATGTTGCTATATAGATTAGCATCCAGAAACGGGGTGGGGCAGGGGGATAGCCCCTGGGAGGAGAAGAAATGGCGGAGTAGACGTCAGCTGAACTTGGTCAGGGTTTAGCAGGCAGTGTCCAGAAAGGGAAAGAAGCTGGCGTTCAAAAGGACCTGGACTTTATCCAGTAAGGTTTTGAAACCCAAAAACTTCAGAGAATTTTTAAGTTAAACTTTGGATTATTTAAAACAGCAACATAGTGGGGGTGGAGAGATGGCCCCATTGTTAACAGCACGTACTTACAGAGGACGCGAGTTCAGTCCCAGCACCCACACTGGGTGGCTCACAGCCACCTGTACCTGCAGCTCCATAGGGATCCAGTGCCCCCGGCCTCTGAAGACACCTGCACTCTTTCACACACAGACTTAGAAATAATAAAAGTCAACCTTTAAAGAAAAAAAAAATCCAACAACCTGCAGCACAGTATGTTTGGGGCTGGGCCAGGCTGACTTGAGAAGTCAGGTGGTGTCATCTACTAGCAAGCTCCTCTCTGAGCTCAGGGGTCAGTCAGAAGAGAGATCTGAATAAAGATGTTAATAAAAAGAATTAACCACAATGGGACTGGGTATGTACCTCAGGGTCGAGTGCGTGCCCAGCGTGTATGAGACTCTGAGTTCAGCTTCCAGCACTGTAAATAAATAAGTAAATACATAAACTGTGAATTGGAGTGATGAAGAATTGTATGCAAGAGGCAAAGAGAATGCTAAAGAGTGTAAGAATGGCAGCGTTCCCGGGGCAGCCGTAACCAGTAAGACGGACAGTTGCTGAGTTCTGTGCTCATGGGACCGGCTGGAAGTCAGTGCCTGAGACTGCCAGGGTCTAGTGTCGCTGGAGGTACTTCACTATAAACTGCCACAGTGTGATGCCAAGGGAGGCTGGTGACCTCTGGGTGCAATGGGGGCCCGGATAGGAGAAGCAGGAACCTATGGGGAAAAGAAATGGTCTGGCGCCGAGCAGCAGTGTAATGACTATCTAGCGCCCCTAGCGACAAAACCTTAGTGCCACAGGAAACATTTAAAGGTCTCAGGCCAATTTCCACAGAGCAAGCAAAGACTGGCAAATTTGGAGCTGAAAAGAGAGACAGAGACAGAGGGAGGGAGGGAGGGAGGGAGGGAGGGAGGGAGAGAGAGAGAGAGAGAGAGAGAGAGAGAGAGAGAGAGAGAGAGAGAGAGAGAGAGAGAGAGAGAAACTATAAATCCTCAAAGCCCACCACGAGTCATGTGGCTCCACCTCTAAAAAGTTTCATAACGTCCCCAAATAGCTCTACCAACAGGGGACCAGGTGTTCAAGTACACGAGCCTGTAGGGGCCATTTCTCATTCAAAATGGGACTCATGCCAGGCGGTGGTGGCGCACCCCTTTAATCCCAGCACTCAGGAGGCAGAGGCAGGTGGATCTCTGTGAGTTCAAGGCCAGCCTGATCTACAAAGCGAGTTCCAGGAAAGGCACAAAGCTACACAGAGAAACCCTGTCTCAAACAAACAAACAAACAAACAACAACAAAACAAAATGGGACTCACATTACCTGTAAAAAAAGATTTAAACTCCCTTTTTAATGTCATTTCAGCAGGCAGAAACTTGCCTGGTGGGTACCCAGCTTTGCATAGGTCAGAGACTGCCTAGAAGTTCATAGTATTTGGCTTAATATTTCCACTGTTTGGAACCTAAGACAAGTGGTTATGGACAACTGTCCATTGTCCTTTATTTGTAAGTCAGGGGAAAAAAGCATATTTGAAAGTCTGACACCATAGGACTAGTTAAATTATAGTATGTTTTCAAGATGGCTCCAATGTTTTGTTTTCTTCTGTTATGTTTGTGTGTGTGTGTGTGTGTGTGTGTGTGTGTGTGTGTGATGACTGTGTGTATGTAGAAGCTAGATGAGGATATCAAGAGGATATTCCACTCCACCTTTTTCCCTTGAGGTGCTGGCCCTGGAGCTAGGCTGGTAGCCAGGAAGTAGTAAAGCGCCTGTGATTCCCTGGTCTCTGTCTCCCACAGCCTTGGGGTAAGAGGTGGGTGTGGAACCAGTTTCCCACTTGTATCCTGGGGTTCAGACTGGCTCGTAGGCTTGTGCTGCAGGTACTGCACTCCTGGCCACAGGACCCTCTCTTGAGGCTGTAGGAGACAGAGTACTTCATGACATTCAAGGGACGTTCTTCAGTGATGCTAAACAGAATGGGAATATAGTCAAGACACAATGCAAACAGTTCACAGAAGACAAAAACAGTCCATCTGTGGCAGACTCCTGTTTAAAATTTAAAAAGAGTCTGCCAGACAGTGGTGGCACACACCTTAATTCCAGCATTCGGGAGGCAGAGGCAGGTGGATCTCTGTGAGTTTGAGACTAATCAGGTCTATAGAGTGAGTTCCAGGACAGTCAGGCCTACACAGAGAAACCTTGTCTCAAAAAAAAAAAAAGAAAGAAAGAAAGAAAGAAGGAAAGAGAGAGAGGAAGGAAGGAAGGAAGGAAGGAAGGAAGGAAGGAAGGAAAAATGAACAAATCTGATTGTGGTGGTTCAACACAATAATCCTAGCATGGAGGAGGTGGAGGCAGGAATAGGGTTCAAGATCATCCTTGGCTACATAGTGAGTTTGAAGCCAGCCTGGACTCCATGAGACCCATCTCAAAAAAATAAACACTCTCCAATAGAAATTAAAAGGAGGACTGGGAGATGGCTAGGCAGGTAAATGGTGGAACAAGATATACAACTCCCCGAAATTATCTTCTGATCTCCACACATATGCTGTGGCCCTCATGTGAGTACACACACACACACACACACACACACACACACACACACACACAGAGAGTTAAATGATTGTCTGGAGTATGTACATGAGTGCATTGCCCACGGAGGCCAGAAGAGGGTGTTGGATCTCCAGGATCTGGAGTCATAGGTGACCAGGAGCTGCCTAGTGTGGATGCTGGGACGTGAGCTCAGCTCAGCTGGAAGAAACGTAGGCACTCTTAAATATTGAGTCTCTCTATAGTCTCTCAGAATTATTTTAAAAATAAAAAAATTAAGAGGGCACATTTGTAATAAACAGAAGGATATGGAGATGGTATTTATATCTGGATAGTAATTAATTTTCTTCTTCACAGCTTTCTATATTTTCTGTGCCTCTTAGACTGAACATATGGTATCATTATAATTAAAATAAAATATGGGGTGTATTTGAAAGGATTGCGCATCTGCGGCCCTAAACAGCAGCCGGGAAAGCTGACTTCCCGATTCCTTCTGGAAGCTACATTCACGACCTGGTTTCTCTACAGGAGCATGGGCCGCTCACTGCCTCTGAAGAGATCCACTGGGGTGGGGGCTTCTGCCCGCTTCATTTCCTCCTCCGGTATCTCTGGAATCTTCCCTTCCCCTGTGCCTGCAGAGAACAAAACACGCACCCTGGTGAGAGCACCACCTTCGTGAAGGCAGTTCCTCACTGCAGACAACAGACCTTCCAGAGTTATTTATGGACCACAGGGCCTGCTTCCCTTTCTCCAGCCTCCCCCGCCCCCTGCTAGACATGCTCCCTCTGAATGGCTGTCAAGATGACGTTATTGTTCCCTAGATTCCCACCAGCTTTCCAGCATCCTGGTTTTTGCTGTTGTTTGTTGTTTTAAAACAGGATTCAGTTATGATAAAGATATGTATGCTGCATAACAATGCGATCGGATGGACACTCAAATAATCAGATATGTGCATCTGTAACTATTCCAATAGTGTCCTATGCAATAAAAAGGAATTGGATTTCCATAGAAGATTCTAAGTAAGTCACCATGTGACCAGGCTCTTCCTCTTTTTGAGAGACTGATGGGAGGCCAGAAATTTAGGACAGATATTTCTGAGAAAATACTGGAAAAGAAATAATAATGGGGAGATGTTTTAAACTGTGAACCAATGTATGGCCCTTTGTGCGCGCACACACACATACACACACACACACACACACACACACACACACCAAAAAAGATGTGAAAAATTCTTCCTGGCCTACAAAGCAGGAAGCAGCAAAAGCTTAAACATCCAGATCTGGGGATACCGCGCTGTTGGGAGATGGCTTGTCTTGTATGCATCAAGCCCTAGGTTCAATACCGAGCACTGTATAAGCCAGATGTAGTAGTGCTTGCTTGTAATCACAGCACTCAAGAGGTGGAGGCAGGAGGATCAGAAGTTCAAGGTCCTCCTCGACTACATAGCAAGTTTGAGGTCAGGCTGGACTGCCACCATGAGACCCCGTCTCACTGAAAAATAATTGAAGGAATCACATTTGGTTCTGGACACCTTTGGACAGCACAGAAGGTGTAGTAAGTCGGGAGTCTGGGAGCTGAGTGTCCGTGTTTGTGCTTTCTCTCTAGAACTCTGGTACCTTGAAAGAGTGTCTCATGCCTGTATGCAATGCAGTAGCAGCAGCCGAGTGTGATACCAGAGACACAGAGGCCCCGATGAGACGGATGAAGGGACCCACCCCTCCTTCACTGGAGCACTCGCTGGTGTTGCTTCATCAAAGCATTGTTAAAATGGGCTGTCTTACAGAGCTCCAGCCGTGCAGCTTCACAGGGAGCTTTTCTATTCCTATGATAAAACACCACAACTAAAGTGGTTTATAAAAGGAAGTGTTTAATCAGACTTTTAATTCCGGAGGGCAAAGGTACAGGAACAGCTGGGAGCTCACATCTGGAGGCAGGATGCAGGGAGCACACTGGGGATGGCTCAAGTCTTTTGAAACCTCACAGCCTGGTCCCACTACCTCTGTGACATACCTCCTCCAACAAGGTCACTCCTCTTAATCCTTCCCAAACAGTTCTACCAACTGAGGATCGGGTGTTTAAACATGGGAGCCTATGTGTGTTTGTTGGGAGTTGGTGGCGGGGGAGCATTCTCATTCAAACTACCAAAGTTTGCTTTTCTGATTATTCAGAAAAGTGTATCTTTTCCTTTTCTTCTCATTTTCTCTTTTCTAAGAGTGTTTTCTTAACACTTGAGGTTTCCCTAACACTTTGTTCGGCCTTCCTCACCTGTCTCTTATGCTCCTCTCCCCACAATGTAGCTGTCTACTGTCTGTGGCTGACCTCTATTTTGGCTTACTTCAAACAGCATGGCCCTTTTCCTTCTCCTCTCTATTCTGTTCCTCTGGGCAGCTGCTGAGAATAATAGCTTGCTTGCCCTGTGTAGTAAAATATTATTTTAAGGTGTGTTATTTTGTTTACATTGCATTTGTTTAACTCTGTGAAGCTGTGTTACTGTGCCTGTCGAAAACACCTGATGGTCTACTAAAGAACTGAATGGCCAATAGCAAGGCAGGAGGAAGGACAGGTGGGGCTGGAAGGCAGAGGGACTAGATAGAAGGAGAAGTCTGGGAGAGGAGAGATTTAGGAGCCAGAGGAGGAGGAGACTCCAAGGGCCAGCCACCCAGCTAGACAGCAAGTCTTGAAGTAAGAAACAATGAAAGGAATTTATACAGGAATAAAAAAGGAAAAGCCCAGAGGCAAAAGATAGACAAAATAATTTTAGTTAAGAGAAACTGGCAAGAAATTAAACCAGGCTAAGGCTGGGCATTTATAATTAAGAATTAAGGTTTGCCTCTGTGTATGATTTATTTGGGAGTTGGGTGGCGGCCCCCCAAAAGGAGCAAAAACAGCAAGAACAGCCCTGTGTGGTTTTTCTTTGAAATCTAATAAAATTGTTCTCAAGCTTCAAAAAATGGTTAAAATCACTATTCACCTTAGTGATAAATCTTTTAGATTCTGGATGTAGTATGAAGGTTTCCTGATAGTCATAAAGATGGTGGGGGCATGGCAACCTGACTCTGTTTGGAAGCTGCCAGATTCTCTCCTGCTGCTCTGGTAGTCTTGGGAAAAAAGGCCTACCAGTCACACAGCCACTAAACCACCTTTATGGCAGTGTGTACTTTATGGGTATGTAGAGAGAAAACGACACAGTGATCCCAGCTGCTTGCTCTGGGTCTTCAGGGTGCAGGCCCAGCCATGACTATTTCAAATGGCTGCCCCAGATTTTGTGGCTATCTCAAGCCTTGATGACCTTGCAACCATTTCTGCCCAGGCCAGAGGGAGACCACTTCCCCTGCAGAAATTGCTGTGACTGGTATAAAGGGAAAATCATGCTTGGTATAAACACATATCTTCATATGTATGATCACTTGGTGAGTGTCTTAGTTTGCTTCCTATTGCTGTGATAAATACCATAACCAAAAGCAACTTGGGAGGAAAGGGCCTGTTTCAGTTTACACTCACAATTCATTGTGTGTGTGTGTGGGGGGGATTTAGGGCAGGACAGGAACTCGAGGCAAGAACTGAGGCAGAGGTCATGGAGGAATGCTGCTTACTGGCTTACTCCTCATGGGTTGCTCAATCTGCTTTCTTATTCAACTCAGGATCATCTGCCCCTAGCGACACTGCCCATGGTGGCCTGAGCCCTCCCACATCAACCATTAATCAAGAAAATGGCCCACAGGCTTGCCTATGAGTCATTCTATTGGAGGCATTTTCTCCACTGAAGTTACCTCTTCATCACTCTGGCTTGTGTCAAGTGTACAAAAAGATATAACTGGACAGAAAGGTAACTGGCTGGGAGATGCCCCACCCTATTGCTTCCTCCTGATGTTGCAGCATCAGGACCATAAAGCTTGTGTGGAGTGGGTCTTTCCTGGCTGACTTAGTCATGGCTGACCTGGTTAAGAGAAGGAAAGGGCAGCAACCGTCGAGACCGTGGAGCTGAGAGGTAGGCGGGGAGAGCCGCAAGAGTAGCAGCTTCACAGCTGAAGAACGTGGAACGACTGAGCGCAGCCACAGCACAGGAGCCGGGAAGGAAGCTCTGGGAACCGCTTGGCTGGGACAGGAGCAGAGATGGTACCATCAGAACTGTCAGCAGAGCGGTCGAGAGGCCAAGGCTATAACAGCCACAGTGGCCACGATGTCAACATCTTCTGACCACGTGAGCAGCAACAAGGGCCTCCAGTGTAATTGGATATTTCTTGCCTGCCTGCCAGTTCCCAAATAACTACTCAGAGGCTTATATTTTGGACATTAGCTCAGGCTTGTTGCTAATTCTTTTTTTTTTTTTTTAATTATTTTACAAAACATTCAGTTCTACATATCAGCCACGGTTCCCCTATTCTCCCCCCTCCCACCCTCTCCCCTTACCCATAATTCTTATCTATGGTTAGCCATGTGGCTTGGTACCTTTTCTCAGTACAACAGTCTCATCTTGCTTCCTCGGCATCTGGCTGGCAACTCCTGACTCCACCCTTCTCCTTCCCGGCATTCTTAGTTTGGTTTTCCCGCCTGACTTCCTAGCCAGCTACCAGTCTGTCAGCTTTTTATTAAACCAATTTGAGCGACAAATCTTTACAGTGTACAAGAGGATTATTCCACAGCACTTCAGGGCTTAGGAATCTTGACTCGGTGGCCCCTCAGCAGCGCTCTGAGGCTGAGGAGTCCTGACTTCCTATTAGAGCTGTACCAGTCCCGGAGCCTGGGGCCCCTCTGTCGGGGGGGGGGGGGCTGTCTGACAGCGACGCCTTTGAAGACACCACCTGTGGCTGCTCGGGCCTTTGTGCTGTCACTGTTCGCTGCTGTCAAATGCCACTGGATGCAGAGACTGCCAAAGACCAGAGGGGCGTCTTGCCTACCCAGGATTTTCTGTGTTGGTAGGTGTGGGTGGGAATATGAGACAGGCTCTCCTGTATAACAGGCTGATCTTGAAGTTGCTGCATGGCTGAAATTCTGATTTTCCTGTTTCCACTTCCCAGGTTCTAGTATTACAGGCATGTACTACCACACTTGTCTTAATCACAATTTCTACCCTGTAGAGAAAAAGGATGTTGATGTTTTCCTGTCAGCTTAGGGCTGCACCTGAATCTACTGATGTTTTAACTATCGTCTGCAGCCCATAGCCCCGCAGATGCTGTGCTGCTCAGGCCTTGGCCTGCTGGGATTTTGAAATCTATTTATTATGTTTACAGTGTTCTGTCTACATGCTAGAAGAGGGCACCAGATCTTATTACAGGTGGTTGTGAGCTTCCATGTGGGTGCTGGGAATTGAACTCAGGTTCTCTGGAAGAGCAGTCAGTGCTCTTAACCTCTGAGCCATCTCTCCAAACTGCCAAATGTAGTTTTAACTAAGTCTCTATTGTTCAATTTACTAATAAAGACTTGGTGTCAGATGTTGGGGTGAAAACCTGATAGCTCAGAGAGGCTGAGAAGCAACCAGCTGACCTTCCTTTTTTAGCTGGAGACCCAGCAAGAGAGCATCTCTCCAGCTATCCCAAACCAAAAAGACCACGAAACTCCAAGTCCCTCCCTACTCCTTCCTGTGTGTCTCTCTATCCATTTTTCTTCTTAATCTTTATGGCTAATTTCTGTCAACTAGTTGCTGGCTCCGTACCCTGATTCAAGGTTGATTTTGTTAACACAGTCTTGGGTCTTACAGTGCAATCAAATATCCCACAACAGGATGACTACCTTCCAATGGTTCTGAAGTGGTATATGGAAATAGCTAGAGGCATCTGAGATGCTCCCCCCACCAAAGGGAAAAGAGGGAGAGATGGAGGGAGGGAGAGGGAGAGAGAGCCAGGGTTGTTGTTTATAATGCAGAGATGTCCCCACAAAAGTAGTGTGAACGTTATGATTTTCATTATCAGAGTCAGGTAACAGGCGTTTTTGTCATGGAAACTGTGCTGACTCTCCCATATCCATCCTCAGAGTGGACCGGCCCACACCACAGCTGTTGGGAATTACATGGCTGCTGTCTGTGTTCCCTGGGAATTGCCCTGGGATATCAGCAGCCCTCACGCAGTCAGTGTGTGACTTATGCAGGGGTGCAAGGGGTAGCATGGCACTGTTGTGCCAGGAAAACATGGCTTCTCTGTAGTCACCCATTGCCTCTGGCTCTTACAGTCTTTCTGGCCTTTCTTCTATGATGGTCTGAACACTGGAGGAGGAGTGTGATATTAATGCCCCACTTAAAGTGGAGCAGTATCTTATTCTGTGCACATTGACCAGTTGTGCATACCTATGTTAATTGCCATCAGCTGCAAGAAGCTTCTCTGATGAGAGTTGAGAAATGCATTGCTCTATGGGTACAGAGATAAGTCATGATGAATCAGTTCAAGATGGAGCCTGTATATGGCTGTGGTAGTTTGAATGAGAATGGCCCCCATAGTTTCAGATATCTGAATGCTTGGTTCCCAGTTGGGAGAACTGTTTGGGAAGGATTAGAAGGTGTGGCCCTGTTGGCAGAAGTGTGTCACTGGAGGTGGGCTTTCAGGTTCCAAAATCCCAGGCCATTCCCTGTTAGGCCTCTCCACGGATGCTTGTGAATGAGGACATAAGTTCTCGGACGAGGACGTAAGTTCTCGGCTACTGCCCCGGTGTCACGCCTGACTGTCTGCCGTCAGGCTTCCTGCCGGGACGGCCATGGGCTCTAATCCTCTGGAACTGTGAGGCCCAAATTAAATGCTTTCTTTTAGAAGTTGCCTTGGTCATGGTGTCTTACCACAGTGGTAGAAAAGAGACAGACCCTGCACAATTTTGGGGACCAAGAACCTGTGACTAGATAGGTCATAGACCCTAGGGGGAGAACCTACTGCCATTATTCTGTTCTGGTTTGTGTTTCTTTGATTTCTTTAGTCAGGGCCTTGCTATGTAGGACTGGCTAGTCTAGAACTCACTGTGTAGACCAAGGGGGTGGATTTTAGCTTAGTGGTAGAGAGCTTGCATATCAAATACAAGACCCTGGGTTCCATTCCTAACACACACAGTCGCAAAAAGACCAAGTCGGCCTTGAACTTGTAATGATCCTCTTACCTCTGCTTCCCAAATGCTGGGATTATAGGCATGTACACCATGCCAGATCGTTAATAACTTTTTAGTGGTAAGCAAGACTTCCATGCTTGGTGTGAACTGTACTTGGTCATGATACCCTCTATTCTGTCAGTTTGGTGGTTCACTCAGAAACACTAAGAAGTTCTACCATGTTAATTTTTAAAATAATATTGTTATATTCAATTTGCTTAAAACTTGTTAAGAATCTTTGCATGACTAATACTAGCCTGTAGTTTCATTGGCTGTGTCTGGCTTTGTTACTAGATTAATGCTGACTAGGTTAAGTCTGAGTTTCAATGTATTCCTCTTGCTCCTGCTTTCTGGAAGCCATTATGGGCCGTTAACATAATTTTTCCCTTAAACATTTGGTATAATTCACTAGTTTGCTTTTCTGTTGCTCTGATAAATCCCATGACCAAAAGCAACTCGGGAAGAAAGGGATTTATTTAAACTTAGAGGCTCACTGAGGAAAGCTAGGGCAAGAGTGGTAGGCAGGAGCCCGGAGGCAGGAAAGGAAGTAGAGATAGAGGATCGCTGCTGACTGTCTTGCCCACTCATGCTCAGCTACCTTTCACTTGATCTTAGCCAAAAGGCCGAGAAGCGAATCAGCTGCCTTTCTTATAAAGCATAGTAGTTCAGTCAGAAACACCAAGGAGTTATCCTGCACTAACACTGGATTAAATGAGGAAGGCTTCATGGATTGTCATAACTAGGTAATCTTATGCTCATCTCCCTCCCGTCCCAGCTCTAGGACTCAGTGAGCGCTCCAGCAACCACCCAGCCCTTCATCCTCTTCCTCTGCCTTTACCACTTTATGACCCCCTGGATCCCTGACACTGCCCCCCATTCATCCTCATTGGCCTCCTGCAAACCAGACATGAGATTGCCAATCATTTTTGACACTCTATTTAGAAGAAGAGAGACGGCTTGCCTCAGATGAGCCCCCAGTAGACAGCCTTACCTTTGCTCAGTGCCTTTCTTGATTCTAGACAACATGGAGAATGTTCTGACAAACAGGCTAGCTTGCCTCAGGAGCAGTCGTTAGGCCACCAGGAGGCAGCATGGGAAAAGGAGCCTGGGAAGGGGCTTGAGTTGGAAGTCTGCATCTAACCGACAGGCACTCTCGGGGTTCACCTCTCAACTCCCTCTTCTGTGAAATTTGGACAGTAGTATCTACCTGATGGGATTTTTGTGGGAAGCAAAGGAGAGGAACTGTACCATGAAGCACAGAGTCTAGATTCAAGGGAAAGCAGGAACATGGCAGCTTTCCTGACCTTGTGTTGGATATAATCCTGACGATATTCCCTAAGAACTCAATTTGGGTCAAGTCAACCTTTGAAGATTTTCTGTGTTCCCAGAAGGAAGTATTTGATTATATGTGTGGATATGGTTGGTCATGCACATGGTCACACTCTCCCAGCCTACTACAAGAAGTACGCCAAAGCAGATCTGCTTGTGGGTGTATAATGTATGTCTGTGTACAGCTGTGTGGGAGACCTGCCCCCACGTTTTCCCCCTAGGGAACTCTTGAGCAGGGAGAAATGAGGAATATGTAGATAGAGATATAGAGGAGAGAGACAGTTAGAAACACAGGATTGCCTCGGGAGGGCCTGGGTCAAAACCCACCAGCCCCTTCTGTCTCTTCTGAAGGGCTTTTAAAGGAATGCCAAGGGGTGGAGCAAAAGACACCTCCCCCCCCCCCCGGGCCTCCACAGCCAAGTGCAGACCATCCCAGGTGCCTGGAGACCATGCATGTGGTCAAGCCATCCCCTAATGCAGCCCTGCTGTGTAAAGCAAGCTCGGATCTCACTAGGAAGCTTTGTAGGCTTCCACACGGCTGCATGGCTATACTGGAGATTTCCAGGAAATTGATCAGTTATATTTGATTCAGATAATTATTCTATTGGTTTTTAATCCATGGGTAGGTTTTAATGAAACCCTCACTCTTATCACTGTAGATGTGATGAAGCTCAAATCAACATGAGATGTGGCTTCTGCTTAGAGGGATTTGCCCATTAAGACTCTTCAACATTGGGGAGGCACATACAGAAATGTACTGAGGAGGAGGTAGGAAGAGATCTAGCCTCAGGTTCAAGTGGATACAGGGTTTGTAGTCTGCTAGGATTATTCTGGAACTCTTTCTTTCTTCTTTCTTTCTTTCTTTCCTTTTTTTTTTTTGAGACAGGGTTTCTCTGTGTAGCCCTGACTGTCCTGGATCTCACTTTGTAGACCAGGCTGGCCTTGAACTCACAGAGATCTGCCTGCCTCTGCCTCCCAAGTGCTGAAATTAAAGGCATGAGCAATCATGCCCGGCTCCTGAATTATTTCTTAAAAGATTGTCCAGTGCAGATTGGTCAGTCTTGAAACTGTTCATACACAAAAAACAGAAATGGACTCAGCAGGTTATATTTATATATATTTGTGCATACAATACATATAAACACACACACACACACACACACATATATATACACACACATGTGTATGTAACAATAATAATGAAAGTAAACAAGGCCATCAAATTGAGAGTGGGGGGACATGGGAGGGGCTGAAGGCAGGGAAGGGAGGGAAGTGATGTATCTCTATTTCCATTTTTTAAGTGAAAAATTAATTTATTTATATATGTGTGTGTGTGTGTGTGTGTGTGTGTCTGTGTGTGTGTGTCTGTACATGAGTGCAGAGGCCATAAAAGGGCCATTCTCTGGAGCTGGAGTTGCAGTGGCTGTGAGCTGTTGACTTGGGCACTGGGAACTTAACTATCATTCTCTGCAAGAGCAGTATGCTCTCCTAACCACTGAGCTCTCTCCATCTCATTCCTGAACTTTTGTCCTTGCTAGGGTCTGCTGCCTACAGTCATACTCGACCACACCTGATCTTATCTGTCTTCTTGCTAGCTTCATCTTCATAGACTGGCTCCCTCATGGGATAGGGGACTTGGCCATGGAAACTTCCAGCTTTACATCTATGTGGTCTGCAACCAGAGAGACAGCAGGGCTCTCTTCCAAGTTCTGATGAGGCTGATGCCACAGAAAAGTTCTGGTCAGTGTTGTGGCTCTCTGTCCTCTGGGCATGACATGGCCATCGAGAACATCTGTGCTTGCTCTCAAGAGACCCTTCAACATTGGGCCCATGAGATTGAGGGTTCCAGGAGTAGCATATGAGGTCTAACCCTTGGTATGGCTGTGTATAAGTTGCACACCCCTGCAAGTCACCTCTCATCCATGCTCCCATAACCAACCCCAACTAAACGCATCGGCTCAGAAAGCCAGACTTGGGTGGCACTGTTCTTGAGTCTGCTGCTGGTGCTGTATCTGGGCTAATGGCTGTCAGATCATGGCTCTCCAGGACAACTAAAGCCACACTGCTCTCCTGTGTCCATTCCTGGCTGGATTGGCATGCTCTGGAAACTGATGTCCCACTCATGTTACCTACACCACTCTATACCAGTGCCAGAATGCAGTATCACAAAAGCAGGTGAAGGAGGCTTCTGTGAGAGGTTGCGGATGTGAATAATGACCACATGGAACTATATTAAACTTTACTGTGGAGGAAATACATAAATCAGCAAAAAATAAATAGTGAGCAAGTTCGTGGTTTCGTAAAATTCTGTTTTGATGATATCAATAATATGTTGTCTTTTCCTAATGAGAACAGTCTACTTGCGTTTTTCTTGTTTTCTTTTGGAGTGGGACCCTGTCTGGCAATGCCTTTTGACAATATAAACAAACCTGATCCCATAATTTTCCAGAAAATTGTTGTGGTTTTACAGCTTAATGCATGTCCATGACGTGAACAATTATCTTATTTCCTTGACGGTGACCTTTAAAAGGGTCATATTAAGTCATGGTTTAGAACACACAGAATTTGGGTCACCTCTTTTGTCTGTTCCATAGTACATTGGGGTTCTTTCATTACGTGACCACAAGTGCCTATAATTACTGGTATTGAGATCGCTGACATTAAGATATGGGCATGTAGTTCACTGGTACAGTGTTTGCCAACATGCACTCACTCCCCAGGGCAGGACTGATTGGATCTAAAACTGAGATAACTGTCAGGAGATTCATCAGTGACACTTTCAAAGGGAGAATTCTGATATCCCAGCATCTGTCCTGACTTTTATAATTTCTTGGGATAGGATCAGAAAGGACCTAAGACCAAGCAGAGGTAGGGTGGGTACTCAATTCACTGACGTGGTGGTAGTATATGAAGAAAAGCGCTAATGTGTCCAACACTGTGGAAGAAAGTGCTTTGAAAGAGAGGGCACAAGAGCTCTGAGGTTCCTGAGAAGGGTAGGAGAGCTACTCCCAGAGCTGGGAGACAATGAGGTGAAAAAAATATTGGGGCGAAGAGTTCCAATCCAGACACAGTGAGGATAAAATGCCGAGATTTGTTGTACTGTTGAGGTAACCAAGCACAGGGAACAGCTGAGCAACCTGGGACTCCACTTGGTTTGGGTTATGAGTGCACTCCTAAAAATAATGTGCTTGTCAGTCTGAGACCCTTACCTGTGTGCCCAACCCACACACACACACACACACACACACACACACACACACACACACACTCAGTAAGGTAAACTGTGTCCTCCAAGCGAACTTTTAGGGAGAATCTCTTATTTATAATCTTATGCCTATGTATAATTTGGCACACATATGATTACAATCAGATGCATTGTGGGAAGGGACACACACAGTAGAGAAATGATTATATAACTCAATTAGAAGAGAGCGCCTCCGACTCCACTCCTTGGTCACAACCCTCTCTCTCCTTCATCCCGTTTCCACCTTGTGGGAATACAGACATGCGCCACCATGCCCAAGTCTAATTACCTCTGTGAAGGGAATACTTCATAAGGACTGACAGTGAATGAAGGCACAGGGAAGGAGGAAGTTCCCAAATTCTAAAAATTGTCTCAAAATTTTAGAGACAGAGACACTCATGGCCGCTTGGTAATCTGACTCCAGACTGTATCTGGCTCATGCTGCTGGCCTGCTCCCACTCTTTGCCAGGTAGAGGGTTGTCAGAACAATCAGCTCAAGCAGAGGTGCTGCCCAGAGCCCCTCAGGGGCACAGATAAGACTGAAGGGGAGAAGTCGCCATTGGGGAAGCTTATTCGCTAGGACTACCCAAACCCCTAAAGGGCAGCAGGCGAGCAAGGGTACGATCTGTGCCAAATGCCAGAGAAGGGAGCTCCAGCTTACTCACATACTCTGGAGTTCTCCAGAGTAAAAGAACCAATAGTGTATGTGTGTATATATTTACATATGTATTCTCATGCATATGTACTGTATATTCTCATTATGTATATCATGTATGATTGAATCTATAGATATATGTGTGTGTATATGTGTGTGTGTGTGTGTGTGTGTGTGTGTGTGTGTGTGTGTTTTATGTTATTTTTAAAGCCAAGCCAGTTAACCCTCTGCTGTCTACAAGCTGGAGAACCAGGAAGCCTGTGGTATAATTCAGTACAAGACCAGAAGCAGGAGAACCAAGTAACTCATAGTCCAACAGCCTAAGAACCAAGGGCGAAGAGAGGAGGAAGCTAATGTGGGCCCTGTGGTTCAAAGGCCTGAGAACTAGGAGAAGATCAACATCCCAGCTTAAGAAGACAAATCGCTCATCTTCTGCCTTTCTCTCTGGGCATTCAGTGGATTGCCCACCCATGTTGGAGATGCAGATCCTTTTGACATAGTCATGCTGATTCAGATGCTAAGCTTCTTCAGAAATCCCAGACACATCTCAAAATTATGATTTATTTGCTCCCCAGCAATACCTGAGTCCATCCACTTGACATATAATCGTGGACACCCGAAGAATCCAGGATGGGCTAAAAGCTTCAAGGACAGGGGCCACACAGCAAGCACTTCTGGCCTCTCTCCCAGGGCTCCAGGGCAGCCCACCTCTCCTTCCCACGGAAGCTGACATCGCTGTGACTGAAGACGCCAGGCCTCTCATCTGCAGGGCCAATTAAACATGTCCAGAAGGATGCTTCATAGAAACACCCCTCTTAGAGTCACACATGCAGAACTGCAAGGGAGTGTTGGCAGCAGTTTGCAATGTTGACTCATTGGCATGTGACATGAAATACTTCCTTAGTTCTTCTCTGAAATATTTTCAAAAAATGTATTATGCCTTCATGTGTGTGGGTATGTGCATGCGATGACATGCATCTGGAGGTCATAAAACAACTTGTGGGAGTTGGATCTCTCCTTCTACCATGAGGATTGAACTCAGGCTTGAAAACTGGCAACTTTACCCAGGGAGCTATCGTACTGACCCATTAATACTGCATCTCTATTTATTTCATTTAAAATGAAATATGAATGTAATTCTTTATTAGGATGCTTAAGAATGAACAACAGTTTAGTCACTCTCTTTGTGTGCTACAGAAGACATCCGACCCATGCTGGGGAAGGAAAAGGATAAGGACTCTCACAGTGGGTGTCAAACAGCCCCACAAGACATCGTCATTCACCAAGGAGAGGATGGATGTTCCTGATAGCATTGTCTCTGCTGTAAGTTCCAGCCAAATAGTCACGATTTCCCTGGAGGCCTTCATCCTAGCACAAATGGGCTTTGTCCTTGCCACTCTTCAAGATGCAGGCAATCAAACTCACCCAGGCTGCCTCTGAGTCTGCAGAACATCCCTTTGATTGTTCCTGCCCTGATAGCCTCAAGCACAGTTGCAAGTGGGTGAGAATATAAGGTTATACACATCAGAAGCACACAGAACATTAATAAATGGCACTTGGGCGTAGACCTAACATTATCAAACTTCCTCTTCAAATGATGGTGGGCGAGAGGGACTGCTACCCCAAGAATGCTCCTAATCTGTGGTAACGTTCATGGAGATCTTGTATGCAAAGGCATGAGGGGCCAGAGTTACCATCATCCCACCCTGAGCAGCAGGCGTTTGCAGACGAAAGTAGACACTATCCTTGGCTTAGGTTTCTCCTGGTTCTTCCTGCTGTAAAACGGTGACATTCTGCCTCTCACTTGTCTTGGGTATTGTTTCATTTTCTTTTTTTAAGAGAGATTAAAAAATGGTAGAAGAGAGGTTGAGGAAATGGGAACAAACCAACCTGTAAGACAAATTTAAAAACAACAACACAGAAACCTGATGTAGTACAATATCTATAATAGAAACTGGCTGAAAACTCTACATGCTAACAGACAACCCGACACACAAGTAGGGTGCGAGCAGACAGGAAAGGGCAGAGGCCACAGGCCTACTCCAGGAGCCTTCGGTAGACTGCTGAATGGTCTGGATCTGGGGCTTTAATCTTCCTCTTTGATGGTAACAGAACAGGCGACGGCAGGCCGGGGGCCCTACAGGCACATCCTAAGGCCTGCTTGGAGCGCACAAATGCTTACAGGTAACTTACAGAAGGAAGAGTTTATTTGGGCTTATGGTTCCAGAAGTGGGGAGGCATGGCAGCCAGTGGTGGGCAAGGCACCCAGAACAGGAAGCCCAGAGCTCACATCCTCAACTGCTAGCACAAAACAGATAGGGAGAAGGTGGCAGGGGAGTACACGGGGGTGGTGGTGGTGATCATGGTGGTGTGAGGCTTTAATCATAAATCTGCTTCCCCTGCCAGGTACTTCCTCTAACAAGGACACACCACCCAACCTTCACCAAGCACCGCCACCAGCTGATGACCAAGTGCTCAAAAGCCAGAGCCTATAAAAAAACCATTTTCATTCCAACCACTACACAATGAGACTGTGACGAGTTCAAGGTTATCAGGAGCGCCAACATTTGGGTCACATCAATCTGGATGGAACTCCACCTTCTTGACTGGCAATATATGACATGCTTTTTTTTCTACAGAGCGTCTCTCTCATGGAACCCAGGCTGCCCTCAAACTTACTATGTCTATTAGGATGAACTTACTTCCAATCCTCCTGCCTTCACCTGCTAAGTGCTGAGGGTACAGGTGTGTGTTCCACCATGTCCAGTTTCTGAGGCATGGGGCCAGGATTTTGTGTACACTAGGCTTGCACTCTGTCAGCTAAGCTATACCCCCAGCCCTCTGTGAAAATCTGATGATCAGCAGCTAGGGGCATGCAGTCCCTAGCTGCCAGTCATTAACTTTTGTAAGCATGCAATAATGACAACAGGTGATCAGCAATTCTGAACTCCAGGCTGGGGACATTGCAGCAGCTTATAGCTTCAGTCTAGAGCTGGGGGCAGTGACAGTGGATAAGGACAACTAGTTAGTTTGCTGCTAAAACAATGTTGGAACTGGGCAGTTACAGCCAATACTGGGAGGAGCAATAAGACACAGTCTTCCTCTTTCCTGACTCCCAAGTGTCCAGCTGTGCTGCAGCAGATTTTTATGGTCTACAGGACAAATGAGATTTGGAGTCACTCTGAAAGTAAACTGCCGTTTACTAAGAACATAAATAAATAAATGGGACCTCATGAAACTGAAAATCTTCTGTACAGCAAAGTACACCATCATTTGGACAAAGTGGCCAGCTACAGAATGGGGGAAGATTTTTACCAACTATAGATCTGATAGGGAGCTAATATCCAAATGTATATAAAGAACTAAAAAAACAAATAACCCTGTTTAAAAATATGTGGTGATATCTTATTTGTGCTGAAATGTGATATTTTATTTGTATGTTAATAAATAAAATTTCCTGGAGATCAGAGGTCAAATAGCCATAAAACAGAAGTCAGGCAGTGGTAGCACACACCCTTAATCTGACCACATGGCAGGCAGAGTCTCTGTGTGGTTAAGGATACAGCCAAGCATGGTGACACAAGTCTTTAATCCCAGTACCAACCATAGAGATCTGGAGGTCTGTATAGACAGGCAGTGATGAGGAAGTCATGTGGCTGGGCCTAGAGCCAATGAGAAGGCAGAACAGGAAGGCAATAAAAGCATGGGTTAGATGGGAAGAAGCTCTCTCTCTGTGGAAGCTACTGCTGGCGGTAAGCTAAAGCTAATCATTGCTATTGCTCTGATCTCTTTGGCTATTACCTCTGTATTTGGCTTTGTGTTTCTTATTTAATAAGACCATTTACACTGGGCAATGGTGGTGCATGCCTTTAATCCCAGCACTTGGGAGACAGAGGCAGGCAGATTTCTGTGAATTCGAGGGCAGCTTGGGCTACAGAGTGAGTTCCTGGACAGGTTCCAAAGCTACACAGAAAAACCCTGTCTCAAAAAACAAATAAACAACAAAACAAAACAAAACAAACACACAAACAAACAAAAAACCAGAAAAGGTACCAAGCGATATGGCAGAGCATAGAAAAGGGGGGAAAAAGTGACTGCCAAACTTTGCCAAGACAAGATAGGACAGTTCTTCAAAATTTCCTGCTTCTCAGTAATGTCTATCAGATATACTAGATCTGTAGGTCAAAGATGGATGCCCCAACATTACAGAAGAACTTGGGGTAACTCTCCGGGAAGCCAGCTGTTTCTGTCATCTCTTAATTTTTGAAGTCACTTGCTCTGCATTTCCTGTTTACTCAGGTAATATTATATCCTCCTCAGGTCTTTGATGGGGTTGAAGACTAGAAGTTACAGCTATAGTTCTCCCTAATCATGATAGAAAGTAAATTAGGTATGAAACTCTGGACTCTTCAGGAGAGGACAGCTGATGGAGCATTTTCTCTATTTTGCCAACTACAAATGGACTGGATATTGTAATTGTAATTCTTACTTGATAACTGTTTTGTTATATATAATTTTACTATGTTAAACCTAAAGCCTTCCTTTTTAATTAGGCAAAAGGGGGAAATGTGGAATATTCCTTTACACTGTATAAATACATGTCACTGTGATTGGGTTAATAAAGAAGCTGACTGGCCAATAGCTAGACAGGTAGAAGTTAGGCAGGACTTGCAGACAAAACGAGGGCATGAAAGAGAAGAAAGGAGAAGTCTCAGAATCTTGAGGAGATGCAGAGAAAAGAGAAAAAGATGTGCTTGCCATACTGAGAAAAGGTGCCGAGCCATATGGCAGAGTGTAGATAAAAAATACAGGTTAATTTAAAATGAAAGAGTTAGATAGTAACAAACCTGAGCTATTGGCTGATCATTTATAATTAATAATAAGTTCTGTGTGGTTATTTGGGAATTGACTGATGGGACAGAAAACTCTGCCTACAGGGTCTAATAAAATAAATGTAATTCTATTATAATCTCAAAAATAAAATTTCAAAAATTGCCTACAGAGGAAACAAAAGAAGTAATGGAAGGAAAAAATCAGTGAGTAAAAATCAAAAAGAGGCTGGGCATGGTGGCACATGTTTTTTGAGCTATACTCCCAGTTTCGTTTTATTTATTTGTTTTTTGAACATCTGATCTGCCCAGTACTAGGAATGGAGAGGCAGGTGGATTTGCATGCCATCCTGGTCTACATAGAGTTCCAGGATAGCCAGGGCTACAGAGAGAGACCTTGTCCCATAAACAAATAAAATGGGGCTGGACAGATGGCACAGAGATTAAAAGCACTAATTGTCCTCTCAGAGGCCCCAGGTTCAATTCCCAGCATCCACACAGCGGCTAACAACCACCCACAGTCCCAGTTCCCATGGCTCTGATACCTCTTCTGGCCTCCTCTGAACGAAGTACACATGTGGTGCACAAACATACATTGAGACAAAACACCTAACAACATAAAATAAAAGCAAATCTTTTTAAATATTAAAAAAATAAAAGAAGTTGGGGGTATAGCTCAGTAGGGTAGAGTGCTTGCTTAGAATTTGAGAGGCAATGGGTTTGATCCCTATTACTGCATTCACTAGTCATGGTGGTGCATGCCTGAAATCCCAGAATATAGAAGAAGGCAGGAGGATCAGCTGTTCAAGGTCACCCTCAGCTACAGAAAGCCTGAGACCAGCCAGGGCTCCATGAGACACTGTCTCAAAAAAAAAAAAAAAAAAAAAAAAAAAAAAAAAAAAAAAAAGAAAGAAAAGAAAAAAAAAGAAAAAGAAAGGAAAGAAAAATTTAAATCAAGCACCAATTAGAACATGTGATAGAAAAAAAGAAACCACACATGTGCATGTTTGCCCACATCCGTGTGCATGCACATAAACACATATGCACATACACACAGTGATGCATTTCCCCTCAAGGTAAACAATGAATAAGGAAAATCAAGATAGCTATATACAAATAGTTAAGAAAATACAAAATAGACCCATATACAGAATTTTCTTTATAATTACCGTGGTGTTTTTAGCAAAGGCTAGAATAATCTATCTAATACTTTGGAGGTTATTGGTTATTCACTAGAGAAAAATAGGAAACTCATAACTCATTCATAAAAGTAAGGTTCCACATGGAGCAGATCTCCACATTTTAAATTCAAGTCAAATATTTTCGTATTTCTTTCTCCTTCCTGAACATTTCAATCCTAAAGCCGTTAGAAAGGACAGAGAAAGTTAGGTTTTCACCTGGAGCCCACTGCCTTTGTGGGATATTGGTACTGAAAGGAGTAATTAAGTAGCCCAGAACGGGGGAGGCGGAGCCCAGAGGGGGTAAGGACAAACACAAGCTAACCCAGCATGGGGTATGAGAGCCCCAGCGGGGTGGTGAATAGGGCATTATTGTTTGGTCTGTGAGAAGCCGAGCCTGAGTAAGGTGAGGAGACAGTTCACTGGGTAAAGCATGGCATGGCGTGGGGCACAAGAAGAGTGTCTATGTAACATGGTCTGGAATCAAATGTCAGAGACTGCCTGTAACTCCAGCTCCAGGGAAATCTGATACCCTCCTCTAACATCTGTGGGTACCACGCACACATGTGGCATAGACTCATACAGACACACACACCTACACATAATGTGTCCTTTGGTAACCAGACAGATCTTTTTTCAAGGTATTCTCCTTCCCAGTGATTTTTCAGCAGTTCCTACAGGTAGTTTTCTTTAGACTTAGCCAACTGAGCCCCTTAGGTCTGTGAGTTATGTCTCATTTTAGAAAGGTTGTCAGCTCTTCTCTCTTCAAATGTTTTCTACTCCATTCTACTTCTTTTCTCCTACGGGACTACATTCACACATATACGAAATTCTTGGTATTGTTCTCCATACCTCAAGTGCTCACACTCTGTTTATTGCCTCCCCCTCCACAGCACTGGGGATTGAATCTATGTCCTCATACATGGTAGGCAAATGCTTTACCACAGAGCTACATCCTCAGCCCCCTTGCTCTTCCCTCCTCCCGCTCCTCCTTCTCCTCCCTCTCTCTCTTTCATCTTAAGTCACTTTTAACACTTTGCATTCAAGTTCAGTAATTTCTATGTCTTACCTGCTTTTAAATGAACTCATCTGCATCCGTTGCTTTCCTATTACTCTGATAAAACACCATGGCAAAGACAACTTAAAGAAGAAAGGGTTCATTTGGGGCTCACAGTTTCAGAAGGCTAGATATGACAGTGGAGTGGAGGTAACAGATGGTAACAAAATTCTTCTAGAAAGACCACACCTCCTAACTCTCCCCACACAGCCACCAACTAGGGACCAGGTATTCAAATTCCAGAGACTTCAGGGACCTTTCATTCAAATCAAGGCATCAGGTCATACTGCTGGCTTTCTCCTTGAGTCTTTGTTAAGTTTTCATGTCTTTAAGGGAAATTCTCAGATAGAAGGGGTTGAGGCTTTTAGAACCATGTCAGAGAGTTGATGGTGAAGGTAAAGGAAAATTTTTGGATAAGAAATGAAGAATCTCAGTGGCCAGCCGTATGGCAAATTGTGTATTGGAGAAGTTGGCAGCAACAGCGTGGAGACAATAGCTTACTCCAGGTGGAGGGCAGCAGAGGTGGAAGGGCCTGGAAGGTTTTGAAAAATAATGAGGGGCAATCAAAAGGGGTGTGGGTGTGATCAGGATACACCGTGGAGCACAAAATCAAGGCAGTCAGCATTTCAGCATGGAGTAGTAAGGACTCTGTAGCCTCTGCCGCTCTCTGAGGAGTTACTGACAGCCAACAGCTTCTGTGAATGGGAGAGTCATTCTCTCTAATGGGTGGGTAGGTCAACTGCACTTCAGTGGATGACCCCACAGCTATAATTATATGGACAACACAAACTGGGTTGGGTGTGGTGGTCCATGCCTTTAATCCCAGGACTCTGCGTTCACAAGCAGTCTAATTTACACAGTGAGTTTCAATCCAGCCACTACTACATAGTGAGACCCTGTCTCAAAATAAATAAATAAATGAATGAATAAATAAATAAATAAATAAATAAATAAAATAAAATAAAATTTAGAACACTCCACATGTTGGACCCCATCAACACATTGAAACCATGCTGTTTGGTCCCTCTAGCTATTAGAATTGTGAGCCAAATAAATATCTTTGCTTAAGAAGTTACTCAGCCTCAGACATTTTGTTACAGCAACACAAAATGTATGAAGATACAAATCATAAGGGCAACTTGGGAGAGAGCTTTTTCAGCAGAAGGCTCAGCCAGCTCTCTAAGGGCGCCGTTTCCATGGCATGTCGCATGCAGGCTAAAATGGCTCCAGGAGAGTCAGCAATAGAGAGAGGACATGTGCTCATAGGCATTGTAAGCATTTTGGACTTTCGTCTGAGCTAAATGAGCAGCCAGAGAAGGGTTTTCAGAAAAAAAAAAAAATCATATGCTGTTCCTTAGATCAGGATGATTCTTGGGGCAAGAGCAGAAGTTAGGAGTTGGGGGTCTAGGTGGGCGTTAATGGTGGCAGGGGAGGTGATGAGACATAGTCAGAAAATAGACCTGCTTCCTTCCTCTCTCTCTCTCTCTTTCTCTCTCTCTCTCTCTCTCTCTCCCTCCCTCCCTCCCTCCCTCCCTCCTTCCTTCCTTCTTAGACAGTCTTATATAGCCCAGACTGACCTCTAACTCTCTAAAAAACGGAGGATAAGCTCAACTTCTGACCCTCCTACCTCTCCCTTCTTTAGTTCTGGGATCACAGGCATGCTACTTGGTTCATGTAGTGCTCAAGAGCACGCCATCTCCTGGAGGATGGTAGGCAAGCACTCCGCTCTACCCACTGAGCTACATCCCCAGCCTAAGGTTTTAAAATTTTACATGGCATCTTGCCAGGTTTCTTAGGTTGAAATGATGAACTCAAGTGACCCTTTTGGGATCAAAAATGTGTGCCTCCATATCCAGCTTTGTGAATATATTTTGAAGGTTTTGCTGATGGATTGGCTGTGAGGTGTAAGACATAAAGGGATGAAATTCAAGCCAATATTCCACTGTTTTACATGGGACTGTGTACACACATACTCTTTGTGAATGGCATCGCCTAATTTCTGTATTTCCATATGTTGTTCATCACAAAGTCTGTTTCCATGAGCATCTGAGTTTGATGGTACCCATTATGGTATTTGTTACATCACTACAAAATAATTTATGCAAGTTCTTTATCCTGTTAGCATGAACAGTAAGAAGAATATGCTTTCTGTCTTGTTGGCCATATATTTTATTTGGGGGCTATTTTTTCTATACCCATATGTTGTGAAATAATCTTTTTGTACACTCTGAAGATGTGTTTTTCTCATTGTTTTAATAAAGAGCTAAATGGCCAACAGCTAGGCAGGAAGAGGTTAGGTGGGACTTACAGGTAGGAAGAGAGCATCAGGATGAAGGGCAAAATCACCAGGAGATGTGGAGAGAAGCAAGACAAATATGTCATATTGAAGAAAGGTACTGAGCCATGAGGTAGAATGTAGATAAGAAATATGGGTTAATTTAAGTTGTAAGAACTAATTAGTAACAAGCCTAAGCCACTGTGGGAGCATTTATAATTAATAATAAGTCTCTGTGTGGTTATTTGCGAGCTGGCTAGTGGGACAGAAAATTAGGTTTACAAATGGCACCCAATGTCCAGCCACATAAAACCTTAAGAAGCTTAAGAACAGGTTCCAAACACACAAAAATATTTCCAAACATAGCTGCCTATTCTCACAGTCTCATGCCAACTACAGTACAGAGATGTGTCTCCCAGCAGCTGCCAGCAAGGTGGAGCCAGCCATTAGTACCATGCACCAACAGCTGACATAGCAGTTTAAGATTCATCTCATGTCATCAGAAAATATTACAGATGCTTAGTAAAGGCAGATACAGATGGAAAAAACCTCTAAGCAGGTTACAGTGTGTTTAAAATGTACATAGGCTTAAGAAACAAAAAAGAGTATAAACAGTCATAGAAAAAATAGTTTAAAAATAATAAGAGAGAAGTAAAATAATAAAAAAATAAACCATGTAGAGATGGGAAATACATAGGGAATCAGACTTTAAATTTTTTGATTGCTGATGAAGGAACAACAGCCACTGAGAGACACTGGATTATGGAATCTGCTACATTAAACCAACCTATATATTTAAAAAATATCAACTTCAAAATGGAAGTCAAAACATATATTACATTGAGGGAGAGGTTATGCTTTTATTTTCATAGAAAATGAAAGGCTGTGTGGATTTGTTCAAGATTAAAAAACATCAGGTTTGATAAGGGAAGACCACTCAGAAAATCCTGGTTACAGACATAAAGAAATGAACCTAAAAAAGCTACAAGACAGGTTACATATATTTTACCTACTCAAACATAAAACAAAAAAATATTATCTTTGGCTGACTTGTGTACAATGCACAGTCTGTACTTGTATTAATGCAGATATGTAAGCTACCTTTGAAAGTTTATGTATTTTTGGAACAAGGGGACCAGACACCAATGAAAATGAATGGCCCAGGTGATCTAGCATCTCAGAGTGCCTCTGTTACAGTTTTCTCAGAGTTGTATGTCCAAAAGAGCTTCAAGGCTACTGTCTAAGATGATCCAGCCTCACAGACTATTCCAACCAGGACTCGACTATTATCCTGATGTTTCTCAGTATCCCCTAAAGTTACCAGCACCCCAGACAACAGGAAGCAGTCTAGAAAAAACAATGCCTGCTGGGCAGTGGTGACATATGCCTTTAATCTCAGCACTCAGGAGGCAGAGCCAGGCAGGATCTCTATGAGTTCGAGGCTAGCCTGGTCTACAGAGCAAGATCCAGAACAGGCATCAACACTGTACAGAGACCCTGTCTTGAAAAATACAAAACAAAAAACAAAACAACAACAACAACAACAACAAAAACAATGCCCACATTCCCAAGAGATGGGGTGGTTTTTGGTCACTTGATAGGTTGTGGATGTTTGTCATCATTTGATGGGGGTTTGGTTACATGGTCAGGGAAAAAGCTAAACAAAGGAGTTCAAAGATCTCTTTTTACAGGAAGAAGGGGGGATATAGTATAGAAATGATGAGATAAAAGGGTGGATTGTTGAGTCTACTTTTGAACAACTATTAACCTCAAATATTTACATTGGTATGGATTTTGGTTTATTGATACAAATTTAGTTTTGTTATACTGTATGTATGTTTCTACTCTTGTTTGGGGTATTGTGCTTATACAACTCATTTAAAAATATAATGTATAATTAAGAATACAGGTTAGTAGTTAGTCATCTATAATAATCAAACTTGTAGTCCTATTAGGTATGTTTTCAAGGTTAAACAGATATATTTAGATAGATGGTCTTCAAACACTTCAAAGACCTACAGAATATGGCATTTAAAATGTTTTTATAACATAAGGCTTTTCATGACAGTGAGACACATCTGCTCCTGACAGCAACAATCTACTTCAGAGAAGATAATGGGCATCAAAGAACCTCCATATGGAGTTTGCTTTCTTTATGGAAAAGGCTAGCCATTTGGGAAAAAAAAAAAAAACTGCCCTTGCCTTTACTGCTGACAAAATGCTGTCCAAACAGGACCAACAGGATGCAAAAGAATACAACTGCCAAACTTTACCAAGACAAGGTAGGACAGTCATTCAAAATTCCCTGCTTCTCAGATATGTCTGTCAGATATACTAGGCCTGTAGGTCAAAGATGGATGCCCCAATATTGCAGAGGAACTTTGGATAACTGTCCAAACACTCAGATGTCCTTGTTGTTAGGTAATATTACATCCTTCTGAGGTCTTTCATGGAGTTAATGACTAAATAGTTAGACTTATATTTTTCCTTAGTTATGATAAAAAGTAAATTAGGTATAAAACTTTAAACTCACAAAGATAAGATAAATAATAGAATATTTTCTTTAAATTTGCCAAATATAAATGGATTGGATATTGTAACTGTAATTCTTACTTAATAACTGTTTTTGTTGTATATAGTTTTACTGTGTTAAAGTTAAAACCTTCCTTTTTAATTAGACAAAAAGGAGAAAATGTTGTGAAATAATCTTTTTGTATACTGTGAAGATATGTTGCTCTTATTGGTTTAACAAAGAGCTAAATGGTCAATAGCTAGGCAGGAAGAGGCTAGGTAGGACTTGTGGACAGTCAGAGAGTGTGGGGATGAAGAAGGGAGAAGTTTCCAAGAGACGCAGGGAGAAGCAAGATGAACATGTTGTGTTGAAAAAAGATACCAAGCCATGTGGTCGAATGTAGATTAGAAATATGGCTTAATTTAAGTTGTAAGACCTAGTTAATAATAAGCCTAAGCTACTGACTGAGCATTTATAATTAATAATAAGCCTTTGTGTGTTTATTTGGGAGCTGGCTGGCAAGACAGAAAATTAGGCCTATACCTGTTCAGCTTTCTGTATTTGCTTTTAAGGTCTTTTGTTTACCATTCTAGTTAAATTAATATCACTATTTAAAAACATTTTATTACATTTATCTATTGTGTATGCCACAGTGGGTGTTAATGTAGAGGTCAGAGAATAACTTACAAGGATCAGTCTTCTACTGTGTGGGCTCAGGTCATCAGGCTTGACAGCAAGCATCTTTACCTACCACACTTGTCTGAGCTTCAGCAGAACTCCTGCTGGCTGGTGATCAGGCTAGAAATGACTCCAGAAATACCAAGACAAAGATGGTTTCCCAATCTATGTGAGTAGCTAGCAATTCCCTGAGGGCTGCATTTACTCACATCTAAAATCTAGGACAAACACCCTGGACTTGGACTTAGGGGTATGACTGCCACTTGTACCTTAACTCAGAGGTACTTGACCTGGCAGGATTGCATCAAAAGGGAGGAAAAGTGTAACCCTCCTTGCTCTCAATGACTCCCTTATCAAGGCTACAGTTGCTGTTGCTGGTGTCATCCCACATACTCATCAATACCTGACTGGAAAGAGAGGACAATGAACAACTGTTCAAGGATGCCTGCAGGTGGTGGTGGCGGCGGTGGCAGCGGCGGAGGCACACACCTTTAATCCCAGCACTCAGGAGGCAGAGCCAGGTGTATCCCTGTGAGTTCGAGGCCAGCCTGGTCTACAGAGTGAGTTCCAGAACAGACTCCAAAGCTACACGGAGAAACCCTGTCTTGAAAAACCAGGAAAAAAAAGGGATGCTTGCATTCCTTACTACCTGCATTCCTTACTACTACCTAAAGACCTTGGATATTCTAACAACAATCCAGTGTTGATGATTCCAGCTGACTGAATCTCTGTGAAAAGCACAGTTTGGAATTTTTTAAAGTTCTGCTTGACCAAATTGGAGGTTTGATTAGCTTTCCAGCCAACCGGATTTCTGCATTCAAATCTTAACCTTGTTTAAGTGTTACTGTGGCTTCAAAGACAAAAATGATTAGGAAGTAGTGGGGCTTTGAAAGAGATGACTTTTTCCAAAACTGTTTGGAAGGGCTGGAGACATGCTTCAGTGGTTAAAAGCATTTGCTGCTTTTCCATAGGAACTGAGTTCAGTTCCCAGCACCTATCTCAGGTGGCTCTGCTTATTACTCCAGCTCCAGGGGATCTGACGCCCTCTCTGGCCTCCTTGGGTACCTGCACACATGTGTGCATGCACATATATATACAATAAAAATAAAATAATGCTGGGCAGTGGTGGTGTATGCCTTTAATCTCAGCATTGGGGAGGCAGAGCCGGGTGGATCTCTGTGAGTTTGAGGCCTGCCTGGTTTACAGAGTGAGTTCCAGGAAAGGCACAAAGCTATACAGAGAAACCCTGTCTCAAACCTCCCCCCGAATAAACAAACAAACAAATAAAAATTGCTGCAGGCCGCAGGAATATATCATAAGAACTCAGTTGGTTATGGCAAAGTCACTACCTGGAGGGATCAATGTTTTCCTCCAGAGGAAACCAAATTCCAAGGAGTTTTTGGTGTTACTTGGCTTGTTATATATCAGCTGTATTCTGTTATGAAAATCATGTGTGCCTTATTAGTTTTCCCAATTGACTTTTCCCTAAGAAGGGCTAACAGCGTGGACCGACCACTCTCTGGACATACACATTTCAGGTATTTGGAGAACAGCCAAAGGAAAGGTTTTCTCTGGAACAAGATATCTCCCTTAGCCACTTTCAAGGACTACAGGAAACACCGCCCAGGTGGGCGCCCAACTTCCAAGGATAATAATGATAACAGCCCACGTGCAAGTCTCCTGGCTTAAGGTAAATCCACAAGGAGACACTGCCTAGGTCAGGTGGACGTTAAGTAATAGCTTTACACAATTTGGCTCGGACCCTCCCTTTATATACCGAGACTTCCAGGGCACAGGACGGAGAAAAGAGAATGGAAGAACTAGATGGGTAAGAACTTGAGAGGAATAAACTGAGATGGGGAAGAACTAGATTGAAGGGCTAAAAGAGAAGACTAGAGAACAAGATGGAAGATGAAGAAGAGCCAGATGGGAAAGAACAAGATGAGGAAGAGCCAGATGAGAGAGAAGGAGACGGGAGAGGAACTGATACAGGAAAGTCCTAGCTGGGTAAGAACAAGGTGAAAAGAACCTAGATGAGGCAGAATTAAGATGAGGCAGAATTAAGATAGAACTTAATAGGGAGCAGTAGATAAACAGAGAGAAATCAGGCAAGAAAGGAGCTAGGCATGAGAACAGAACTGAAGCTGTTTATATGTGGATGCTATGCCAGAGGAATTAAAGCAAGTGGACTATAGAGCTTGGTGTGCTGAGATTCTATTTCCCGAAAATAGTCCTCGCCGTTCGTAGTTCTCTCTCCTGAGCCCCTGGGATGTATAATATTAAGGCTGGTCCCTCTAATATTATAAAAGATAAGATAATATCTCAGAAAAAAATCAGTTTGGGTGCTTGTCTTCCTCAGCCAACTTGGAGTGTGTGTGTGTATTGTATGTGTGTGTGTGTGTTGCATGAGTATACATGTGTGTATGTATGTGGGTATACACATACGTGTGTGCCTATGTTTCCATGGGAGCCCAGACTTTGATACTGGGCCGTCTTCCTCTATTGCTCTCCATCTTATGGAGAGAGGATCTAACACTGAGCATGGAGCTTGCTGATTTGGCAAGACTAGCTGACCATCAAGCTCCAGGGGTCTTCCTTCCTCTGCTTTCCCAGCAGTAAGGTTAAAGAGCTGCATGCTGGGCTTTTTTGAAAAAAAATATTAATTAACTAATTTATTTATTTATTTTGGAGCTGAGGATCGAACCCAGGACCTTGCGATTGGTGGGCAAGTGCTCTACCACTGAGCTAAATGCCCCCCCCCCATGGGCTTTTGATTGGAATGATTTACAGGCTGTAGTCCAACTAATCCAACAATCACTAGCTGTGAATGAAAAGTCCAAGAATCAAGGGCGTGGTATCACACACCTTTAATCCCAGGAAGAAGCAGGCAGATCTCTGTGAGTTGGAGGCCAGCTTGGTCTACAAAAGGTGTTCAAGGACAGCCAAGGTCATTACACAGAGAAACCCTGTCTCAAAAAAGCCACAACAAAACAAACAAAAAAGGAAAGTCCAAAAATCTAGTACTTCCTCAGTCCCATGAGGCTGGGGGTCTCGTCTGGTCTTCTGTATATGCTGGGATCCCGAAGTGTAGGCTCCAATGCCAGTGAAGGAACGGATCTGATGGCAAGGCAGGGAAGTGGCCTTTCCACTGTTCTTAGACAGGCTTCCAGCAGTAGGTATGGCCCAGATGAAAGGTGTGTCCTCATCCCTTGAGACATTCGTAAAGGTGTGTGTCATCCCACCTCAAGATCCAGATCAAAGACCAGGTGTGGAGGCACATGTCTTTGGTTCCAGCACTTGAGAAGCACAGGCAGACAGATCTCTGAGTTCGAGGCCAGTCCAGGACAACCAAGACTATACAGAGAGAAATTCTTTCTTGAAAACAAAACAAAACAAACAAAGAAACAGATCTGGATCAAAAGCCTGTCTCTTCCAGCCTCCAGATCTGGATCACAGTGTGCCCTCCATTTCTGGATTGTAGTTTATTCCAGATATAGTCAAGTTGACAACCAAAAATAGCCATGACAGTTCTCTTGCCCCTTTAGACCATGGTTGGTAATAGGTTCTGTGTTTGAAAGCCTTGATATGTCTCAATCATCGTTCTGTGGCTCTTCATATCAGCCCTTACTCTGTAAATGGTCCTTTTCTCCACTCTCAAGTGTCTTCAGCACATTGTTAATGCTGGGATCTGGACTGATAGGGAAGGAGGGGGCCAGAAGAGTATCTCAGTTGGTAAAAGTGCTTGTCTTGAAAGCAATAAGACCTGAGTTTGATGCCAAGAGCTCATGTAAACATTCCAAGAGCAGCCTGGCAAGGTGGCCTACCAAGTAAAGGCACTTGCTGCCAGGCCTGAATACCCATTTGATCTCTGGATTCACACGGTGGAAGGAGAGAACTAACTATCAAAAGTTGTCCTCTCACCTCCACAGGAACACACACATACAAAATAAATAAATGGTAGTAATTAAAAAAAATTAAATGCCAGGTGTGGTGATACCACATGTAATGTCCTGACTCCACTTCTGTGCATTTGCTACATTTTGAATGTGGGTGGCCAGAGGCCAACTTTCATTGTGTGGGTTCTGGTGCTAGAATTCAGGTCCTCAGGATTGGAGACTAGCATCTTTATCCAGTCATCTTGCCATACACACACACACACACACACACACACACACACACACACACACGGCTTATTAGATACACTTTTTATCTTGACCTTATGGCTAGTAATTTTACTTCTTATTTTACATTCACAAGAATTTTAAAAATTGGATAACCAATAAAAAAAAAACCCTATGTATGTAGGTATTCATAGTAACACTATTGGTGGTATCAAAAGGCATAAACAATCCAAACACCTAATTAGTGAATGAACAAAACATGGCCTATCCACGCAGTGGATTATAATGAAGACCATAAAAATTATAAATTTACAATATGATCAGATCTTTAAAATATTCTGCTAACTGAAAGAAGTCAGAACACATATTGTATGTTTTTATTTTTATGAAATTTCCAGAATATAGTATTCTATAGAGGAAAAAAACCAAGCTAATGGCTGCCAGGGTGAGAATGAGGACTGTTTAATGTGTACAACATCCCTTTTGGGGATGATGCAGGTGTTCTGGATCTAGACAGTGGTGTTGGTTGCACTTCTTAATTTAAATTAATGTAAAAAACTAAAATACAAAAAAAAAAACCAAAAAAAACAGACCATAAGTAATGTTAATCAACGACTACCAGTCAACACTGGTATGTGCCTTCACATACCAGTAACCAGTGTACAAATTTTCTATAACTAATGGACCATATAGAGTATTTTTGTGTATGTATTATTAAGTAGTGATAATGGCAACTGCAGTACTTTTTCCTCAAAAGGCTTTGGTAATCTACTGGTACATTTAGAGTTTTTCATTCCTTTTCAAGTATTCTGAAACTTTCAGTATTAAAGACCACATTCCATTTATTTTTTAATCTATTTTCCATGTCTTGTTTATTTTTTAGGCACAATCATACATAGGTAACCCACACCAGCCTTGAACTCCTATATGCTTAAGGCTAATTATCTATTCCTGATTCTCCTGCCTCCATTTTCCAAGTGCTGGAATTACTGCTGGTTCCTTTTATTCACTTTATTTACTCATTTTCTAACTGAAGTACATTTAGATTATTTCTGTTTTACTCCCCACATCCACTGAATGCTGATCACTAAAATTAATTATTTTGTCTTATCTTCCAGTTCATATTTGCTAGGTGGCTTCCCAGGATATACACACACACACACACTCACACCTTGGTTTCTTGGATGTTCATAAAAGTTTTAAGCTCATGAACATTCAATTTCCTTTTAATATTTCTAGTTTTCTAGGCAGCTCTGACTAGCAGGAAGGAGAAGGAAAATAAGAGGGTAATATAGAAATGAATATTACCAAAATGAATTACCTATGAAAATCTCCAAATGAAACCCATTATTTTACACAATGATTATGTTAATAATTAGCAACAAACATGAATGTTTTTCAATAAGTCAACTAAATAAGAGAATTTCCCATCTATGGAAGTATAGTCAATTTTCTTTTCTTGTACTTTTTTGGTTCAGATTTGGTAATAGGACTTTGTAACTTCATAAAGCACACTGGATATCTTTCCAACTTTTCTTGAGTTCTGGAGTAATGAAGAAAACAAAATTGTTTTTTGTGATTTAGGAGAATTTATGCCTCAGCAATTATTTTCTAATTATGAGTTAACTACATGACTTCCACATCCTCTTGTTTTTAAGATGCTTATTTCTGAGATAGGTGGATTTATAGCATTTATGCTGATTACTAATCATCAAAATTATCTTATAATTTAGTACTATTAACTTTAGTTCATATTTTCAGTAAGAATAGTTCAATATTATATATTATTTTATAGACCCAATCTTTCATTAGTATAAAATCCTTTCTTTTTTTTTTTTTTTTTTTTTAGGACTTTATTCCCTTTCTTTTTCTTTCCTTTTTTTATTTTTATTTTTTCGTTTGTTTGCTTTTCAAGACAGTTTCTCTGTGTAGCCCTGGCTGTTCTGGAACTTGCTCTGTAGACCAGGCTGGCCTGGGACTCACAGATCTGCCTGCCTCTACCTCCAGAGTGTTTAGGATTAAAAGCATGCACCACCATGCCTCTTTTTAGGCTTTTACTTTTATTTAGTTATATAACAATATTTTGTCAAATGACACACTATATATACAATGGTGATCCCATAAGGTTTTCTGTGACATGTAAGCTTCTGTAAGCACACTATGTTATCACTGTGATAAAATCACTGAACCTTTTCTCAGAACATATCTTTTATTAAATGATATATAACTGTACAGAGATGCTAAAGTAGTTTTCTTTTGATTACTTTGATAAAAATTTACCATAATTATTTCAAGCTTCTTATGCTGCAATTTCTTGTGTCTGAACTTATTTTTTTATAATACTAAGTAACTTTCCACATTTATTAGTAAAATTAACCCATTTATATTTATTGTAATAACAATTGGACTTATTCCTGTCATTTTATTTTTATCATACTTTCTTCTTTTTTCTTTTGTTTTTCTTGGTCCCATTTCTGCCTTTTGTTGACGTGGACAGGTTTCTTCATTCCATTTCCTACCTCATAATGGTCTGCATATTATAAATCCAACTCAGTTGCTTCTTCAGTACTATTCAAGCTTTAACTTTTTAATGTCATATATTCAGACTAAATATATTTCAAAATGAACATCTGGTACTAATTTGCATTGTATATCCATTACTTAATACATTTTTTGTTTGTTTTTGTTTTTTTTTCGAGACAGAGTTTCTCTGTGTAGTTTTGGTGCCTTTCCTGGATCTTGCTCTGTAGACCAAGCTGGTCTCGAACCCACAGAGATCCATCTGGCTCTGCCTCCCGAGGGCTGGGATAAAAGGTGTGTGCGCTGCCGCGTTGCTCAGTTTAATACATTTTTTAACTTCATCTGATATTCCATTTTCACATTTGTAAAACTGAAAATTTCCACTTATTTTATGTTAAAGATTAAATGTGATGCTGGGTCAAGCACCAGGCTTCATAAAGAAAGTCTTCAATTATTCATTCCATTTCTTCATTCAACCAAGAATCTTCTGGTACAAGCCACATAGTCATCTTTTCTCTCTTTTGTCCTTCAAAGTCACCTTTTCTTCCATTATCACTTTCATCGTAAACTCATCTACTTTTTAAATTTCTTAAGTCTCAGAACATCTTCTATCCATTTTACATTAAAAAAGAAATACACCCACCACAACACTTAATAGATTGCTTGCCTCTAGATTTCACGAACATCATTTTCCAGTAGCTCCACGCCTTTCTTCATCTGTCCTTCAAAATGGCCGACTTAGACATTCTCGATCGGCACCACGTGCGCCTGCGCCTCCAGCGGCCATTTCACCCATCAGCCCAAGCTTCGGGGTCCGCCCCGCCCGGCGCCTGCGCACGAGCCTCCGGAGCCCAGTCGCTCCTCCCCCTGGCTGCGTACGCCTGAAACCGCACGTCCCATACCGTCCCTCCCCCGCAGACTGTGTACCGCCCCCGCCCCTTTCCCCGTGAGATTCTTCCGCCTTTGGCAGGTCCGTCTTCGGTTGACAGCCTACGCGCTTCAAGCGCGATCCAATAGGCGCTCACGGTCCCGGGTCTCCCCATTCAGTCTTATCTGTGAGCCTGTGCGATTTTCTGTCTGGCTTCAAAGTCGACAACCGATGCGGCGGGACTTTTTTGCGTAGCGCGAGGCAACAAATGGAAGAATGGGGCAGCGGCGGAGGGATCCGCCGTCTGCGTTCTGCGCGCTCTAATGGGGGGTCGGCTTCGAGTCGGAGGGGGGGGAAAAGGGAGGAGGCAGCCAAGGAATTGTTTTTTTTTCCTCGCCCCGCCCTCCTCATCCTAGCCAATAGAAACGGAGAGTTTCTTCCGGTGCCCCGCCCAGCCCCCGCGAATCAGCCAATGGGCGGTGGCAGCGGCTCCGAGGGGGCGGGCCCGGGAGGCTGTGCGTGTCTTGTGAGAGAGAGCTCTTGAACCAAGTCAGAGCTGGAGTCGGCTGGGCGGCAGGTCTCTCTTGTCGCCGTCGCGGGTGACTCAGGGAGGCGGGAGGCGGGGTAAGCGCGCCGCGGGCCTCGGCTGCGGGAGACCGAGGGAGAAAGGTGAAGGGCCCGCGCGGGCGGCCGCCGCGTCGCCCCGGTTCACGGCGCAGGCCGGGCGGGGGTGCGCCCGAGTCGGCGGCCCGGAAGCGGGGGGCGGGGGCGCGGCAAGTGTCGAGTCGCGAGCTAGTCCACGGCGGCTCCGAGGCCGCCCGGGGCGGGGACCGGCCGCTGGGACGAGCCCTCTGCACTAGGGGAGCCTTTTCTTTGCCGGGGCGAGGGGACGAACACTTATGAAAAGGCACTGGCTCTGCGGCTCAGTCCTCCCTCCTCTCCCTCGGCGTCCAGCTCCGAAAGGTTTGGAAAAAGCGAAAGTTGGTGGGGCGAGAGGGTCACGCGGCACTCGGGCCGGTGTTTGCGGCGGGGGAGTGCTGAAGGGGGTGGGGAGGCGCGGGTGGCAGCTTGGGGTGCGGGGTCCACCTGCGGGGGTGTCACTCCACCGGTCCCCGCAGGCGCTTCGTCTCTTCGGGCCGCCTCCGACCTCGGCCGCCCCCATCGCATTTTGTTTTTGTGCCTTTTGCAGGGAGGAGCCCTTCCTGCTGGCGTGAACCATGGTGCTCACGCTCGGAGAAAGTTGGCCAGTATTGGTGGGGAAGCGATTCCTCAGTCTGTCCGCAGCCGAAGGCAGCGACGGCGCCCACGACAGCTGGGACTTGGAGCGAGTCGCAGAGTGGCCCTGGCTGTCGGGAACCATTCGAGCGGTTTCCCACACTGACGTTACCAAGAAAGATCTGAAGGTAAAAAACAAAAACAAAACACAAAACCCCCAAACAAACAAAAAGACCCATCTCCTGGGGCTGGGCAGTCAGACGGTTTTCAGTTACCTTGGTAACGCGGCAGTCCAGCGCCCCTCCCTCTCTTTTCTGAAATGGGCCACTAGAAAGTTGGCATGTGATCTAAAGGTGCAGAAATCTAGACCTTGAAAGTCTTTGAAATGGTGTGTAGTGTCAAGGTGTGTTTGGCCTAGAGCTCCAGCTGCCTGAGATTAATAATGGGCTTAGGGTTGTTCAGACATGCTTCATTAATACGGGCGCTGGGTCCCACCAGGACTGTCTGATTATGCCCCCAACGGGAGGAGTATTGTTTATTAGTAATAGGTTAGAGAAGTGGGTGACGGTTAGAATCATTAATTATCGAGGGCTAGCCTAGAAGTACTTTTTTTGTTCGCTCAACTTTTTGAACTTTACAACTTGGAAATGAAGTATGAATGTAGAAGGAGGAGCTTCGTTCTGTTCAGCTTGTTAGGGTGGGTATTTGTTGGTGTATGGTTAGTGAGGCAGGAGTGAGTTCCTGTGGTCATTGAGGCTGGCTTGGTGTGGATATGACCATATATGGAGGCCTTGGGTGGAGCTGCCCCATTCTGGGTGTTTGGGAGTAATACCTTCAGAAATAATACACGTGGGTGTTTGGGAGGAAGGAGAGAAAAGAAACTGGTGTGACCAGTGAATATATTTTTAATGTGAATGACACTGGAAGCTTTTTCAGTTAGAACTTTTGAAAGGATGAATTCTACTCTCTGATACAAGTATTAGTGTGAAAAGATAGTCTGGAAACAAGCAGTGAGGAAGCCATTGTGTCATCAATGACTCCCTTGTGCAAAAACATCTGAGAAAAGATTCCTAACAAAGACTCCAAAGTGGTGATAACTTAAAGGAAGCTTGTCAGGACAGAAGACTTTTCTATCCTGAGTAGTATACATTCTTTGGGATCTTTACTTCATTATGTTTTTTCCCTTTTCTTGAAAACTACTCAAAGGAAGCAAGTTTTAGCTATTGTCAGTTGAATGTTGATTTCTGAAACTTCATTTGAACACAGACTTGACAGTGCATGCCTAAACTATTACAAGTCTTCTACAGAGGATTATTGGGAAAGGATATTTGGTTATGTATTTACAGTTTTCACCATGTGCCTTGTATTCATGTTGCAAGAGAAGAGGACCACTGGGCATTTAAACCACAGTTCAAGTATCATTGTGATCAGTAACAGCTACACTCTTTTTTGGTTCTTATAGCAGTACTTTGGGCTACTAAGTACTGTTGTTGATCCCATTTTACAGATAAAGATCTTGTGCATAGGGAAGACTAAGTTGATTAGCCTAGGGCCTCCACCTTAGGAATTACCATATTCTAACTCAGGAAGTTTTCCTCCAGGCTTCCCCCACTACCATCATGCTGCCTGCTGAGAGCAGTGCACAGCAGTACTGCTGCTACATACTTTGAAGTGGATGGAGCTTTTCTCCCCCATCCCACTCATTCTTCCAAGTCTGGTTTTAGAGATAGTGAATTCTGTAGGATGACCATTCTGTTTGCTCTTGGCTAATAACCTTTCTACATAAAATGGTTGTGTTTTTTTTCACCTGTCATGTTAAAAAAAAAATTCTAGTATATTTGTTTGATCTGATCTAAATGGGAGCAGTATTTAAACTTTATAGTCCTTAGTTCTTGGGAAGTTGACAGGCACTAGGTATTTCCTTCTCGTGTGATTAAGGACCTGTTGGATTACACATGCAATGCAAAAGGTCCTTAACATGTATTTTCGTCTCCATATTCCTGATTCCAGAAGCCACTGAGGGGGTGAGAGCTTCACTTTCAGTCTTTGGTCCAGGCTGGCGTGACTAGCTGCTAAATGATGGTGGGAGGATTTGAATCCATGTTTGCCAGTGTGTATTCTGGGATTTCAGTTGAAAATTTTTGTTCTGAAGGATTTTGCCTTACTGAGAAATTTTATGACTTAGTCTTTGTGTAAGGTGCAAATCTTTCTTTTTCACAAGCATTTATCACTACATTCCCTAGTTGAATAGCAAAAGTAATTGAGTTTAGGCACACATTGTATTTATCAAAAATGTATCTTAAAAGTCTGGGTGGTGCACGCCTTTAATCCCAGCGCATGGCTCTACCTCACAGGCGGATCTCTGAGTTCAAGGCCAGCCTGGTCTACAGAGCAAGATCCAGGACAGTCACCAAAACTACACAGAGAAATCCTGTCTCAAAACAAACAAACCAAAAAAATCTCTAGAACCAAGTTGTGCTTAGATTAAAGCAAGAATCAAGTAGTTAAGACTATGTTTACATCTGGGCTTAGGGACATTGAGGGTTTAGGGAGTATCTTTTGGTGATGGAGTGACTAGGCTAAATTCAGGGGAATTTCAAGTTGTGTGCAACTGTCCATTTACTGTTAGTACAAATAATACTAGCCTTTCTAGACTTGCAGTTGGATGAAGGATAACTAGAGTGAAGGCTCTTTAACATTGTTTCACCTAGAAAAAGACTTTGTAACAAAATGATTTTAAAGGTTAGAAAAGCAATATATGTAATAGTGGATTCTGAAGAAGTTATGGTGAAGTCATTAATTATCAAATGGTTATTATGTGTCAAGTGCCAGTTGATCCCTTGTAAGTGTCCTATTTGGTAAGATCATTTTTTTTTAAAGTAGGAAAGACCTGTGTAGGTCTTTAGGTTCCATTAAATGGACAGTTTCTTGAGTTTTCTGCCCCCTCTTTTGGCTCTTTGGAAAATAAGTAGTTTTTATTTCCTGTGTATACTATTTTTTCTTACTGTCAGCAATTGGATGCTTTGATTGGTGCCCAGTCTCTGTCCTTCTATACCAATTGAACTGGAAAACTGTGGATTCCACTGCCATTGAAGCTATGAAAAATTAGAAACTCATAGCACAGTGCAGTAAACACCATTTACCTCTTAAAATTGAATGTTAGTTAGGTTGTAGGATTTTTTGTTTGTTTTGTTTTTTCGAGACTCTCTGTGTAGTTTTGGTTCTTGTCCTGGATCTTGCTCTGTAGACCAGGCTGGCCTCAAACTCACAGAGATCCGCCTGGCTCTGCCTCCCAAGCACTGAGGTTAAAGGTGTGTGCCACCACTGCCTAGCTAGGTTGTAGGATTTTTAAGTAGCATTGCACACATAAGTACATGCACACACACTGAATTTTTTTTTAACTTATGGAGTAGTGAAACTACTAATGCTCTGCATTGTAGAGCTAGGCATAGAGTCAGTGTATAATCAGAACTTGTGCTTAACCACGCTATCCTACTGTGAACTTGGACACATTTTCCTTGGCATTTCGAAAGGCTTTATAATTAAATACCAAGGTGAGGTGAGTTTTAAACCAAAATTGGTAGGTTTGGAGAATAGCTTGATCAGATGTAACATTTCTCCATTAGCTTAAAGATTTCACTGTTGGGGGAAAACTTAGCTTGAAATAGTTTGAACTATCCAACATCTGATCAAGATTTGATAGACTGATAGGTACCACTTATAAATACTCCATTAAAAGAAAAACTAATTTGGAAAGTATAGGTAGTGAACCATAGTTAATTAAGCATAAGTAACATCTCTTTGTACACCCATGGAAAGAACGCAATGGGAACTGGCTAGATTGATAGGGCATACAGTTGTCTTTGAGTGTGAGTATCTTCTGATAGAAATATTGGCAGGTGAGTATCTTGAGGAGTGCCCTTAATTTTGATAATTTGAGACAGATCTCATATACTTAATTTGTCTCTGAGGAAGACATTGAACTCCTGGTCGCCCTGCTTTGCACCACTGTGCCTGACTTTTTTATCTCAGGACCTCCGGCATGCTAAGCAAGCGTCCACCACTGAGCTGCAACCTTGGCTTTTAAAAGACATACAGGGTTTTGATAGGAAACTAAAGATTGTTGAGGAAAGCTCCTAAGTTTTGGATTACAGCATATATTTTGTACAAGTCATCTTTTTTTTTTAAAGCCAGAGCTAATATGAATTTTAGCCAAACACAACCTAATACTTGAAAGTCATGTAGATGTGTCCAACCTTTGGCATGTGCCCCAAGGTAGCTATAAATGCAGCCCAACAAAAAATTGTAAACTTTGAGATTTTTTTTGTTGTTCTTTTTAAAAACATGATTGTATGGTTTTGGGATTAGACTTTGTAGATGATGCTATCATTTTGCAGTGTTAAAAGTTGGACAGTTTTCAGTAGCTAAGTCTTTTTTTCTGTAAGTATCTGAAATTTGAGAGTTCTCATTTGATTTTTTTTTTTGGTTTTTCGAGACAGGGTTTCTCTGTGTAGCTTTGCGCCTTTCCTGGAACTCACTTGGTAGCCCAGGCTGGCCTCGAACTCACAGAGATCCGCCTGCCTCTGCCTCCTGAGTGCTGGGATTAAAGGCGTGTGCCACCACCGCCTGGCCCATTTGATTTTTTAATTAGGTTATGTTAAGCTTCAAATAGTGAATGGATAATAATTGTGATGTTAGTTAAGTTTTGGGAAGCTACTTAAAGGGAATCCTTCCCCTATTCCTTGTGAATATAGCTAGATGTTCTATAATCACATTGTGGACTCTTTTCCAGTCCTAACTTGATCTAGCAGTGAGAGTTACCATGAGGTCTAAGCTGGGCAGAGTGGCATATACTTTAATCCCATCACTTGGGAGGCAGAGGCAGGCAAATCTCTTGAGTTTAAGGCTAGCCTGGTCTGTACAGCTGAGTTACAGGACAGCTAGAGCCATAAGACTCTGTCTTAAAAAAAAAAAAAAAGCCCAGAAATACTTCATAATTATTTTTAAATCTAAATTCATATTTTTATTTTGAAGCTAGTAAAATAAGATTCAAAGGATTAAATTTAAGTTTTAGACTTTTTAACCAGTGTATGTATTTCTTTCTTTTGAGTGTATGTGTGTGTCGTATGCAGGTGTGTGCACATGTGTGGTAGAGACCAGAGGTTGATGCTGAGTGTCTTGCTTATTACTTTCCACCTTACTCTTTGAGATAGTGTCTCCCTGAGCCTGGAACTTACTGACTAAACAAGACTGGCCAGCAACAAACCTCCACATCGTCTGTTCCCAGCACTGGAGTGACAGGCATGTGCTGCCGTGCTCAGCTTTTTGTGGGTGCTAGAAATACGAAATTGTGTGCTCATGTTGTACATCAGACTCACCTACTTTATTATTATACATCATACAAAATGATGGGTTCTTAGCTAGGGTTCAGGTTAGCTGGTTTCCTATGTTGATTTTGTTCATGTAAAATCATTTTAATAAAACTTTGGAGCTGGAATTCAAGCTCACATCTCTAATTCTGTACTTTTGTTTATGGTTATCCCTTTTATTACATTTCTGATACATAGAAAAAAGCTGTCAGTGAAAACTGGGTTAGGCTTCAGGCTGATGTGAACTGATTCTCTGGCTAGGAAACAGGAACATGGTGGACTTTGAACATGAAGCTGGAGTTAAGTTATGTGCCCCTGTTTGGGTGCTGGGAACCAAACCCCAGTCCTCTATAAGAACAGCAAGTCCTCTTAACTGCTGAGCCATCTCTTGCCCACAGCCTGAGTGTAGACTGGGAAGGTTTAGGATTGGAGTTTACAGTATTGAGCTGGGAACTCATCACCTTTAAGTAGATAAGAGAAACGAGCCAGTTCAGAGAGAAAAGGTTGATTTATTCATTTAAATAACTTGGTTAATAATTAGAAATTGTGCGCCAGGGATACATGATGGTATGCAGAAGCAGACACAGACTTTTACGCATTAGACTTTATGTATCAGTCTTCCACAAATAGCAACCGTGCGTGAGAGTTAGGAAGAATGGTAGATGTTTTCATTCCGTCCACAGGATGCTGACCTTCAAGGAAAGGATTCTCTAGCTTTTAGCAGATGAAGTGAGCTAGTAATCTGAACTGCTGAGGAGGAGTGGGAATCGTGAGCAGACTCCATAGATAAAAGATTAATCAATCCTTGAAACTCAAAATGAGGCTGGTTTGTCAGAGGAGAAATTTTAAATAAAAATAATTGATTCTTCTGCATTGGATATTAATTATTTTATTGAAATCTGTTGAAAAAGATTAAATATCTAGAATAAATGACTTAGAGAAATGGGGTGTTTTCAGTAATTTTATATAATTTAAGGTCTTATGACTTGTGATCAATTCCTGACTCAGGGACACTAACAGACCTGCTTTGCGGTTATGTTTTGTTTTTTTTCCCCCCGTTTTGCTTGTATATTTTGTCATAATTTTCATGTAAGGAACTGTATGGGCTGTGGCTGTAGCTCAGTGATGGAGCACTTGCCTGGATTCTTTCTCAGTACTGGAAATCAGACAACAACAGGCCTTTAGAGATATGTCTATTTCTTTATGGAGTAAAGAAGTTAACTTTAGGCTTCTAACTCTGAGGTGAATTTCCGAGGTTAGCTGGAAGGAATGTTGAAGAGAAGCCATATATATCAGGCTTTGTGCTAAGCTCTTCTGATAGTGGAGACCTCTGAAGGTAGGTTGTTGGGAGGAGTCATTTTAAACACGCTTTTAATGCTAACACTAGAGTGTAGCACACTAAGTATTTTGGGTTTCAGATTCCTTGTAGTTCTCCAAAGACCACACTAATTAGCATATGTAAAAACCTTCTAGTTGGGGGTTCTCTGAGTTCTGGGACTTTCAGAGGTCTTCTTGAGGGCACTGACCCTAAGTGCTTTAGACTTGTATCCTAGGAGCCAGAGCTTGGTCCCTGTGTGACTGTGGTTATCTGTCATTCATATTATAGCTGTGAAACGGGGATGGCATGCCCGGTAGAAACATCATGCATTCAAGTAGAATAATGAGAGCATAAAACTTCAGCATTTATAATTGAGTTTGCTTTACTGTGTTTAGGTGTGTGTAGAATTTGATGGGGAGTCTTGGAGGAAGAGAAGATGGATAGATGTCTACAGCCTTCTGAGGAGAGTGTTTTTAGTAGAGCATAACTTGGTTCTGGCGGAACGAAAATCACCTGAAATTCCTGAGCGAGTTATTCAATGGCCTGCAATAGTGAGTAAAACTTGTTTCATAAACTGACAAATAGAGAACATTTAATCTAACATTTTGGGTGAAACAAGGGAAATATAACGCCCCTTTGACCTTGAGGGAAACAGTTATAGTGCCATGTGTGACAAGACGGAAGAGTTAGAAAGGAACTCAGGATCTTCTGTCTACCCTGCTACAAGCTTTGTGGCTCTAGGCAGGTCCCATGACTTTTTAGGGTCTTATTTTCTTCACTTAGAAATAGAGGTGGAGATAATGTCAAGGTAACAAGTTAGAATATAGCAGACGTACATTCACACAGATCCTTTGGTTTGGCCAGATGGTCAGCACTTGAAGAAAATTGAAATTTGCTGCTAACTTTTTTAAAAGTATGGCAAGTGCATTCTGACAAGCAGTGTTAACTGGACTCAGTGGGCATTTAAAGGACCTGAGGTGGTGGGTGGGGAGGGTGGGAAGAAAGAGCTCAAGATTCTGTAAACTCAGGCTTTTGCTTTACTCACATTGTAAGTATGGAGCAAAAGTGATCCAGCCAGGCGTGGTAGCACACTGCTTTAATCCCAGCACTTGGGAGGCAGAGCCTGGTCTGGTCTACAGAATGAATGCCAGGGCTGTTGGAGAAACCTGTCTTGAAAAACCAAAAACAACAACAAAAAAGTGATGTGTAGGTCTGGAGAGGACAGGCTAGATTTTATGGGGTACAAACTGGAGCTGGAAACAAGAAGAGTCATGTATGGAGTAGTTGGAAAAGCTGGGAAGCGGATGGAGAACTGGCAGATTGTGAAGGGTGCTAGCAAAAGTTTATATTTTGTCTCTAATTGAAAAGCCACTGTAGATGTTTGAGCAATATGGGGTTGTGGTTGTATTTCATCCTTTATTTTTTCTCAGCTGTTAAGAATTTTCTAAAAATATACCCTGTCTCTCAGAAAAACATGTACACTTTTTTTTTTTTTTTCCAACTTAAGTTTTTGGGAAATCATGGATCTGTAGACCTGTGTGTTAATAACTCCCAAATGTATATCTGGTTTAAATTACTATGTTTAAATAAATGTTGTAATCTGGTGGCAGTACAAATGTTAGGAAATCCTTGTAGTAAATAAAAACTTAATGGCTTTGTCACGTTCTTCATGTGTGGAAAATTGCCCATTCCTGTTTCCAGAATGCTGTTGATAGCAATTACAGTGACATAACAGTTTTTTGTTTTGTTTTCAGATGTACAAATCTCTACTAGACAAAGCTGGCTTGGGATCCATAACTTCTGTTCGGTTCCTTGGAGATCAACAAAGTGTATTTGTTTCCAAAGACCTTTTGAAGCCTATACAGGTAAACCATAGGAACAGTATTTAACATACAAATAGAAGTTCTCTTAATGGGAGAAGTAAAACACTCTTATTCATTGCCCTCATGCAGATACCTAATAGGGAAAAAACTTACCAAAGTTAGTTGTTGGGTAGCATCTCTTAGTGTTAGCCTGTGGGTTTGTGCTGTCCCTTTGGAATTAAAAGGACAGCAGTATCACATTGATGTGTTGTGTGCTGTGGAAAAAGGTATGCGATATGAAATGATTTTTCAAAGTTACTATTTATATAGGTATACATACATGTAATCTTCATTCATGGGTCTTAGCTTGTGAGTTTTTGCCTTTTTGCTCAAATGTATTTATAACCCCCAATTGCTGCTTGTGGTGCATGGCCCTGTGGAGTTCTGCACAGAGCAACAATTTTCAGTTTTCCCAATGCCAGTCCCAGCTGAAGTCACACAGGGAGATTATCTTCTGCCTTCTTCAGCTTTGATAGTGTGAAGAAATTTCATTGTGCATTTTAGTGATGCTTTTTTTTTTTCTGTTCCATTTTCTCCCATCCCCTTTGCTTTTTTCTTTCTTTTCTTTCTTTCCTTTTTTTCCCCCTGTAATTTCATTGTTTTAAGTGCTGTCTGGTACAAGACAGTAGTAAAGAAAGAAAGGTTACATTAGATACTAAGTTTCGTTCAGCCATGAGGTTCAGGGTTAATGGAATAGCAATATATATTAAGTGAGCCATCTGTCTCTGAGCAGATGTAGACATAATATAAAATTGTTGCATATTGATCAGCTGATGAAATGTAGACTAGAGGTTCACCAAGTTGGTGTATATCTCCTCCTCAGAGCAGTTGTTCTGTGTTCCCTTGTCGAGTGTTGTTAGCGATTGTGTAGTGTAGTCAGTTGTCAGTAGCTGCAGTAGTCACAGTGTGCATGCAATCAGTTTGCAAAACTCAGCTCTTCTTTACAACAGTTCAGCTCTTGGATCTTGCTCATAGGTGCTTGTTAAGAATTTTTTAGAAGGGCGGGATTGCTACCTTAAGAATAGTGTTGGCTTCATGATAACATTCATCTTTTAGATAGCATTTTATTAAGCTTTACTAAGCCCCCTGTCCACTTCTGCTTTGTGATTTGGAGTCTCTTTGTTTCTGTGTCATGCAGAGTTAATTAGACGTCTTCATTTGCTAACAGGCAATTTGGAGTCAGTGGTCAACAGGATTGCTTGGCCTATATTGGAAAGCCTAGAACACTGGTTTTCTCTCTCTACTTGTGTGTCATTTTCTTGTCCTGGAAAACAAGGCTGATAATGAATGTACTGTATAATGTTTCAGGTATTGGCAAGGGAATGTGCTTGCTCCTGAGTTAGTTTCTGATGCAGGTTACTTGTGTGTTAGGGAGGCTCAAGGCAAGGGATTTTTCCTGCTTTAAATGGAAGAATGACTTGCTATAAGTAAGGGTCAGGGAATTATCATTGAAGTGGATGTTTACTTTCTGAGTAATAAGAGTAATTTTTACTTCTGGGCACTGTTTTCAGAGTTTGCATCTTTTATGTGTCCTACCTTTTCAGTGAAAGTAGAATTCTTAGTTCTGTTTCTTAAGACTAAAAAAATTGAGATTGAAGTTTTTATTCTCAGGAAAAATGCACTGTGGTTATCAGTGTGAATGTAATTACATAATGTTACTGTCAACGTAATTAATTGAAGAATATAATGTGTATTTGTTACTTTGACTAAAGAACGGTCAAAGTTTATTTCTTTGTAGAAAGGCACTTTTCTGGCAAATTCCATGTTGGAGGCTGTGATTACCCTGTGGTATGCTTGCTCTAAAGAAATGTAGATTGCTCCTGAAAAATCCTTTGACATACGCAGAAGTTGGAATTGAAACTCTCAGTCTGCCTTGACATTGAATATGATAATTTGTGAGTAAGAAAAGGGTATCTGAACCCACTGACACATTTGTTGGGCCCTAAAAACCCTCCTGAACAGACTAGAATTGGTCTGCTTCATTGGAGAGCCCTGTGGAGCTATCTTTGTTAGTACATTGTTTCATTTTGTAGTAGGAATTGGAGAATCATCTTAATTTTTTCCCCCTGAAATTGTAAATAGCATGAAATTGTAAGTGCATGAAGTTAAAAACACCCACAGCCGAGTGTTTGGTGATTGAGTATTTATGGAGCTTCTGGGTTTTATCTGTTGTTACCTGGGTAAAGAGGAATGCAGGTTTTTCTAGTATGGTCTCTTACTCTGAGACTAGTGTTTCTAGTGGGAGACATGAGTGAGCCATGCTTGGCTACCAAGTCACAGAAAAGCCTCAGGGTTTGCTGCTGGAGGGCTCTCTGCTTAACACCTTTTTCTTTGCCCTGTTAGAAGTTGGCTTTGGCAGGTTACTCCTATTGACGGGACAGTTTCCGGATAAATTTGTCATAACTGGGTGTGCACACAAAACCAGGGGCTATGGAGCAGTGCCAAGACTGGAGCTCCTGCCAAGAACGAAGTGTCTCAGAACGGGCGTACTCTGAAGTCTCTCATTAACTCAGGCCGTCCTTCAGAGTTTCTCTCTGTCCCTCTACCTTCTATAACAAGAGAAGTGCATTTAGAATAGTAGTTAGATGAAGTGATTGATGTGAAATAAATTGTTTGATAAAACCAGTAATTTTGATGAACTGACTGTATGCATCTGACTTGTGTATTTTCTGGCTTTTCCCTTCCTTAACAGGATTTGGGATAGAGAATATTTTTATTTGGATTGGTCAGTTTGATTTGTGTATTATTCCCATAACCAAAATTATGTCATGTTGACTTCTAGAATACCTTTTGAAAATAAATTATTTTTGTGTTTTTATGAATGTATGCCATGTGTATTGGGTGCCGTTGGAGGCCAGAAAAGGGCATTGAGTCCCCTGGAGCTGCAGCTAACAGGCATCTGACATGGGTGCTGGGAACTAAACTTGTGTCCTCTGGAAGAGCAGCAAGCGCTTTTAACCCCTCCAGCCCAACCTGTAGTTCATCTCATGCTCCTGACTTGGGAGATTAACTTCAGTCTGCTGAATACTTGTGGCTGGTGGTTTGTGACTTTTAGATCCCTTCAGTTCACTAGAGTTGCAGTAGTTCATGCAATCAAATGATTAGTAGAAGCTGTCTTAACTAATCTGACTGAAGCAATTGAAACATCCAGCTCTTAACATTCATAAACAACTCTTGCGGTCTTTGATTTTACAGGACGTAAACAGTCTTCGGCTTTCCCTTACTGATAATCAGACAGTCAGTAAAGAATTTCAAGCTTTGATTGTAAAACATTTGGATGAAAGCCATCTTTTACAAGGTGTGTAGATAATCTGTTGTTGACAGTTCATGTGTTAGCCAATGATGGACCTATAAGAAGCTAGGACTTAGACTTTCATTTATTCTTCATTGGAAGAAATATTTTTTGATGTTGGAAATGGGAAATTTTAATTCAAAAATTGAAAACAAATTCATTGTTTTCTATTGGGTACTAGGTGACCAATGGATTTTATTATGCTAAATAAATTTAGAGAGTTCAGAAGTGGCACTTAGAGAATCAGCTATATTTTGACATAGATTTGCTGTATTTGGAATTTTTGTCATATGAAGTTGATAAGACATTATCTGGTAATCTTCACCTTTCTGTTTACTGTTACTAGTTTCTCAGTCAGCTTCATAGCCATTAAGATTTTACTTTAGTTTTGTTTCTGTTTTGTTTTGTTTAGGCTTTTGCCTTAGCAGTTCTCTTCGGGGTTCCTGCGTTAGATTATTCTAAAACTACAAGGGACAGCTCACCTTTGGTGACTAGTGTGGTATTTCTTGATTCCATAGAATGTAGTAATATAAAATATTGCCATTCTTAAGAGGGAGAATGCAATTGTTTTTCCTTTTTTTTTTTTTTTTTTTTTTTCCTTTTTAAGGCGACAAGAACCTTGTTGGATCAGAAGTAAAAATTTATAGCTTGGATCCATCTACTCAGTGGTTTTCAGCAACTGTTGTAAATGGAAACCCAACATCAAAGACTCTCCAAGTCAACTGTGAGGAGGTAAAAGCAGTGATAATTGATACCATCTTATAGGGTAGGGTACCGTACAGAGCTGTGCTTGCTCTTGGTGTCAAGCCCTTTCTTCTTTTTATTAAATGTTAGAAATAAAAAGTGTTAACAGTCATAAAAAGAAGTTATTTGTATGGTGTTAGTTGCGTTAATTTCCAAGTATTGTTCTCAACATTTTAAAAATTTCCAGTCTAATTGTTTTATTTTTAAGATTCCAGCACTGAAAATTGTCGACCCTGCACTGATTCATGTTGAAGTTGTACACGATAACTTTGTGACATGTGGTAAGACACCTTGATTAAAACCATGCTTCTTCCTCCTCTTTCTTTCTCCTCACAGTAAGAGAAAGAAGGAGTCCTACTTACCCACCGTTCTGTATTGTAGGTAATTCTACAAGAGTCGGAGCTGTGAAACGCAAGTCTTCTGAGAATAATGGAAGTTTGGTTTCTAAACAAGCAAAATCTTGCTCCGAGGTAACTGATTGATTTTTGTTACTGAAGCTTTGTTTAACTTTAACATTGCGTGGCTAGTCTTTAACAGTGATGAGCAGTTCCTCTGCTCCTCTGTGCTGTCTTGTCTGCTGCTGTTTTTAGTTCCAGGTCTTGGCCATAATTTCTATACTCAAGCAGATGGAGATAATATAAATTTCTGGTTCACTATTTTTGGGGGCTAACAGTTTCATTTTTTAGTTGTTTGGTGAAAATTCTCAGTGTGTGACACTATCGTGGGAGGTGTTTCTGAAGGTAATTGAGTTGTATGATTAAGTTGGAGACATGCCTGGCGTGAGTGAGAGAAGGGAAGAACTTGAGGGTTGTGAGAAGAAGGTTGTCTGTTGAATAGGGTCCTCAGCCTTAGGAGAATGATGACTCGCACTGGTCAGTTGTGATGAAGTATATAGATGTGTTACCTTTTTAGAGTAAATGGCTGATTAATTTTGGCTCAGAAAAACTGGCTTTTAAAGATGCCACATGAGGTCAGTTGCTTTATTTAATTTTCTTCTTATATACTATTTGGGGCTGTTCATCCTTTCGTCTGTCAGATCTGTTACAGGACTAACAAATTGTACAATTTAGGGATCCAAATGAATGTGTGGTGATGAATAACTTTCCACATTATGATGCTTCAGGTTAGAGTTTAGAATTCAAAAATTCACTAGAATGATACCGAACAGACTGCTTACAACATTTAAGAGGGACACTTGACTATTAGGAGGTTAAGGCAAGGAAAAATAGCATGGAGAGAGTCAGCGAATGACTCTCGCTAGGGTTCTGTATCGAGTGCAGGGGAGATTATAGGGTCAGGTAGATTCAGAGCAAGCACTTCCCTATAGAAACCCAGGAGACTGGTTTGGAAGTCTAATGGCCTTTCCTGAACCTCTCGTCTATGTTAAGACAATAAGAACTTGGATACTTTGCCCAAAGTTAACTGAATCAAGGTAATTAGAGCTTTTTGTCTTCCCTGCAAATGTCTGGGCTTTGAACCTCTTTGGTTGAGGCTCATTTTGTTCAGAAAAGAGTGTAGGGATTGTTTTAGAAATGAATTTTTTTTTTTCATTTAATTTCAAATATACCCATCCAGGAAACCAGAAAGATACTGTGTTTACTATGTGCTAGATGTCTAGTCTTGAAGACTAAAAGGTGTTCGGACTTCCTTCTTGAAGCGCCAGTTATCTAAAGAGAAAGATAGACTCGCAGAGGTGCTTTCAAGCTCAAAGGGCATGTCCTGAGCAGGAGTTGTGCAGGCACCTCACAAGCAGCTCTCAGAAAGAGCCTGTTGTGCTTACTTAAGGGGAAGTAGTTCATCATGGCTGGCGGACAAGAGGCATGAGAAAAAAAAGAAGCACCTTCAGGGGCGGAAGGAATGCCCCAATTGGGTCTTGAATGTATGGTGTAATTTGGGAGGAAGTGACAGTGGAGACATGGGCACTGGTAATGTTGATGGCACTAGCTACTGTAAATGCATCTCAAGTGAGGTCGTAACCTAAGAGGATCGCGTTAATTTGACTGAAGTGATGTGGTCAGCTGACCACATATAGTACTGGGTAGTTTCTCAGTGTAAGAAGGGTCTGAGCTGGTTAGAGCTCCTTAATCTAGGAGGACTTAATCTAGGAGCAGTAAGGCTTTTTTTTAAAGGGAGAAGTATTAAAGGACTACAAAGAGAAAACGAGTGCAGTGCATCTTAGTTAGAGTGAAGCTCTGAGAGGATCTTACCTGCCAAGTCAGTCAGGGTTGTGAGAGAGAAGCTAAGGCAGAGTGAGTACAGCTGTGACCTGTCAGCTTTTGACTGGAGAGCATTGGTCAGTCTGTGAGGAAGTGAGGAAAGGCCGCTTGGCTGAGTGTCCCTGTCAGACGTGTGCTGAGCACGAGAGTTGCAGGTAGGGAAGGTCACGGAATGGGAATGGTGCACCTTGATTGGATGCTGGGATATTGTCCTGAGATGCTGACAGATTGGGGTCTGTAGAGACCTCTTGGGGGGTGTCAGTTCTTCTGAGGGCGGGAAGGGCGATTAAGCCAGGTAAAACTTATGTTTAAGGCACTTGTAAAATGTACTGATACATAGTGATCCTCTGCTTGACTCACACCAGTAGGGAAGGAAGGAAGACTTAATTTAACTTTGATGAACATGTCTGTATTATCTATTGATGCTTAGTAAGTTTGTGTGCTCTTGAACTGGTTGTTGGATATAGTAGAGACTATTAAAAATTAAACCTGAAGTTTGGCCTGGAGATAATAGTTTGTTAACCTATACATGGAAAATGAGAAAGGACATTTATTTCATATTTTTTAAAAATGTCGGATGTTATCAGACGCAGTGGTGAACTTTTGTTGTCCCAGTTATTAGAAGTCTGAGGCAGGAGGATCACTTGAGTCTGGGTTATAGTGTGATATGTATGCTCATTGGTTATCCACCTTCAGTTTGTCATCAACATGGGTGACCTGGGAGCAGGAGGCTAACAAACATAGCAACTTTAATTCTTCAACCACAGTCAGTCTATTCTAAAGGAAGTTGACAGTAGTTGGTTTTTACCTGTGTACTGGAGGCTTTAGGGGTCTGGCACTATTTCTTCAAATTTTATGGTTAGTCTAGAAAAGTATAGTGAAGCAAAGAAATGGTAGCCGTTCCTCTAGGCTCCTTCCTCTTGCTCTTCCTTTTATGTATCACAGAGGCCTGGAGTTAGAATGTCTCTTTTGAAGCTCCTGTATCCTCCTTGATTCCTTGTGAATATTTTCCCGTATCAGTGTTCTTTAATATTCTGACTTTATAATTGAGGGAGTTTTGGAAACACTGGCCTGACCTAGCTTTTAGGAGAGCTGAACAGGTAAAGAAACAGAAAGCAGGCAGTTACTGTAATGTCAGAGACAGGTGAGTACAGTAGCAGTTGGCACCGTTTCCCAAGTACATTGCACTGGCACAGGTTGACTTGTAGGGTGGCCTTTGGAAGACAGGAGTTTGGGATTAGGTAGGTGAGACATTTGGCTGTGGTGTGGTTAAGATCAACATGCTTGCCAGTGACATCTGTTCCTTGAAGGTCTTCTCTGCCTAGCAGACTATTCCTCAGAGTTATGATGCTGCTGGGTTAATTGGGAGAGTCTGCTGAGAAGTGCGAGCCAGCAGTGACCTTTTTAGAATACTGTCGTACACTCAATTATATTATCTCCGTCTGCTGGCAGGGAGGAACTATTGCCATGACTGGTATAGAAGACCTTCAGGGAAAACTCTTCAGGTAAGAAGAAACTTTGACCTTTGTCAAGTCAGAGGCCAGTGCAGAAGTGTGTGCGTGAAGATGGGTCTGGGGATCAGGAGGCCTGTCCCTGTTGAGTCTTAGGCAGGATATGGAGAGGAATTCTTCAGATTCTTAAAGAAAACACAGTCTTGGTTAATGCTGATTCTGTCACACAGTGACATAATCAAGAACATTTGTACAAGATTTACTGCTTTATGAGCTTATCTCTAAAATTGATTTTCCTGTGTGCCAAGCACTGTAGTAAATGTTAACATCACCGTATAAATGGGAACAGTGGCTAAGAAATGTCGGGAACTAGATTTCAAACCAAGGTCTGACACCAGAATCAGTGCTTTTACCCACTGTGCTACTGTTGTTACTTCTCCCCAAACCCTTTCCTTGATGAATCCCCATTGTAAAAACAGCAGAATCCTCCCTTTTCCTTCACTCTATCTCCCCTTCCAACGAATATTTACTGAGTGCTATGTGGGAGATACTGACCTACCGTGGTGAGCATTACTGCTGCCTATCATTTCAGGTAACCTCTGACACTTAACCTATAGCTACTTAATATGAAGTGTTACTGTGTCATCCATCTGGTCATGCATATATCACCCCACCAGTGTTACTGATCATCTGCTTATGTCTGGCTTGATGAGTTCAGACAGGAGTGGCCTATACCCCTAAGTGTACATCGTGCAACAGCCAAAGGAAAGATACTTTGCTAGTGTAACAGGTGCTATGGGAAGGGAAATGAGGCTGCGATGAGGCTAAGGAGGGGCTTCTAGAACACGATTGCAGTGAGTAACCTGAGCTTCTGAGGCATAGCAAGCACTTGAGCCAACTGAAGGGTAGGAAGTTGGGAGTAGCCAGCCACTGAAAACTGCAGACTGCAGGGACAGAAGTACAACACCCGGACTGAAGCGGCTTCGGAAAGTGTTGACAGAGAAGCCAGCTCACTTGGAGGAGCGTGGGCAGAAGAGTTCAGTGAGAGGGGCGACAGTTGGCAGGAGGCTGGACTGTGTGATTCTTGTAGGTAGGGAGTGGGGGATAGCCTTACTTGTGAATGCTTTGTAAAGGTTAGTCTACAATGGGGTAGATCTGGGTAGAAGCGTGGAGATTGGGATTAGCAAGAATGGAAGGAAGTCAGACGAGTCTGGGAGAAACACAGTAGTGGAGTCATAAAAATGGAAAGATTCAGTGGATACTTTGAAAATGGAGGCATGATTTATTGATTGGATGTGGGAAATGAGGAAGGTGGAAAGTTTCTTAAACAGATTGATGGATATTGTACAGAGTAAAAATAGATCCTACAGTTTACAATCTAAATTTTTAAGTCTGTTGTTTTTAGAGTGTAATTTAAGGATTGAAGTATCAGTACATCAACTTTAGATGGATCCAAAGGAAGGGAGGTGACAGATAGAAGTGTTGATAAAAGCAAACCTTGAATATGCATTTATAATGATGTGGTAATTCAGCTTTTGGAGACTAGTGATTTAATAAGTGGTTATCAAAACTAAGCCAGAACTTTGATAATTAAATTTTTCTTATTTCTGTTTTTTTTTTTTAAATTCTGTATTAGATATGTCTTTTCAAGGTTGCCTACTAGAGTAAATGCAAAAATGATTTATGTGTAGATGGCATTTAACATGTTGGCAATTGTCAGGTTTTAAAAACTTGAGGAAAGTTGTGTGTCACAGTTTAGAGGTCATTAGAAGAACCGAAGACTTTAGGTTTGGATTTGGTAAATAGAGGTCATGGCATATGACATTTCTCAGAAAGGCCTAGGACTGATGTACAGATGGAGTCCAGTAAAAACTGGTCAACTGACTGTACAGTCCACCATACAAAAGTTGTCTGGAGTTTATTTAGATGTTGTTTGGTGTTTTCTCATGGTAGGGAATTCTATTTCTATAGCTAATATAAATACAAGGTGTGGATCTCTAATGTTTTTGTTTTTACAAAGGTAAAATTACATGGAAAGGGAAGGGGGAAAGATATCCCAGCTTTTTCCCATAGGCCAGTCATGAATTAATATTTTTTGCAGCTTGGGGTGACCTTTGTGACTTGATGAGCCACATAAGAAAAGGAATCGTGTCCTCAGGCTTTATTGCATTGCCAAGGCTTATCGTGGTACCCAGTAGGTCCATTGCCTACAAGAGTCCTATGTGGTCTGGTCTCCTGCCAATCTACGCAGTAAGTGCGTGGTGGGCACTTGAGTCATAGCCAGATGATTGCATGTGAAGCAGCAGCCATTGACGCTGTCACGTAAAAGTTCACCTCGATGCATTGCATTAATAAAGCAATTGCCACATCTCTCTTCCTCACACAGTGGCAGAGTTCTGGAAAAGATCAGCTTGTAATCTTGTAGGATCACTTATATTTTGTAAAAAACTTTACAGCGACCATATAAGAATTCTTGGTGTTTGATTTATCACTTGTTTATTATGCTGGTCTTTATTTGGCAATGGTTTTGTGCTTGCTTTGTATTAAACAAAGGAAATTATCTTTAATTTCATTAACATTATTTCCCACTGGGGATTTTGTATTTAATGTCTGTTGGTTTGGTATCTTTTAGGCCTCTCCCAGTGTGTGCCCAGTACAGTCTGTTCCTACAACAGTTTTTAAGGAGATCCTGCTTGGCTGTACTGCAGCAACTCCTTCTAGCAAGGACCCAAGACAGCAAAATACTCCCCAGGCAGCCAACTCTCCACCTAACATTGGAGCAAAACTTCCTCAAGGGTGAGTGAGTAGTGCTTTGTTCAAGATGTTCAGGGGAGGTGGTTCAAGAGCACTTGTTGCTCTTGCAGAAGACTTGGGCTTTCTTCCCAGCACCATGTTCAGAACCATCCATCAGTCCAATGCCCTCTTTCTGGCCTCCAAAGGCACCTGGCCCATAGGTGGTGCACATACAGACATTCAGTCAGTCAAAACACACATAAAATGAATCAATCAAATAAAAGTAATACATTGTATAAATGTATGGTAATTTCAAGGAATAAATAAAAATATTTTTAAAAACGTAGGAGAAATAGTGAATAATTTCCATGTACAAGCAAGAAATGAGATTGTCCTGTTGCTTTGGGTTCTAGCCACTCATGGTGGCTTGTTATTCTTAGGAGAACAAGAGTTTCATGCTGCTGGTGGTATGTAGTAGTGTCAAGTTTATATCTTGTATTTGAAGGAATTTCTGATATTTCTAATATACGTACATACTTTAAAGCTTTTATCTTGATACATCTGCCAGCTGTAAGATTGAGTTTTCAAGTTTTGGTAAGCAAGAGTACTAGTTTTCTCTTTCAAATTTAAATAAAAAAATTTGTTTATTATATAAGAGACATCAGCACAGGTTTTTCTGAAATAGAAAAAGAAGAGATTTGGTATTTGGTGTTGTATAGACTTTTAATTTTACACATTAAAAACTCCTGAGTTTCTTAACTCAGTATATGTATATGTTTTCCGTTTGTTTTGAGGGAAAGCTGAGGTTCATTATGCTTTATGAAGCAGAAGTGGCTTGAGCAGTTAGTGTCAGGAGAGCATGCTCGGAGCATTTAGGATTGCATTTTTCTGAGCGTGTAAGGCACTTTTCCAGAGCCATGGATGGATTGTTCTCCACTCCAGCTCACAGAAACCTATCCAAAAATTTCTACCATAACAGTTTTCTTTTTTCTTTCTTGCTGGTTGCTATAGCAAACTGAATTATTTTAGGATGATCAGCGATAAGAAAGGCCAGGATGCTACTTTTCCCTATTACGTTTTTCAGATGTCATAAGCAGAGTTTACCAGAAGAACTTTCTTCTTGTCTAAACACACAACCTGAAGTACTGAGAACAAAACCGGATGTCTGCAAAGCAGGATTGCTTTCTTCAAAATCTTCTCAGGTTGGGGCTGGAGACTTGAAAATTCTGAGTGAGCCCAAAGGTAGCTGTGTCCAGCCTAAAACAAGCACTGATGAGGAGAGCAGACTGGAATCTGCTCTACAACCAGTCACTGGCCTTCCTCCAAAGGAATGCTTTCCTGCAAAGGCTTCTTCTAAGGCAGAACCAGACGTTGCCCCGACTCCTGAACTGCAGAAACACCTAGAGCATGCAGCGTCCACATCCGATGATCTTTCAGAGAAGCCTGGAGTGAAAGCAGGTGTCAGTAGCCTTAATAGTTGTGTAGAAAAGAAGATCGAACCTTCAAGTGTAGGGTGCCAATTACAGAGTTTAAAGGAAACATCAGTAAGAGTTGATAATGAAAGCTGTTGTACAAGAAGCGGTAATAAAACCCAGACTTGTAAGTGTTTTAAAATCTTTCTTGGCAAATGTTATGTTTCTTCCCCTGTGAATGATAGTAGAAACAAGTTCAAAGAAGCCATGTTGTAGAAATGAATTCATTTTACCCAGTGGGTTAGTATAAGTTTCTAGTAACACTTAATGCTGCAAGGACTTCATTACATGCATTTATCCTATGAGTTAAAATGGGTCAGATGGTTCCTAATTTTTGATTGTAAGAAAATCCTGTTTGAAGCAAAATCTAAAGTGATCTGGTGATTGCTTTGTCTTCAGACTATTGGTGTCTTTGTAGCATCCAGGTTGGGGTGGGAGAAGTTGTGCTCACACCAGGTAGTTCATATATGTGTGTGTGTGCGTGCGCGCGCGCGCGCGCGCTTTCTCCCTTTCTTACCTCTCCCCCATCTCGGACATGGGTGGAAACATTGAGCACAGTTGTTAAGGGTAGGTCTTGGTAGACTCAGCTTTCAAACCAAATGCTCATGCAGAGAAGATAGTACACCATGGTTCATACTTACAAGTTGAACATTCCTAATCCAGTTCATAAATGTTTTAAAATCAGAAACTGAGCACTAACAAGACCCCACAAGTGGAAAATTCCATTCTTGACATCATATGATGGAATTGTAGTAACAGGATGGGCACACTAAGAAACGTAAATGAATTGTATATGCAACAGTCCCAATTTAAAAAACAAAGCAGTAGATTGACAGCACTTGAGGTCTTAGGCCTTTTGGATGAGGATTACTCAACTTGTGCTGCCCGTTCATTCTATGAGGGCAGTCATCAGAAGGACTGTTACTGTGATTAGGACATTGAAGAACCTAAGCGTGTGAGAAGGTGCAGAGCTATTGCAAGAAGGTAACCTGCATTATCAGTATATGAAACAACGAGTGTGGGTTTTATAAAGTTGTTTAAAACCCTAGTACAAAAACTCTGTTCAGAAAAAACCAAACCAAACCATTGTGTCAGTGAGATGGCTCAGTTGAGTAAAGATATCTGCTGCCAAGCCTGATGCCCTGCGTTTAGTCCTGAGAAACCACATGGTGGAAGGAGAGAATAATTCCCTCAGGTTGTCTTTTGAACTTTCTGTATAAAGTGTGCTGTGCTGTGAGTTCATAGACAACCAAACCCACACTAGTGTGATAGCAGGTTAAGTTGGCTTGTGAATCTTTTTAGTATAGCTCTGGAAAAATAGAAATAAACATTTAGGGATTCTTTCAACCCAGCTTCATCATTCTTGAGGTTCAAGTTGATAAAACAGCTAGTTTGCTTAAAATTAATTACATAAAATTCATACTGGTTTTTTAAGGAGTTATGTAACTCCCAAGAGAAAGTGAATATTCATAACCACATATCTGTTCTATTTATTCTTTTTGAGTCATCAGTTCTCACAGCTAGCTTTTGAAGCAAGTCATTTTAGTTTCTGTGAAGAGGGAATGAAAATCGTAGTTGAGTAAACACGTGGCAGGTAACTGAGTGAGCACTGCAGTCCAGCGTTATCTCACTGTGCTGTGCAGCTGCCCCTTATCTGGACTAGCACATGTTGCCATCGATGTGGGTCACCAGCCCATCAGGATCTCTGGGTTGTGCCCACTACAGTTGCCTGTGGACACAAAGACTCTGGAGGAGGATTCTGTTCCCTTGCTCTGTTTAGGGACTGCAGAGAAAAATAGTTTTCTTTTGAGCATGAAAATGGAGGTGCTGGCCTGGGTGGGTGTAACCCGCTCTGCCATGACTGCACCAAGTCTGATTTAGAGGAGGTCTTCTTGCTAGCCCCTTGTTCTCATCTAGCGTTGGGAAGACACAGATACGCTGACTCACACTTGTGAGTCTGGCTGTTGAATTTGGTGGTTTAGGTTGCCAAAATGGTTTTTTCTTTGTTTGTTTTTAACAAAGAGCAAAACTTTGCTAGTTGTTCCTTTAATTATCTTCTTTTAGAAGAAATTTTAGCTGAAATAAAAATGGAGAAGAATACGCTTTCTTTAGGAATGTTGACTTTTTTATTAGAATTCAGTCAAATGGTTGGTGTTCTCTTCAGAAACTTGATGTTTCATTTCCTTTCTCTTCTTTTCCTAGCCCCAGCCCGGAAGTCAGTTTTGACAGACCCTGATAAACTCAGAAAGCTACAACAGAGCGGAGAGGCCTTTGTTCAGGATGACTCCTGTGTGAACATCGTGGCACAGCTGCCCAAGTGCCGCGAGTGTCGATTAGACAGCCTGCGCAAGGATAAGGACCAGCAGAAGGACTCGCCTGTCTTCTGTCGCTTTTTTCACTTTAGGAGGTGAGGAAAGGCTCAGGTGATCTGGGCTCTGTTTGCATACCTTTTCTTCCTGTTAACAGGAAATCTAGAATGTAGAAATTACTATGTGTTTGGCAATCTAGAACTTAACTGTGTATTATTCTTTTACACCTTTTTTCCCCAGGCTGGACTCAGATTCCCTGTATAGCTAAGGATGACCTTAAACTCCTAATCCTTCTCCCTCCATTTCTAGAGTGCTGGGATTTACAGGCATGCAGAAACCATGGTTGGTTTATGTGGTGCTGGGGATGGAAGTAACCCCAGTACATGCTAAACACTACCAACTGAGCTAAATCTCCAGCCCTCAGTTTATAAATCTATATCTATATCTCTCTATCTCTCTGTCTCTCTGTATCTATCTATCTATCTATCTATCTATCTATCTATCTATCTATCTATCTATATCTTAGTCAAAAACAAAACAGCAAAAACCCACATTACAAATTCTTTTCAGATAATTGTCATCAAAAATGCAGAAGTTTCTGGAAAATCACTATAGGTAACCTCTTTACAGTGCGTTTTTAGTGCTTGGTCAGAAAGTTTGTTTGGGTTCTCCTAACCAAGTTGGTGTATTGCATAAACTGTTGAATCTTTACCAAATCATAAGAAGGAATATTTTGATCATATATCATCATATGCAGATATTTTGGAATTCTGCATTATATCCATTAGAACTTTAAATTAGAGTGGTTGTCTCCAGTGGTCATCCCCGGGCCCACATTACTTTGAAGGCATATCTAGCAGGAGCATTGCTGGGTTAGCTGAGTGTTGGGACTGTTCTGCCAAGCTGCTCTGCAGGAAGGGTACACCGGTGTCCAGGCGTACTGGCAGATCAAGCATGTCTGTCTGTTCCTCTGCCAAGATGGAGAGGCATGTGAATACTTTCTTGTGTTCATTTTTTTTCTTGCATTTAAATTTGTTCACAATATGTAGTTTGTTGACTTTTCTCTTTGAGTGTTAAACCTATTCTGTTCCACGCCTATTTAAATCAGATGAACAGTTATTAATCATTTGTCAGGTAGTACTGGAGTAAAATAAAGGGAAACCTAGAGTGACCAGAAGAACTTAATCATTAATAAGCTGATATTTTAAAAGTAGACAAATAAAATTGCTGTTTCTTTTCCTAAACCAGTATGTTAATGATGCTCCCCTCCTCCAGATTGTTCACAATTAAAAAATAGTTTACAGAATTTTACTCTAGTGACGTAGATAACATCAATGTTTAACCGCTCAGCAGCTATATATAATTTAGTATTAAAGCCCTCTTAGCCTTTAAACTCTTAGTCACCACTTCTGATTGATGTCTTACTCTACCAGTGGAATTATCTCACTTCTCTCATTAGCATATACACACTGTACAAGAGCATGAGGTGAGTTTATGGTGACCTTTTCATACGTGTGAAATAGACTCTGTTCATCTCCAGATTACTCCCTTGCATGGCCTTCTTTGATCCCTCCCACTTCACAGATAACCTCTCTTCTGCTTCGATGTCTTTTTTTTTTTTTTTCAAAGTTAGGTTCTGCATATAAGAGAACCTATGGTGGTTTTCTTTTTAATGCTTACAATTTTATAGACAAACTTACATATTTCTACTGTACTATTTAAAAGTTAGATTCATTTTATTTAAATCCCTTTGTCCAGAGTGAAACAACTTTGTTTTCTGTTGTTGACACATGAATGAATGATGTTCTGGGTGTAAATGAAAGTTAGGTAGGACAGTTTCTCATTTGTGATATTTTTCATGTTCAGCTAGTTTTCATTATAAACAAGTGTGTCTTTGTCTCTTTCTGTTGTCTTTGTCTTGTAATCTAATCGAAAATAGAATTTTAAATGTAAGTTGAAAAGTTACTGCTGAGCTGGACTAAACATACAGGTCGTTTAGACCACTTTAGAGGTCTTACTGTGGTCTGGGAAAATGATGTTCAAGTATCATTGCATATAGCGTGTGTAAGGAGCTTTCACACTGGCTTATTTAGTAAATTGGGGCATTTCAGACACTGGCCCCATTTGCTTCCGAGTCATTGCACAAATGTGGTAATGTGTGTAGCATTTAGAGCTGCTGTCGTGTGCACATGATGCATTTCTGAATGACCCCTGGCCCAGAAGAGCTTCTTGATAAAGTTAGTTAGAATCTACTTCCTCTCAGAATTGTTTCTTTTCCAAATAAGTATGTTAAGATGTACATACATTTGTACTTCCATATATTTCTGAGAAACCACAAAATGTTTTTTGTTTTCCTTTTGTTTTTTGTACTGGTGTTTGAACCTAGAGCTTCATGTGCTAATGAGCAAGTACTTAACCAGTGAGCTAACCCAATCTTTACTCTTTCATAATTTAGAGCTGTGTTCACTAAGTTGTGCAGGCTGGCCTTGTACTCGCTCTAGCTAAGTCAGGACCTGAACTTGTGATTTTCCTGCCTCAGCCTAAATGCTGGATTTAAGAGGTGTGTATCCACATCTAGGTGTTGTGGCTGTTTCTGGTTTGGACTCTTTGTCTATTTGCATCTCCTTTGGTTAAATGGAAATCATTTTGCATTTGCTATACAGCTCCCAGGGACTTGTCTTTTATTTACTCTGTACTCTTGAAGAGGGGAGTGCGTGCGTGCGTGCGTGCGTGCGTGCGTGCGTGAAAATAATGGCTGCATTGTGACATTTTCATACACTGGTATTGGTGTTCCTTGACAAGTGGTTCTTCTGAAACTTACTTGTGTCTCTCATAGAGTCACAGAATTTGGATAGTTAATCAGTGCCCAGCAGAGAAATTGAAGTCCCCCAGCAAAATGTTAAAGGCTGTCAGTATTTGGCCCTAATAGACCCCTTCAAGCTCTTGATCTTTACATTCGAAAGTAAAACCTTAATTAATCCCTTGTTAACCATTCTCTTGTTGCACCTCTCTTTCTTGCTTCTACAGAATATTTTGCTGAATTTAGCTGTCTCCCTTTTCTTACAAGGCAAGCTTAGTTACTACTGTCTCTACCTGAAGTCAGCTTTCTTTACATTAGCCCTGCCAAACTCAGAGTCAGCACTTTCTCCTGTGACTGTCATGATGTTTATCATATTCTATGTCACTATGTGTTTATGTCAACTTCTTAATGCTTCCAGCTACAAGTTAAATGTCAGGTTTAAAAAATATTCAAAGCTAATCCATAGCTTCTCAAACCACCCAGATATTGGTGTTCTGCCTGCCAGTGTACTTCTTAGGTTCTGAGTTCCAGCTTCATGTTTCCTTTGAATAGTTCCGGAAGTTCCCACTGTAATACACCTCTAGGGTGCATGTGGACAGCAGACACCCCTCAGATGCGCGTGGTCATAGCTTCAGAGGTGTCACAGAGCCCTTCCTTCCTTGCTGAGCATCAGTCTAGACGCAGTGCTTCTCCTCTCTCGCTGGGTGTTGGTTGTTGGTTCTCTTTTTATCTGTTACTACTGTCTTTGCTGCTAAAATCCAAGTCTAGTGGTAGAGATTGTCTCTGGAGACTATAGGATAACTTGGATTGATTTCAAAATAGACATTTCTCTGACATGCCTTATTTGTCTTTTAGGAGAAAAACATTATTACTATTATTATTATTATTATTATTACTATATTTTACTTACTTTAAAAAGTCTTCTCGAGTTCCTAGCAAGTAATTGGCTGTCATTAGCCATGAAGAGTAGAGAGGACCGGGAGGGGCTTTGTTGGTTGAAATGAATAGGTTTATGTAGTAGGTCGGTCCAAGTTATAACCCCATCTTGTGTGTACCCCACTTCTAGGTTACAGTTCAACAAGCACGGTGTGCTGCGGGTAGAAGGCTTCTTGACACCAAACAAGTACGACAGCGAAGCCATCGGCCTGTGGCTGCCTCTGACTAGAAATGTTGTGGGGACTGACTTGGACACAGCAAAGTATATCCTGGCCAACATTGGGGACCACTTCTGTCAGATGGTCATTTCTGAGAAGGAAGCCATGTCAACTATTGAGCCTCACAGTAAGAACATCTCTTAGGGGGTAGGATGTTGGAGTCTAACTTGACTTTTGTTTCTTCATGACACCCAATCCCAGTTGCCCCGATCGCATTTTCACCAGGAGGCTGGGTGGATGGTATAGTGAGGTTGCACTTTTCCTTGTGTAGCAGGTTTCTTCTGAGCTGTGCTGTCTGGGCTTGGTGTGCGACAGTTAGCAAAGGAAGAGCATTCCCTTTTTGTTTTGAAAGGTCAGTGTGAGTTGGTAGTGGCATTTGCACAGCCTCACCAGATGTGTAAACTCATCAGAAGAAGGTGAGACTTCAGATTGGTTACAGACAAGAGAGTCTTAATTCACAGTACAGTTTAAAAAAAACAGTAAGAGTGGACAGGCATACCCTAAGCCTTCCCGAGTCCCACTGTGCGGGGCTGGGTCCCGTAGAGACCTGGGTGTGAGAGTGGAAGCAGCTTCGACGGAGACAGTTGTCCCCACATCAAGATCGGAAGGGACAGCTGCTAGCTCAGTGTGTGACCATGCCCCCCTCCACTCTTGAAGAGCACTGCTCCACTAGTGCAGTCCAGTACGCTGTGGGGTCAGTGTTGGGGACATACAAGAACTGGACCTCCCCTGGTCACCTCAAGGTGTAGGATGTCTGGAAGGATAACTTTTTTTTCCTCCTTTCTGCATAGTCTGGAGAAATGAGGTGAGGTATCAAGCCAAAAGCACCATGGGACTCCTGTCTTATAAGTTTCATGATTTCTTCGATCGTTTTTTTCTCTCCCAAGTGACTGAAAGACAACAGTAGTGTCTACCATTTTGGATTTTGAATAACCCAGTGTGTCAGAATTTTGCTTGCACTTGCCATAAACAAACTGAAACTAGCTTCAGCACAAAATACTAGATTGATTTATTTTTCAGGACTTTGAAAAAGATTTATGTATTTTTACTTTATGTGTATGAGTGGCTTTGCCTCCGTCTATGTAAATGAACTGTGTGTGTGTGTGCGCTTGGTGCTCAGGAAGGCCAAGAGATCCTCTGGAACTGTAGTTAAAGATGTTATAAACCACCTAAGGTCTTCTACAAGAGCAGAAAGTGCTCTTAACTGATGAGCCATCTCTGTAGACCTGTTCCTTAGATTTAAGGAATTGGATCCAGAAGTGTGCCTGGGGATCAGGAGCTTCTGGGGCTGCTGGAGTTATTCTGAAGGAAGGAGCAGCTTTAGAATTAGGCTTCTGTCTGTGTGTTCAGAAGTCAGAGGTCTTGTTACACTTTTTCTCTGTGCTCTGCATAGGATAAGTTTCTCTTGTGCACTGATGGGTTCCTTCTTGAACAGATTTGGGTAAAAGTACTCTATGTAAAGAAACTCCTTACATGACTGCTCTTACGGAAGTCCACCTCTGACTGCAGTGCATAGACACTTGTTCTGTGCACAGAGAATTGTCTGGTAAGAGTATAATTAAGGAATCCTCTCCTTGAAAAACCTACACGTGGTGGACCTTTCTTTCTTGCATTTGTGATCATCCTGTTCCTCTTTCTTACATAACAAGCTGGTTGCATTAGAGAAGGAAATGAAATGCCATGAATGATATTGACAGATAGCACCCTACCAAAAAGGCTTCCCCTCAATCTTGATAGTAGGAATAGGTGTCCACTATTAGACTGGACAGGCATGCTGAGGGATTCAGGGGAGCTTTCTGGGACACCAGCATCTGGGAGGAAGTTAACAGATGAATGGGAACTCTGGACCCAGGGAGGACTTCTACCCCACCTGTGTTTGATTTCAGAAACCATCTGTGTGTACCTCAGCAATAAATGGCTTATTGATTTTTTTTGCAGGACAGGTTGCTTGGAAGCGAGCTGTCAAAGGTGTTAGAGAAATGTGTGATGTGTGTGACACAACCATTTTCAATCTGCACTGGGTGTGCCCTCGCTGTGGATTTGGAGTGTGTGTGGATTGCTATCGGATGAAGAGGAAGAATTGCCAACAGGGTGAGTGTGAACAGACTTGAGTCTCCTCCAGCCCCTGACACACTGGACTTAAGTCTTTTGTTGGTTAGTGGTTGATAGGTTTCTGAAGCACTGGGACTCTAAGGTTTCTGGTAAACAGTTAGCACAAGTCCATTTTTTTGCAGGTGCTACCTACAAGACTTTCTCTTGGATAAGGTGTGTGAAGAGTCAGATACATGAGCCTGAGAACCTGATGCCCACACAGATCATCCCCGGCAAAGGTATTTCCTGTGAGGCAGGGCCACCATACCCCGATCCCCACATACACACAAAGGCACACACCTCGTGTTGGGTAGCTTACAAGGGCTTCAGTTTAGTTTTACTAGGTATAGTGTGATCGCATCCTAACTTTTAGTATTGTCCTGAAAATACTTAGGAAACATTTTAAAATGTCCCTGCCCCTTTTAAGGTCTCGGGGACAGCTTTGTAGAAGGAAACAAGGTGTGCACTTGAGGAAGGCGGGACAAAAGGGAGGATGGAGCATCATGCTACCGAGTAAAGCATTCTTATGGGAAAGTCATTTTCTGCTCTGGAGGGTGAAAGTGCACAGTACCTGTCTTGAGCTACTTGCCTCTGTCCTCTCTTTCAGCCCTCTATGATGTTGGAGACATTGTGCATTCTATCAGAGCAAAATGGGGTATAAAGGCCAATTGTCCCTGCTCTAACAGGCAGTTCAAGCTCTTCTCAAAGCCAGCCTTAAAGGAAGACCTGAAACAGGTACTGTTGCTTACTGCTTAGGTCGCTGTCCTTGTCATTGTCTGTTTCTCAGCTAACGCAGGGGTTCTGTCACTGTGTTTGAAAGGAACATAAGGACAGCAGTCACTTTGGGGAGGGGCTTCATTCTTGCCTGTGACAGTTCAGCGTCTCACTCTTCATATTACCTGTGTACTCATCTGTGAGTTCTTAGTATTTTTATCCCTTGAAAAGCAAAAACATAAGGTTTAAATTGAATTCTTATATTTTACCTACACAATGTCGGAAGAATTAAAGGAATTGTTGAAAATGAACCCTCTATGCCCAGTGCTTGACTCCACAGGCCTCTTCCTGGTGGTATTGTTAGCATCACACCTGTCCCGAGCCTCCTTCCTGCCCTTCTCCAGTCGTCATACTGTATGTTGTGTTCAGCAGTCAACCCTTGTGCATTTCTAAAACTACTTACTCAGGGCAGCATGGGCTTAGACAGCTGTGATGTTTGGTGCCAGAACTAAACTTGAGTTCTTTTTATTTGTTTTAAGACGAGGTCTCTCTAGTCCTGTCTGGCCTACTGGGTATGTAGACTGGGCTGGCCTCACACTGACTGAGATCACCTGCCCTCACCTCCTGGTGCTGGGGTTAAAGACTTGGTGAACTTGAGTTCTTTGCTGCCATTTGTCACTGGCTCTCTCTCACCCACTGGCTTTCATTGCTTCAGCTTGCCTACAGTAAGAACACAGTGGTAGAAAGTCCTGGAGGCTGCATAGATAGCCTGAGTGAGCCCCATCACAGAAAGGAAGGGCCAGAACCACCACAGGAATCTGAATAGTCCTTTTTTCCTTTCTGATTATTTGTGTAAACTCTGCAACCAGGTGACAGAGTAGTGGTGTGTTCTTCCCAGTTGTTTGTGTTAGAGCAGTTCATCACGTTTAAAGCTTAGTCAGAAGAGAATCCCATCTGTGTGCTGACTGCTGAGCCCCCTCGTTCCACTACCCACCTCATTTGTTGACGGTATGCATGTTCTGAGTGCCTGCTCTGGATTCTGGCTGAGTTCCCAGGGAAGATAGGCACAGATCAATCATTTGAAGCCTCTTGGTATATGGGGCTGTAGGAATGTGTGCAAGCCTGTCTGGTGAGTGAGTGAGGCAATACCAAAGGGTGTTTGTTACCACAGCTTGTGTTTTTATTAGTAATACGTGAACGCTAAAAATGGAAATTTTTTTCTTGTCGTTACTGTTCTGTGTTATTACCAGAAGGTTGCTCCAGTCATAGCTGGGGCTGCTGGATGACTGTGTCAGCTGTGTGTTAACTGTCAGGGGAGAAGGTACAAGAAAAGGAAAATGCCAATCTTCATTACACCTAATTGTGCTTGTACACTTACAGACATCCTTGTCTGGAGAAAAACCAGCTCTTGGAACCATGCTCCAGCAAAGTTCCCCTGTGTTGGAGCCAGCCGGTGTGGGTGGGGAAATAGCCTCCAAGCCAGCCAGCAGTGTGAAGCCCGCCTGTCCTGCTAACTCATCGCCTCTCAACTGGCTGGCCGACCTTACCAGTGGGAATGTCAACAAGGAAAACAAGGGTGAGTGCTTGCCACCTTCTGGAGGAGGACATGAGGACAGTCACAGGGAGACTTAGCAGCTAACACTGCTGTGAGGACAGGCCTGGGAGTGTTGCATCATGGGAAGTGTTCCTCTATTATCCGGTACAGGTACATGGCATTCATAAGACTATGCAGCCCCTGAGAAGGGCACTTTACCTCCTCATCGAATTTTGGGGAAGTTGAAATCATTTTGGCAAGAATGGAGTGGCGCTGAGACTTTTTATCCTCCCTACGGACATAGCATACACTTATAGGGCGCATTCTAGGCACTTTGCCCTTGTTCCTTATCTCCCTCCTAGCCCTGACAGTCCTGCCTCTTCCCTTCAAATTTCTTTCAATGACTTTCTGTTTTGTTAGTTTAACTAGGACTGTATATATAAGTCATGGGTTTGAAACCAGCTGTTAGAACCTAGCTAGCTGTCCAGTGTGTGCTCAACTGGGTACTATATCTCCCTCTCTACTAGAATCTTTAGTCATCAGTGAGTGTCAGGGCCCTGGTGAAGTGCCCCACCCCATCCATGGCTAATTGTTGGGTGGCCTGATCTGTGTGGCCAGTGCCAGTAGGGGATGTAGGCTGTGATTCATGGCTGTGGCTGTGTGGTGTTTAGATGGCATTTCATAGGCCTTCTTTCTCCCTATTTTCTGGTTCTTAATTCTTCGTGCTCCCTATTCCTTCTGTGTGTCCTGATCCTTGAGGAGGTCTCCGACTTGTTTTAAGTGATGGTTCACTTGCTGCCCTGTCTTGTCTTAGTCTCAGTGTGCTGTCTTTTCTTACATCCTTGTTTCAGAATGGCTTGAAGTAAATACAAAGACATGGGCTTTGGAATCAGATAAAGTTAGACAAGAATTTAGGTAATTTTGCTTTCTGGAAAGAGAAAAATTGCAAATCAGTTCTTTCATGCAGACATCTTAAAATTTTTCTGAATCAGATCTGATATTATAAATAATGTGTATCAATGGCCATACTCAGATATGTACATGTAATTGAACATCGAAAAGTCATGTGATGAGATGTAGACAAACTGTGAAGTTGAACACCTGTAATTTTATGGAACTCTGAAATTGAGACTAGAAGAGGGTATCATTGAGGGTTTCTCCAGAAAAAGTGCTCACAGCAAGCATGAATAATGATTTTGGGGGTGTGGTGGGGAAACACCTCACTATGTTGTTCAGGTTGGTCTTCGATTCCTGCACTTAGTTGATCCTCCTGCATCAGCCTCCTTAGTAGCTAGGACACAGGTGGATAAACGCTACACCTGTCTTAACTTGTTTTGAAATTGTTTTAAGAGATTCCTTGTACTTGGGAATAAGATGAAGGTTCTTATTGTTTGAAGCACTCTGCTGGGAGTCCTGACCAGTGTGATAACGGCATACACACTATTTTTAAAATACCATTTATGGTGCTGGAGAGATGTAGGCCATTAGAGTGCTTGCTGCCTTTAGAGAGGACCTGGGTTGATTCCTAGCATCCTCATTCACTCGTCCATGCACTTCCAACTTCTGGCCTTCATGGGGATCAGACATACGCAGTCAAAGGACCCACATCCATAAAATAAAAATAAAAACCACGTGTGGTTTTCTGGTTTCCCCTGTGTATTTGATTCTGTTTTGAACTCTTTTTTTTTTTTTTTAAATATAATTTGTTTATTTTTATTTGCAATGGTTTTGCTTCATGTACATAGACTGTGTGAGGGTGTCAGATCTTGGAGTTACAGACAGCTGTGAGCTGCCTTGTGGGTGCTGAGACTTGAACCCAGGTGCTCTTAACCACTGAGCCATCTCTCCAGCCCCTTGAACTAAGTCTTACCTAACACACACTGTTAGTGTTTATCCTTGTAGAGAGTTTTTGTTTGGTTGGTTTTGTTTTGTTTTGTTTTAGGAGAGGAAGCTACACCCTGAAGCCATTCTGTTAGGGACAAACAGGGAGTTTGCCTTGAATACACATCTGGATATTTTGTTTTTGTTTTAGAAAAACAGCTGACTATGCCAATTTTAAAGAATGAAATCAAATGCCTTCCACCCCTGCCCCCTTTGAACAAGTCCAGCACTGTCCTCCATACTTTTAACAGCACAATTTTGACACCTGTGAGCAACAATAATTCTGGTTTCCTTCGAAATCTCTTGAATTCCTCTACAGGAAAGGTATGTGCTTGTTTTATATCTGTACCCCTTACGAAGTTGAGTAGAAAACGTGGTGTGAGTCATGTGTCACCATAGGTGCTCCGCAGGCTCCCAGGGATGCGAAGGGCACTTTGTCCAGCTACTTGCACTTTCTTAAACCCAGGTGTGCAGGTGTGTGAGTTGAGAGCTTGCCTCTTGGTCTGGGTTCTCTGATTGGTCTCTTGTGAATATGTGATATGTATGTGTTTGTCATCGTTGTACCATTATAGAGATAGAGATTTTTTTTTCAACAATAGAGAATGGCATAGTTAAAATTTGTGTTCTTTATCAAATTCAGACAGAAAATGGACTCAAAAACACACCCAAAATCCTTGATGACATCTTTGCCTCTTTGGTGCAAAACAAGACTTCTTCTGATTTACCCAAGAGGCCTCAGGGGCTGACGATCAAGCCCAGTATTCTTGGCTTTGACACGCCTCACTACTGGCTCTGTGATAACCGCCTGCTCTGCTTGCAAGACCCCAACAATAAGAGCAACTGGAATGTGTTCAGGGAATGCTGGAAGCAAGGGCAGGTAAGAGTGGCCTCTGTCCCCCCACCACCACCGTCGATTTCCTTTCCTCCTGGGTTTGTGTGTGTTTGGGGTGGATGTGGCTGTGGCTTCCTTGTATAAACCGACTCGGCTGCACTCTTTCCCACTCGAAATTTGATTGCTTTCAGCCAGCCATTTCTTGGGGTTTGATGGGAGACAGGCCTGAGTGACCTTGTGTGATCAACCTCAACAGCGAAAGTGACTAAGAAGCTGTTGGGATTTGAGAGATTTGACAAATGCAATTTAAAAAGAAAATCACACACACCCCTTTCGTGGATTAAAGCCTGTGCTTGGGGGCTGGGGAGACGGTCAGTGGTTAAGAGCTGCTGTGGCTGCAGAGGACCTGAGTTGGTCCCCAGCCCCATGATCGGCTACCTGGGTCACCATCTTACAGCCTCAGGTGTCCCTGAACACGGGGCAAGACAAGCACAGGCACACAGATAGACATGGAACAAACCAAACTCTAAACAGTGCTGAAAGCAGTTCTGCATGGGCCACGGCCGTATAATGTCATCGTGGAATCGGTGTGTCCTCGCCTTTGGTGCCTGCTCTCAAGGGCAGCTCCGTTGGCTCTTCGGTTGTGGGTGATCCCGTCACAGTGTTCATGGCCTTGTGGGTAACACTTTTTGGCCTATATGTCATATTCATACATACCCAGCCTGGTGTTGTGCCTTGGGGGCCGTCAGAAGAGTGATCCTTTCTCCTAGCAGCATAATTAATAATCCAGGGATTCTTACACACAGTGAGAGCAAAGCATGCAGCAGGTGGATAGTGAGGATACAGCCACTGGGTGGTCGGAGAACTTAGCTGTCATTTCAGCAGCTGAGACTGAGGACAAGCTGCTCAAAGAGGGCAGAGCTGGTAGAGGTCAGACTTACATCTCCTCCTCCTCCTCCCTTTAGCCAGTGATGGTGTCGGGGGTGCATCACAAATTAAACACTGAACTCTGGAAACCCGAGTCCTTCAGGAAAGAGTTTGGTGAGCAAGAAGTGGACCTAGTCAATTGTAGGACCAATGAAATCATCACAGGAGCCACAGTAGGAGACTTCTGGGACGGATTTGAAGATGTTCCAAGTATGTATTACAAAGATCTTTCAAAGAGGTTAAGGATGTGTAATGAGGGGACATGGGAATAGCAGGAGTCTATGGATTCAGGACTTCAAAATTTGCTGTCTCTTTCTTCTCTTTGTTTTTACAAAGTTTATGCATTTGAACTAGCCTGCCACTGGTGGTGGTACTAGTGTAAGAGAGCAGTTCTGACTAAACCTGATCTGTATAGTCCAGAAGATGGGGCATAGAGGACACTACGGGCCCTCTTGTCCCAGAACTGAAGGGAGGTGGGCTCAGCTTCTTTCTGAGTAAAACAAGCTGTTTCTGTTTCATACCGACCTTAGGAGATTGGAGATTGCTTTTGAGTCCCCTTCCCCCCCAGGGTTCTGATTGTGCAGGAAGGTAGTGGGTAGTTGGGGTGGTGCTGGTACTTTCACAACACTTCGAAGAAGCAAAATCAGGGTTCCAGGCACAAATTTTGTGTGTTCAAAAACAGGAACCCAGTAGGCCTTAACTAGCAGTCTTTATTTTGCTCTCTCCAAGGTATAGCTTTATTTCTTGAAGCCATAAAAATGAGAGTTGGCAGTTGGCAAGAGGGAAACAGCAAAGTTGTACAGATAAAATACTCTATTTGCGATATTAAGGTATAAACTAACTTAACATTTTTTGTTTCTGAAGTATAAATAACAATTCCTTTATTCTGGTTAATCTCAAGACCGTTTGAAAAATGAAAAAGAAAAAGAACCAATGGTGTTGAAGCTTAAGGACTGGCCGCCAGGCGAAGACTTCAGAGACATGATGCCTTCCAGGTATGGCTTCAGGTGTGGCTGAGCTAATTCTGTCCTTTGCTTGGTAATACAGTCTCTCCAGTAGTGGGAAAGTAGTTTTTTTTTTTTTTTTTCGAGACAGGGTTTCTCTGTGTAGCTTTGCGCCTTTCCTGGAGCTCACTTGGTAGCCCAGGCTGGCCTTGAACTCACAGAGATCCGCCTGCCTCTGCTTCCCGAGTGCTGGGATTAAAGGCGTGCGCCACCAACGCCCGGCTGGGAAAGTAGTTTTTATGGAGGTGTAAGACAGCTTCATGATTTTATTTGTTCTGAGATATATATATATTACATTGTATCTGTACCCTTAGGAGATATATATATATATATAATTTTATTTATTTTATTTTACAATACCGTTCAGTTCTACATATCAGCCACAGGTTCCCCTATTCTCCCCTCTCCCACCCTAGCCCACCCCTATTCCCACCTCCTCCAGGGCAAATCCTCCCCGAGGACTGCGATCAACCTGGTAGACTCAGTCTAGGCAGGTCCAGTCCCTTCCTTCCAGCCTGAGCCAAGTGTCCCTGCATAAGTCCCAGGTTTCAAACAGCCAACTCATGCAATGAGCACAGGACCCGGTCCCACTGCCTAGATGCCTCCCAAACTGATCAAGCCAATCAACTGTCTCACCTATTCAGAGGGCCTGATCCAGCCTTTGGTTCATAGTTCATGTGTTTCCATTCATTTGGCTATTTTTTTTTTTCAATAATTGAATAAAACCGAAATTTATTATAAGCCACAGTCGTCCTAGGGACCTCCATGCTATATATATAGCCTTCATGGTTCTATGGGTTGTGGTCTGATTGTTCTTTATTTTATATCTAGAATCCACTTATGAGTGAGTACATACCATGACTGTCTTTCTGGGTTTGGGTTACCTCACTCAGGATGATTTTTTCTAGTTCCATCCATTTGCCTACAAATTTCATGCTTTCATTGTTTTTCTCTGCTGAGTAGTACTCCATTGTGTATATGTGCCACATTTTTTTCATCCGATAAGTATATTTTTAAATGAAATGGAAAGGTGTAATGACTTTAGATCTGGCTAATGAATGGTCTGCATATTTAATATGGAAGTGGCTGCCCTGAAAACTTGAGACTGGTTTTCAGGCAGTCCTGGGATCACACACCAGAGCTCCCTCACTAAGACATCTGAATTGGTAGATCCATTTTCTCGGGTTAAGTGTAAAACCTTAGAAAGGAGCCTCATAACTAAGGAGTAAAGTGTCACTGAGTGCTAGCTCCCCTCAGGAAGTATGTATCAGCTCTGTAGCCTGAAACATTCATTCCAGATCATTTTGACACATCCGTGTGGTGCGGAAAAGACATCTGTTGGTGACTGCTGTAGTCTAGATACCAAGGCTAGCCCTCGCTGTCTCCGATCCACTCTTTTGTTGAGAAGGGGACAAAGGAAGTCCTACAGTACTAGAGTAGAAAAGCGATCTTGCTCTGCAAATTCTTGGTTTCCTGTTCTAGGTTTGATGATCTGATGGCCAACATTCCACTCCCCGAGTACACCAGGCGAGATGGCAAACTGAATCTGGCCTCTAGACTGCCAAACTACTTTGTACGGCCAGACCTGGGCCCCAAGATGTACAATGCTTATGGTAAGAAGGAAATGTCTAATTGAACATAATGGAAATGAAACAAGGTATTTGTCAAAATGCTTAGATTGAGAACAGCCAGACACTGCCTCAGTTCTTGCACAGTCTTTCTTGGTCACATATGTATGTATTTGCTTTTTTGCTCAGCTGCAGTTTTAAGGCAGATTGCAATTTTATGTTTTTCTGTCTTCAACATCTAACTTTAATTGCAGAACCTTCACATTGTGTAGTCATTTGAATCTTGGTGATATCTATGTCCGTTTTGCTAGCCTTTTCAATTCTCAGTATTTGTTTTTAACATTTCTGACTTTAAGTATTTTAGCAGCAGGTAGATCTGTTCCTCCCAGGCACCGATAGGTGGCACTGTCTGCAAAAGCTTTCCCTAGGAACAAAACTTCTGAGACTCCTTAGGATTTGGAGGGGGAGGTAGTTGTGTAATCCTGGTTCCATTCAAGTTGAGGCTGCCTCATTTAGAGGCTGGTTTCAGTGTCATAGGTTGAGCGGGAGTCAGTTTATCTTTGTTTTGTTACAGCCCTTCATTTTACCCAGTATTGCACTGGCCAAAACAGCCTGCAGTCCCTGGCTGCCGTTCTCTTTGGACACTCTTCCTCCCAGCTCCCCCCTAAGTCTCTTCTCCTTAGTCACTGTCTTTGAGGTCTATGTTTATCATTCTCTCATATTTATAACTCTATCAAATACCTTTCTGGGTCTAGAGAGGTGGCTTAGTGGTTGGAGTGCTTGCTGCACTTCCGGAGGATCTCGGTCAGTTCCCAGCACCCCTGTCGGCAGCACACACTGCCTATAACTCCAGCTCCAGAGGATCTCATGTCCTCTGACCTGGGGGTACATGCACACGTGACGTATACTCAACACAAACTCATACACATAAAAATGTTTTCAAGAGAGTGAATCTATTTTTTTGTTTGTTTGTTTTGGTTTTTTGAGATGGTTTTTCTGTGTAGCTTTTGCACCTTTCCTGGAACTCACTCTGTAGACCAGGCTGGCCTCGAACTCACAGAGATCCGCCTGCCTCTGCCTCCCAAGTGCTGGGATTAAAGGCATGCACCACCACTGCCCAGGGAGTGAATCTATTTTTTGTCATAGTATTGTTTATAGCCTGCTTTTGAGCTTTATGTTAAGTAGAATCTGACTTTCAAAATACTCTATGTGGTCATATGTAACTTTTTCATCTTACTTTTGACATGTTAATTGCTTTTTAAGCCTATGCTTTATACTTTTTAACATAGGAGTATCTTTAAACTCAATGAAGTCTTCAGTGTCTAGTGCAAAGGCTCATGTGCTCCTCATCCAGTGTAAACCACCGCCAGCAGCTGTTCTGGTTGTTTCATTGTGTCTTCCCTTTATATTGTTCCTTTATCATTGTAAAAGACATTTCAAATTCCATGATGTGAAGCAAATATCTAAGGCTTTACCTGTTCTAAGGCTGGTGTTTCAGCAAGGTGGAAACAAAGTGTAGCTGGCTTCTAGGGTCCCAGGTTGGCACAAACCCACCACCCCTCAGTTGTAGCCTCCTCAAATGGCAAGCACTAGCAAGCCAGAAATGAAACCTTTCTGAGACTGCCAGGCCTGTGCCTGCCATGCTTTAGAGGGAGAGTCCTGGTGTCAGAAGTGCCCAGTGGCCACTGAGCAAGGGAGCTTTGTCGTGTGGATACATTGTGAGCACTGCAGGGGACTCGGTGTGCTGAGGAGTGCTCCCTCCTCCGGAGTGGAGCTGCCTGAGGTTGCACTGTGTGTGGAAGCAACGCCCAGTGAACTCCTTGAGTGAGCTGAGCTGATGTCTTTTGTCTCTGAGCCTCCACTGGTTATGAAGCCAAAGCTTGACCTTAGCTGTTTCTGGAAACGTCCTTTGAGCAGATCTTTCCTGCAGGTCACTTCCCCACTCTGATCCCCCACTTGTGTTCTTGGTTCCCAGTATCCTGGTACACTCGGGCATTTTATTTTTACAGGATTGATCACTCCTGAAGATCGGAAATATGGGACCACAAATCTTCACTTAGATGTATCTGATGCAGCTAATGTTATGGTTTATGTGGGAATTCCCAAAGGACAGTGTGAGCAGGAAGAAGGTAAGGTCTAAAACATGGAAGCTGGGCTTACTGTCTGAGTGAGGACCTGGGGTTCACACTTGCTTTCTCTTGCTCTAGAAGTCCTTAGAACCATCCAAGATGGAGATTCTGATGAACTCACAATTAAGCGATTTATTGAAGGAAAAGAGAAGCCAGGAGCCCTCTGGCACATATATGCTGCTAAGGACACGGAGAAGATAAGAGAATTCCTTAAAAAGGTGTGTTTCTTACCCTGTGCCGTGTGAGGAGAGCATAAGAATAGAAATACTGTAAAGTACCACATGATGCAAATCCATATCAATTGGATGGGCTGTCAGTGGTTGCTAAGAAACCAGGATTCTAAAACGGGGAGGACTTGTCTTCTGTATTTGTTTTCTATGTTAATGCACTGGGAGGTTTTTGTTCTGTCTTCAGTTGAGTTTGATCATCACCAGGCATCTTTTTTTTTTTAATACTGCCTTGAAAATACGGGCATTTCATTAGTTCATGAGTCAGTGTTGGGCTTTCATGTTCTCAATACATCACTGAAATCTATTGGTTTTGTTTTCAGTTGGTGAGAGACCCTGCTGTAGAGGGCGGCAGGACTTGGGAGGACTCTCGCTGTGTGCTGTAGAGGGCGGCAGGACTTGGGAGGACTCTCGCTGTGTGCTGTAGAGGGCGCAGGACTTGGGGATCTCGCTGTGTGCTGTAGAGGGCGGCAGGACTTGGGAGGACTCTCGTGTGTGCTGTAGAGGGCGGCAGGACTTGGGAGGACTCTCGCTGTGTGCTGTAGAGGGCGGCAGGAGTTGGGAGGACTCTCGCTGTGTGCTGTAGAGGGCAGCAGGAGTTGGGAGGACTCTCGCTGTGTGCTGTAGAGGGCGGCAGGAGTTGGGAGGACTCTCGTGTGTGCTGTAGAGGGCAGCAGGAGTTGGGAGGACTCTCACTGTGTGCTGTAGAGGGCGGCAGGAGTTGGGAGGACTGTGTGCTGTAGAGGGCAGCAGGACTTGGGAGGACTGTGCTGTAGAGGGTGGCAGGACTTGGGAGGACTCTCCCTGTGTGCTGTAGAGGGCGGCAGGACTTGGGAGGACTCTGTCACTGAAGTTGCAGGATGTTAGGTGTAGGTTCCTGGCACTGGAAAGATGGACCTTTCTGTCTTAAACTCATTCAGTGGCGAGGCTGCTGGTTGCAAACCAGGGATATTTGACTGACATTCTCTAGTCATACCTGAGTCATAGAAACATTCCTGGCCCATTTGTTTGTGGTCCCAACATCAACTAGGTCCTTTAGTAGCCAATTGCTAGAATTCTAGTGTTTCTGTTAAAGATTGACTCTTTGACCTCCTGGTCACCATATTCCCTTGATAATGTCACTTTTTTGAGTATGCTTTTCCAGACACTGAACGTGGAATAAAGAAGTTTAGTCTGTGTCTTTGAAACTGTTTCATAACTCAGACTAGTAAGTGTTTATAGACCTTTTCAATAAGTGCAAGATAAGTTGGTTCATAAGGAATCTTACATTTAAAAATTGGACCAATTGTCCCAAGAACATACCCAGACTGTAGGTAACAGCAGCAGGCAGGCCAGGTTTCCTGATTCTGATCCATTCTGTCCATGTGTTTGAGTGCTGTTTCTGCCAATGGGAACCAGAGCTTGGTGGCGGCCGGATGCTTATTGGGTGCGTGCATTTTGGGAAGGGAAAGCACCCTCTTTGGTTCTTGGCTTTTGCTAAGTTGTACTATTTTTAATGTATTGTGTAGGTATCAGAAGAGCAGGGTCAAGAAAACCCTGCAGACCACGATCCTATTCATGATCAGAGCTGGTATTTAGACCGATCGCTAAGAAAGCGCCTGTATCAAGAGTATGGAGTTCAAGGCTGGGCTATTGTACAGTTTCTTGGGGATGTGGTATTTATCCCAGCAGGAGCGCCACATCAGGTCAGAACCCGTTATTAACTCCTATTGATTGCCTTTCTACTGTGAAATGTGGGTTTGTTACAGCTGTGGCTGGTGTTTTCTAGGTTCATAACTTATACAGTTGCATCAAAGTGGCTGAAGACTTTGTGTCTCCAGAGCACGTTAAACATTGCTTCTGGCTTACTCAGGAATTCCGTTACTTTGTCACAGACTCACACCAACCACGAAGATAAATTACAGGTAAAAATAGCACCAGTGCCTGGTACTTGCTGCCTATGGCTTCATGACCAGTAGTGACCTTCTAAGAGTCAGTATCCTTGGCCGTATCACAGTTAGAATAGTGAAGCAGCTTTCTGTCCAGTTGAGTGACAGAGCTACGAGCCCAGAGGAAGCCTCACCCTCGTCATAGGCACTGAAAGTCTTTAGTAGTGAAATGGATAAGGACTTTTGTCCCTGGCTTAGCCACTAACCAGGGGTCTGGAACACAGTGCCTGGCCTTTAGGGATCAGAAGGAAGGGGTGTTTTCAGAGATGTCGTTTGAGTGGTGACTTCAGCATACTGGGTGCTGTGGCTCCCCTGCAGTCCTGGCTGCTCTAATCCAGAGGCTGAGGGGGTTTTAGGGTTTGAAGCCACCCTGAGCTATACAGCAAGACCACGATTCAAACCCACTTAACAGTGAATTAATGCATATTGCTTCATGATTGAAAACTACAGTAATTGTTAAAGTCGGATTGACCAAACCAGTGAAGGGAAAAAAGAGCTTTGTAAGTTCTCCAGAGACGGCATGGATTGTATGTATGTGGCATACCAGTCTGTGGGAACCAGGACCCTTGGCATTACATGTTGAGTATTGACTTCAGTTCTGAGAGAGTAAAAAGTTGTGATTGGCGAGGTTATTCTTAGTGAGGGATTTTAGGTTTACCGAAGCAGTCATCTTTTTCTTCTATCTCTAGGTGAAGAATGTTATCTACCATGCAGTGAAAGATGCAGTTGCTATGCTGAAAGCCAGTGAAGCCAGTTTGGGCAAACCTTAACTCCTCATTGACATTGGAGATGAATTATTGGCAGCTGATCAAACTCTTCAGGCAGGCTTCCTGTGGACTTTGAGATTTCATGTTACCTCATCTTCTTTTTTAAAGTACACCCGACTTGCAAGGGTACAGTCTCTATCTAATGTATATTTCTAGTGTTTACAGACACTAAGTGTGTATATGTAGTAACTATTGACAGACCACGCATCCTTATACTGTGACTTCACCTAGTGCAGATCTTCTACCTAGCTGAAGACCTGTTGGCTCTGAAACAACAACACTTGCAGTTATACCCCAGCTGTTTGTTTGGACAGCTCATTCAAATGGATTTTTAACTACTAGGGATCACTGCTGAGTTTAATGGGGTTTTATTTTGTTTTATGTTCGTTGGAGCCCTCCCTCACCCACTAGGGTCCAGAAGAGCCCCCGAGGGAATGACAGCTAATGGTGCAGTTCTGAATGTACTGCATAGGACGGCGGTATATAGCGGAAATAACTACTGTATAATTCTTGGGGTTAACCATCTCTAGTTAATGGAATTTTAATTTAAATGAAGCTTTGCTAATTTTAAGTGGTAAGCATTTTGCATTAAAATATTCATATAATACTTTGGCTTGGTTCACTGGCCTTTTTCTGTGTTTGCGCACCTTCTAGAAAATGTAGGCCTTAAAATTTTGGTGCGGGAGCTTTTCTTAAAAGCAAAGAAACAGGTAATCACCATTTCTTTAGTGACTAATACAACAGCACTGATCTGTCCTGCTTTTGTGAAGAGCCACCACGTTTGGAAATTGGAACTAACCAAAACCCAAACAGTGACTGGTAAGTGCGCCTGAAGAGTCCTTGTCTGTCTTCTGGTCCTGTGTGTACAAAGGAGGAGGCGGCAGTGTTGGATGGGTTAGGACAGTTGGACCCAAAATCCCATCTCCGTGAAGGGGCAGCATTGGTGAATAAGACACCGTTCTGTGGTCCCTCTCTTGGACTGCTGTAACTGCAGAAGGAATCTGTTCATCAGTTAAGTAGACAAGGCCTAGAGTGCAGGCGTTAACCTGGGGGCTGAGTGGGAGGTCAGTGAGGAAGGTCTAAGTCTATAGGAAGTTTTCTGAGGATTTCTTCTAAGCTCTTGTATAGATGTGGATCTAGAGTGTGCATTGTTCTTAGAAATCAGCCATGCCAGAACAGTGGCGTGGGGAAGCCACATTCAAGCCTGCTCTGACAGGTCTCCATACAGGATTACGGGAACTGTTACTCAGCCAAATTTCTCTTAGTAACAGAGCTAAGAAAGGCAAGAGCCAGCAAGAGCTTTCACATCCTCCTAATAGCCCTGACAAGTTTGATTCTGGAGTGAGCTAATCCTTACTCTGAAATCTTTAGTATGGTCAAAGAAGAGTGTAGGAAATGTGTCTAAGAGATGTCAGAATGATCACATTTGGAAAAAAGCTGCATGTAACTTAAAATGAAGCAGGATAGAAAGTCAGTGAGAGGTGGCGAGATGGCCCAGTGGTTACATTAAGGTGTACTCAGAACCCATGTTAGAGTAGGAGGGAAACCAACTGCAGTTGTCTCTGCTTCTTCTTCACATAAACCTTGGCACATGACCTATATCAATTAAAACAATAGTAACAATAAAAATACACAAGAGTCAAGAGTTCTGCAAATTAGATCATTGGGGGAAAAGCAATGTGATAGAACACTGAAGATCAGAAAACAAAGAAGACGCTAATGAATATGGAGGCCAGAAGAATGGTTAGTGACAGAATTGGTTGTTCAGAGGTATCGATTGTCCAGTGTTTCACATGTCATCAGATTGAGAAAACCCAGCGAAATCAGTGAGGATATAACTTTAAAATGTAGCAATAAATTTAAACTAGGAGGCTGGAGAGAGCTGAGTCTCATTATGAAGTGCTGGACCTGAGTTCAGGGCCCCAGCACAAACACAAACCTAGACATGGCCGTTGGTACCGAACCAGCTGCTGAGCCTCAAAACTAGTGAGAGACTCGTGACAGAAAGTAATTCAGACACTGGGTATTTGAAATTATCAAATAGATGGGGCCAGAAAGCACTTGTTCCTAGAGAGGCCCAAAGGGCTGCTTACAACTGCTTGTTGAGATCCAGGGACTCGGATGCCATTTCGTTATAATTCCCACAGGCATCTGGAATGCACATGAAATACTAATTAATTTTTTTTTTTTTTTTTTCGAGACAGGGTTTCTCTGTGTAGTTTTGCCCTTTCCTGGGACTCACTTGGTAGCCCAGGCTGGCCTCGAACTCACAGAGATCCGCCTGCCTCTGCCTCCCGAGTGCCGGGATTAAAGGCGTGTGCCACCACTGCCCGGCAACTAATTAAATTTTTAATCAGACTTTTTAAAATTTAAAGTAGTACAGAACAATTGAGGAAGACTACACTACTGACTATACTACACAAAATAAATGTAACCTAAAAGGTCCCTAATGATGCCCCAACGTACTTTTCAGTTCTATCATTTGCATAAGTGGTAGCCATTCAGTAGAAACCATGCCTCCAATGTCAGTAAATGGACTAACATCTAACTAAAGCCATCAATTAAAGAAAAAAAGTCGGCTGGGCGGTGGTGCTGCATGCCTTTAATCCCAGCACTCGGGAGGCAGAGCCAGGCGGATCTCTGTGACTTGGAGGCCAGCCTGGTCTCCAAAGCGAGTTCCAGGAAAGGCGCAAAGCTACACAGAGAAACCCTGTCTCAAAAAAAGTCAAAAGAGAAAAGAAAAGAAAAAGTCAGAATAGAAGCTAGGTATTTGGAACTGAAATATGAAAGTTCAACTCCTGAAAAACAGTGATTCAGTTAAAATAGTGCTCTATAGAAACAGCTAGCAATATATAGGTTAAAGGAGTATTAGCCTGGCTTACAGGCTGTAGTCTGCCATCCAACAATGGCTGTTTTTCAATAGAAAGGCAAGAGCTAGTTGTTCAGCCACGAGACTGGATGCCTCTGCAGTCAAAATATGGAGCTGAAGTGCTAAAGAATTTCTGGAGAGCTGCTGGTCCTCAGTCTGCATTGGAATTCTGCAGAAATTGGATGTAATACTGAACTCAGCAACAGGACACATGGACTTGCCAGTGAGAGTGAGACCAAATATGCAAAAAGCAAAACTGTGTTCTACATCTTTTTTATTTGGACTGCCATCAGAAGGTGTGACCCAGATTTAGGGTAGGCCTTCCTGCTTCAAATAATCTAATTAAGGAAATCCTTCACAGGCCAGCCCAGCAACTTGGGTTTTAGTTGACTTCAGCCGTAGTCAAAATGACAACCAAGATTTGCCATCACATACATATGAGAAGACTTCACCAAACTTGGCAAAAATAATTATCAGTGATTCTGCTTCTATGGATAAACGTTAAGAGATGTTGGAGACAGCCTGTTAGGCGTGCTGGCCTTGCACAAGGCAAGCGGAACAGCTGCTGTCTGGAGGTCTCCTCTGGCCTAATCACCCCAGTGACTCAGTAGAACAGGGACTTGCTGGAGCTGGTGTGGAAGAAGATGGAACTTCTGACCCAGGAATCTCATGACACAGAAGCCACAAAAATGTGGCAGCTAAGTTGATGCTCTGAACTGAAGGAAAATGCTTGTAGAATACAGCTAAGAATTAGAATACATACAGGCCTAAACCATTTACTTATTTTTGTAAAGAGATGGAAAATATTTAAAGAACTAACCCAGGAGAAAAATTGCCAAGACAGAAATGACTCAAAGCTGACTAAATATGTCCTCTACTTCTCACAGATAGCCTTGACATCCTCGAATTCAGATCCATCCACCTCTGCCTGCCAAGTGCTGGGACTAAATGTGAGCCATACATCTGCTCATCTTCTACTGGCTAACGCTGTGTTCTCCAGCTGGGCAAGTTATAAAGAACAGGGTTGTTTAGCTCAGTTCTGGGGGCTAAAGCCGTGACCTCGTTAAGGTTTCATGGGAGGTGGCAACCAAGACAGTACAGTGCACGGAAGAGGGAGAGAGTGTGAGCCAGTGCCATGGAGAAAGACATTAACAAAGCAGACAAACTTGAAAGCCCTGTGGATGCAATGTCAACCTCACAGTATAAAAAGAAAATTACAAGTCAACACTACTCATGAATAAAAAGAAAAAATCCTAGGTGAAAATATTGATAAGTTCAAATGCAACAAGATGTTAAAAGTGGGATGACAGAAAAATACATGCAAGACCAATTTGATATTAGAATATCCACAAACTAGTGAAAGTTTACACCTTTTTTTGAGACAAGGTTTCTCTGTGTGACTCTGGCCATCCTCAAACTTGCTCTGTATAGATCAGGTTGGCCTCAAATTCAGATCTGCCTGTCTCCCAAGTCCTGGTACTAAAAGCATATGCTACCAGCACGCTGCTGTACACATTCTTTTTGAGACATTACCAAACTACAGTTCAGGCTGAACACACACCACTGTAAAAAAGTACACACACTCCAGGAGCTGGTGAGATGGGTCATGGGCAAAGACACTTGCCACCAAACCTGACGACCTGAATTCAATTCCTGGGACCCATTTGGTGAGTGGAGAGAACCAAGTCCCGCAAATTGTCCTGTGACCATCATACATGCCCACACATACACACATTCCAAATTAGAAACATAAGAGTTGTCTTTGAACAAAAGTATACAACTAAGTGGCAACACAGCGTGTTGTGTGGTAAACACTAGTGCTCTTTCCATCACTCCACACAGGAGCTCTGTACCCAGCAATGCCCTGCCCCTCGTTGAGACGAGTCTATAGCTCCAGCTGTCACGGAACTTCTAAGTAGACCACAATGGCCTTGAACTAAGATCCACCTGCCTCTGGAGTGCTGGGATTAAAGGTATGTGGCCCTGGCCCAGCCCTCCCTTTCACCTCAGCCCCTTACAGCCTCTGGTACACCCCCTCTTCTCTTTTCTCCCATCTCCTTAGCTTTAAGTTACTATCTGGTGTCATGTTAGCCTTGAGGACTATGGACTATATACATTTCCTGCAGGGGAGATGCAGAAGCACTAAATGTTTAGGTTTGTTTTGTTTTAATCTGAAGGAACTGTTTTGCTAGATAGTTTTTTTTTTTTTTTTTTTTTTTTAAACATTCTAAAAATGGTATCCTACAGTCTCCTGGCCACGGTGGTCTGTTATCAAGATACTTGTACATCTTACTGAAGACCCCTCTACCTACTCTTTGTCGGTTTAAGGATTCTTTCTTCTGTGGCCTTTACTGCCACATGTCCCAGTATGAGTCCCTTTAGGGTTTAAGAGTTTAGCATGAGCTGGGCGGTGGTGGCGCACACCTTTAATCCCAGCACTTGGGAGGCAGAGTCAGGCGGATCTCTGTGAGTTCGAGGCCAGCCTGGGCTACACCAAGTGAGTTCCAGGAAAGGCGCAAAGCTACACAGAGAAACCCTGTCTCGGAAAAAAAAAAAAAAAAAAAAAGAGTTTAGCATGCTGTTGTGGGCCGCTCTGGAATGAACACTCTGACACCAGAGAGTGGATGAGGTGTCACCAGTGGGCCAAGGCCAGGATGGCCCTGAAAGGCCTCGGTGCTGCGTCCAGTTGGAATTCTCACTGTATGCTCCAAAACCACAGGCTGGGGCTGGCAAGTAAGCAAGAATTGTCAGTTTATTAATGGCAGTGATCCATTGTTTCAGCTTTCTCCAGGGCACTCTGTTCCAGGTAGCAAGTGAAGTCATGCTTGGCAGGAGGCAGTATAGACAACGCTTTAAGTGAATCACTCTATATACACACACACACACACACACACATAACACACACACACACACACACACACACACCAATAAAGCAGTACCTAGTAGTTGGTCTTCTCTACCTTACTCTTTCAATGCTGTGACTGTGCTTCTTGAATAAGTTTTTACACTACGAGGCATTATTCAAATACTGTGTCTGTCCTGAGACTGCCATCTGTAATGTTAAGCTCAATGGGTACACACTCCAGACTTGTCTTTTCAGCAAAATTCTTTAGCATAGAAAACAGGATAATAAAAGCTTTTGAAGTTTTTTTTATCTGCCTCTGACAGAGAGACGCAGTTTGGCTGAGATGGAGGGGTGGGGCAGGGGTGCAGGGAGGGTCTCAGCCATCTGCCTAGGGTGCAGTGTGTCACACTCTGGGCTGGGGCAGGGGTGCAGGGAGGGTCTCAACCATCTGCCTAGGGTGCAGTGTGCACACTTTGGGCTGGAGAGCAGCTATTTCAGAGTAACTGTTTAAAGTGAGCAAGCTGGGGTGTACAGTGGTAATTTAGGTGCTCTAGGATATGGGATCAGTTTATTAGGCATCAAGTGGGTCCTGATGGGATGGCAGAAAAACCAGTATTTCTGTTATTGCATCTGTTACTGGGATAGAGGAGGGACCGACTGCAGATCCGAACTGCTTCCCATGATGCCACCAAAGATTGTGAGGGGTAAAAAGAAATATATGGCAATACAGCCAAAAATTGCTCTGCTCAGCAGGAAATCAGGAATGTGAAAACATGATCTGTTCACTGAGTGCTTGGAAGACAGGCTGCCACTGTCATCTACCTGGGTCAAGTTTGATTATCGACAAACATACAAACTAAAGTGACCAGGGAAATGGGCAAGTTAATGCCAGTGTCACCTTGTAAAGAAACTTGGGGCTCACCATAAAGCATGCGGCATCATTGCAACACATCAGTTCTCCACAGATTTCAAATTATTTTTGGAATCTCAGTAAATTAAATCTAAAGTGTATATCAAGAAGCAAAAGACCCAGAATTAACAACATAACTTTAAAAAAACAAGACTACCAGGCCTGGTGGTACACGCCTTTAACGCCAGCACTCACTCCAGAGGCAGAGCAGGTGGACCTGTCAATTTGGCCAGCCTGGTCTACACGGCAAGTTCTAGGCCAGCCAGGGCTACATAGGGAGAACCTGTCTCAAACAAGTCAAAGGGTGATATGACCTGACTGAGAATTACTATAATGCTGTTTTGGCCATCAAGCCACATTTTTCTTTTGTGGCGCTGGGAACTGAATCCATGCTAGGTAACTGCTCCACCACGGAGCTACATCACCAGTCTTTGGTTGACTGACTCGTTGGTTTGCTTGAGTTAGGGTCAATATGTAGCTCAGGCAATCCTGCTGTCATTGCCTCCAAGTGCTAGGATGGAGTGTGCGCATGTGTCTCTCACACATGGCTTGGGGTGGAAGAGGGGACAATAGAACAGGGAGCCCAGAAGTAGAGCCACACAATACAACTGATTGAGTTTGGGAAACAAAGTGCAGCACGTTTTACTTTGTCATTTGAGACCAACACCTGACGAAATCAACTCGAAGGAGGAAAGACGACTCTTAGCTCAGCTTGAGCCCAGAGCTAGTGGGCCTTCTCTTTTTCCCTTTCACTCTGCATATGCCCCTAGGTACGGGGGAGGTAGGTCTTCCCCCCCTTGGCACTTCGCTCTGGAAATGTCCAGTAATGTCTCTCAATCTAAGTAGATAAGATAACCAATATATATGGGTATTATATATATATATATAAATAGACTGGCAGAAAGACAGGCTTTTCAATGAATGATCCTGAACTACTGGATATCCACATGCAAAAAACAACAAACCTACACACAGACTTTTATAAACACCTTCATGAAAACCTTTGTAAAAGTCAACTGAAACTGGATTATAGACCTCAATCTGAACACAACACAAGGGCCAGTAAGCTGCCCCAGTGAAAAACATGCTCACCTCCAAACCCAACTGCCCGAGTTGGATCCCAGAGCCCATATCGTGGAAAGAGCACCAACTCCTACAAGTTGTTTTCTGACTTCCAAATGTACACTGTGGCTCACATCCCACCACGATAAACACATGTAACTAAAACAAGACAAACTACTAGGTAACACAGAACATTTAAATCATGTGTGTGTGTGTGTGTGTGTGTGTGTGTGTGTGTGTGTGTGTGTGTGTGTGTTGGTACTCGAGGATTGAACCCAGGACCTTGTACATGCCAGGCCGGTTACTCTACCACTGAGCTACATCCCCTGTAGTGACACTTTAAAAAACAAAACAAGACACCAAAGGCATGATATACAAAATAAATAATTGAGAAGCAGGGTTTTATTAAAAGTAAAAAACGTCAGCTTTGAGCAACTGTCAACAATGAGTGAACAGACCAGAGAATAGGATAAAATCTGATAGATGACTGGTCCAAAATATGGAAGAGGACCTTAAAGTTGAGTGATCAGAAAACAATCCAGTTTATAAAATGAACAAACAGTGAAGAAATACAGGTGGCAAGCTGGGCATGGTGGCTGAGCAGAGAGGTCATGAGTTCAAGGCCACTATTTCAACATTCTCAAACAAAATACAGAGAAGGCAAGTATAGAAACAGATGCCCAGCATGCTTCATCGGGGATTACAGATTAAGACACGGTACCAACACAACAGAAATCCCTCATGACAAATGCTGCCAAGGACGCAGAACGGCAGAACTCTTCCTCCTAGGAGGTGGACAGTGTGTGCTATGCAAGGCTGGTGTAGCCTCTTACAGCCCCAAGTGTGTGCTGACCACACGTCCTATGGTTGAGCTCCCTGGTATCCACAGGAATTAAAAACTCACACACAGGGAAAGTGCTGCAGACATTGCTTCAGGTTTAGTGATAATCCCCAAACTGAGGGGCAGTCCAGATGCCCTTCAGGACAAGTTTTGGTTCATCTAGAAAATGGAATGCTGCTCACTGAGAAGAGCTGAACAATCAAGTCATGAACCCACACAGAGGAAACTTAAATGCTCATTAGCACGCAAGGGAAGCTAGTCTGAAAGGCTGGAAAAGGAAAACCCAGAGAGATAGTCAACAGGCCAATGGATGTCACGGGACCAGGGAGGAGGGGATGAACAGAGCACATAGGGTTGTTTTTGGGTAACAAAGCCATTCTGTACCACAATAATGGTGGACACAGGCCATTGTACATGAGCGTTTGTGACTTCAGCAAACAGCTGTTCTCATCTGTGAAGACTGCATGAGACCAATCATGCCAAAGAGCTTTTCTAACTGTCACACACACAGTGCAACTGCCAGGTTACTTCTCAGTGCATCTAAAGCATGTCGTGGTGTGTGTGTTTCAATGCATAACCAAAGTTTCTCGCTCGTTAGCTCTTCATATTCATGGTGAGGCCATGTCCCTGTGTGCGAGACCCTTGGCTCCAGCGAGAATGGGGGGTAAGAGTCCTGATCCCAGAGCTGTCTGTTCCGCATGACACTTGCCATGGGGAGGAATGACTAACAGCTGCAAAGCTACCCACGTGTGCACAGGTGCGTTGTACAGTTCCTCAGCCAACACAGCGCATTACCAACACCCACTGGTTAAACAGATGACAACTGCGGAGAGTGGCCCCCAAACACTGTCTGAAGATCAGGACCAGCAGCTCCTGAGCAGAAGGCACTTCTGCTGAGCTCCCATGTTCTGATGCCTGGTGACGGCACTTTCTCTTTCCAGGGCCAACACTGAGACATCTGGGAGATCAACACCTTGAGTTCATTGCACACGACATCTACAATGAGACCAAGAGCTAAAGTAGAAGTTTATTGACATCCATTTACGTAGTATTTTACACATACACACCAGTAGAGAGTCCTCAACATTCAATTGACTCTTCTAGGAACTGCTTCATGAGAAAATGGGTTTCTTTGCCCTCCCCCAAGAAAGATACTTCTGCTACTTATGATCTTGAAAATAATGCATTTGATTATACCACCTTCATAAAAACAGTCCTTAAGACCTCTGCAAACAGTGAAGATATACTAGCAAAGAACCCTCTCCAAAATGCAATGCTTCACAACAGAGGTGTAGTGCAAGAGATACAGGAAACGGGGACTCCCCGGAGGCTGTGCCCACACCTAGACGAGGGCACTACAGAGCTGAGGCCACAACTGGGTGGCCCTAGCTTCGGAGTGTGGCCAGCCGGGACTGCATGGCCTCCAGGTCCTCTTCATCCTCCTCATCCTCTCCCTCTTCTGAGGCAGCCATCGCTCCGATGGGTTCAGGCTCAGGAAGGGCGTCGGTTACTTTACTGGGTGCTTTGCCCAGGGCTCCTAAAGAGAGAGTGAACAGCTTAAACACACTGCATAAGGAACAAGGTCCTCGTCTTCCCAGCCTCCTCTCATTCAAGGACCGCAGTGGTGGAGCTGCTGTCCAGAGTGGGAATTTGCTTCCTCTGACTGCACATCTCAGCTGAGAGAAAGAACAGTACAGACGGACAGACGGACTTGTTACGTTGCTCTGGAGTGATCCTGCCTCAGTCTCCCAAGTAGCTACTACTACAGGAGTAATACCACCCCCACCCCCAAATCTTAAGAATTTTAATGTCTAGACTATTGGGCAAGGTGCTGTATACTTGAGTCCGCATAGTTGGGAACAGAAGGGTTACTTTAGCTCAGGATTTTGGGGCCATCTTGGGCAAAATAGTGGGACCTCATCTCAAAAAAAAAAAAAAAAAAAGTAATTCTAAAGTTTCTAGTTTAAATTTCTAAATACTACTGAAAATCTAATTTTTAATTTCTCTGAATAAAGTTTAATTGTTGAAGCCAGACTGGGTGGCACAGGCCTCGAATCTCAGCTAACCGGAAGCTCAGTCAGGAGGACAGAAAACAAGGTTCACCTAGGCTACAGAGTGAGGTTCAAGGCCAGCCTGAGCAACTTCATGAGCCCCTATCTCAGAATACAGGCTGGGGAGACAGCTCAGCAGTCGGCTGCTTATTGGATGTGGGAGGCCCCAGGTTCAATCCCCAGTGCCACCGGAAACAAGGTCAAACAAACAAGCACGTTGTTAGGCAGGTATGGGGTCCAGATGAGGCAAGAAGAGGGTCTGAGACCAAAGAGACACTTCAAAACACCAAAACAAATCCAATAAAGAAAAAGTAAAAGAAAATGTAAACTGTTTCCAAATTTTCATAAAATATTTTCTCAAAATACCTTTTTTCCAACAATTTAAAACAAATAAAAATTAAATCCCACCATTTTATTAAGCATAAAACTCAGAAAACCCGCTGGGCAGTGGTGGCACACGCCTTTAATCCCAGCACTTGGAAGGCAGAGGCAGGCAAATCTCGGTGAGTTCGAGGCCAGCCTGGTCTCCAAAGTGAGTTCCAGGAAAGGCGCAAAGCTACACAGAGAAACCCTGTCTCGAAAAAAAACAAAAACAAAAAAAATGAGAAAACTCAGAATTAAAAAAGTTATAAAGCTCCTAGAAATAACTATTTTTGTTTATTCCTATATTTAATAGACATGTTTTATACTAAAGTCGAGTCTATACTGACTCAAATTCCTAACAGCTGTTTTCAGGTAATGTGAAAATCAGAAACTAAAAATCCTTTGTTTCTTGAAACTGGATATTGCTCTACTGTCCATTCCTTAGGAATCACCTTGCATACTCAACACAGGACAAATGCAGATGGAGCCAGTGTGACTGACCGGGAAGGGGTGAGTCGGGGAGGCTGGAGGGCTCTCCTGGCCATACCTGCTGTGATTTCAAAGAGGATTCTGTCGATCTCCATTTCTGCTGCTTCTTCCATTTCTTCCTGGTCATCCATGCTTTCAAAGGTGTCCTCTAACATTTCCTCTATGATTCCAGCCTGAACAGAGAACAAAAGGCCACCCTCCTCAATGTTATATCTGTTCCCAACACCCCTGGACAGCAGCAGCAGCAGCAGCAGGAGGTCTCTGAGTCTAGGCCACCTTGCCCAGGTGACAAGGAAGGAAGACAGGTGGAAAGGAGACCCTGGAGGATGGCCTCTCTGCAGACAACGACCCAGAGGGAAAGAGTGCTCTAAACGCACTCCCAGGCCTGGAGCCTGCAGCTACTGGTTCCTGCAGAACCCCGACTGTGGCAGCAGTCCTCAGCAGCACACCCCTGAGCTGCTTGGAAAGCAACTGGCCTAACACTGCAAATAGGACCTGAGAGGGCAAGGGTTGAAATGCAGGATCAAAACTGGTTGGAGCCTCCGGAGACAACAGGATAACAAAGGCATGAACATGGAGGGACTAGAAAATGCTCAAAAAACATCGCAGCATGGCAGGTCACCGCTGCTGGAGGAAGCTAGCTGCTGGTGGGTGGCTGCGCTGAGTATCAGTCCATCACCAAACCCTGATCACCTCTTCTCAAGCAAAGTCAAGAGTTCCTGACCTACAAAGCAAGGCCAATCACTTTACTGGAAGCCTGTGCCTGGCAGCCTGGCGGTCAGCCTTCTTTTCAGAAAGTAGCAAGGAGGCAGAGGAATGGCTTGGTTGGTAAAGTGCCACAAAAACTTGGGGACATCTTCAAATCCCCAGAACCCATTTAAAGAGCTGGGCATTGGCCGGGCGTTGGTGGCGCACGCCTTTAATCCCAGCACTCGGGAGGCAGAGCCAGGCGGATCTCTGTGAGTTCGAGGCCAGCCTGGGCTACCAAGTGAGCTCCAGGAAAGGCGCAAAGCTACACAGAGAAACCCTGTCTCGAAAAACCAAAAAAAATAAAAAAAAAAAAAAATAAAGAGCTGGGCATTGACAGCCCACATGCACCCAGCACTGGGAGAGGGGAAGTGTTTTGGGGAGGCAGGGTGGTCTCTGAAGCTACCCGGACAGCCTGAGGAGCTTCAAGTTCAGTGAGAGTCGGTCTCAAAAAAGCTGTGGAGAGTAATCGAGGAGGGTACCCAATGCCAACGTCCGCTTCCACACGCAAACACCCCAACGCGTGTGTATATACCATCATCCAACAGTGCTCTTCCATGTGTGTGCATGTACACACTTTAGAAACAAGGAAATAGCAAGGGACCATTGTGAGGCACCGACAAAAATCTCTCCAAAGTCCCCAACTCCAGATGAGGCCACTCAGTGTCCGTTAGCAGAGCAAAAGGGTCATCAAAGCACCCTCCCATGTCAGAAAGGGGTCCCAGAGGAGCTACCAGAGGGAACCCTAGTGTCCTTGCAAACCAAGAGGCACCGGAGGCAGGAATGGCTCTGGCCTCTGCTCCTGTCCCGGGAACCCACTCACCTTCCAGCCTTTGTGCTTCCTGATCCAAGGTGACTCCATGACATGATCTAGCTAGTCCTCACCCAATTTTAGATCCTTTCCCTACTCAAATGAACAAACTCCTATCTATCATGGTCACCAAGGTGGAGCCCTACAGCCTGGCTAACTGGAAGCTGTTTTGATGCTGGCGTCTACTGTTCAACAAACAGCACTTGGGAGGCTGTCGCAGGAGGACTGTTTGTAGCTTGTCTCCAACAAAACAAAACCCTACCGACTAAGTAAAACCAAAAAACTCAAACAGAAAAAGGGGATCAATAAATAACTGTTGCTGTGGATGATTGATAAATAAAGTGTTGTTGACTGGCCAGTAGCCAGGCAGGAAGTATAGGCGGGACAAGGAGAGGAGAATTCCGGGAAGTGGAAGGCTGAGGCAGGGAGACGCTGCCAGCCGTCATGAGGAGAAACATGATGTAAGATACCAGTAAGCCACAAGCCACGGGGCAACTTATAGATTAATAAAAATGGGTTAATTTAAGATGTAAGAACAGACAGCAAGAAGCCTGCCACAGGCATTCAGCGTATAAGTAATATAAGCGTCTGTGTGTTTATTTGAGTCTGAGTGGCTGCTAGTCCAGGCGGGACTGGAGATAACTCCAGCTACAAACTGTTGATTGGTTAAAAGAACTTAGCAGAATCCAAACTGTAACTACCCCCCTCATTCTAAAGAAAGAGGTTATCATTTATCTACTTCTTCATTTAATCAGCAGTGATTCATCAAATTCCTGGCCTGTGTAACAGAGCCAGGTACTGGGCAGAAATGCAAAGTCTAAGAACATGTCCCCACTCTTTTAGAGATGGGTCACTATGGACAGCCTCAATATACACCCAGTCATGTATCACTATTGGCCTCAGTCCCTAGAATCTACAATATACAAGCTCCCTTCAAATCATACTTTTAGTGTTCATAAACCACTGTGAAAAAGATCTGAAAGGTTTGTTTTTGTTTTAATAACTCATTCACTCATATTTTGGGGGCTACCTAAGTTAAAACATGCAGGCCTGGAGTCACTCCAAGAATTATGCCATCATCTGCCTCTACTGCACAGTGATCTCCAGTCTGAGTACTACCAGATATAAAGGACATGCCCTTCTGATCCACTCCCTGCTAACTGCTATTGCCCAAGCCTCTTCTTTCTAAAGAGCTGAGCCCTGGGCTCTTACGATATTTTTCTATCTGTTCTTCTCCAGCCCTTCCACACCCCCTCTGCCTGTCCCCAGTGCCCAGTGTATGGTTCACATCACAGATAAAACACTGTGCAATGCAGAAGGAGATCCACGCACAGGAATTTGAGTTGTGTACTCTTGGTTGTTAAACCACAGGTCTAAACTAAGAAACAGCCCTCATACAAGATGTCAGCTCATGAGGAGGGCAGACACACCTGTGGTCCAGCTCCAGACTTATAACCCGAGAGACCTTGGGTTGCCTGGCAGCTTCAAGACTCAATGCCCTATGTAAAATACCCCAAGAGGGCACCTGGAGAACAAGATAGGCCAAACTGCCATGTGCTATCAGCAGTGCTTCATTAACAATGCTCTCCTCTCATCCCTGCCCCGTCTGGGGGCCACTAGTAGAGTTCCCGCCACACCCTTATCCTGAGGCTGGCAGGTACCTATATCCTTTCCATTTGGTTCTCAGTCTCTCCTTTTTGTGGTTAAAAAAAAAAGCATCAACAACTACAGCCTGCAGGCCAGATCTGGTGTTTCCCAAACAAAGAATTTGGGCCACAGTCATTTCATTTGAATGCTATCTAGGGCTGCTTTTACACTGACAGGCAACGCTGAGTTGTTACAAAGCTAACACGTGTTTGTTATCTAGCACTGTAGAGAATGCAATCACCTCCCTGCCAGCTTCACTAACACCCTCAGAGCAGACAGTAAAATGAATGTTTCTTTGTCTCTTCCCTCCTGCTGGAGCCCACCGACTGCATCACTGGATGTTCCTCCTGGAGATCTAGGCATGCGTGTGCTTTTTCCCCACACTTACAATCCCACCGGTCTCTGCTATGCTTTGCACAGCAGTGGTTTCAACCAGGTAACATCTGCTCCTCTTCTCAAAACACTGTGGGCGCAGCCGCACTCTCCCCAGTCACAGCCACGCAGCCGCAGCCGCAGCCCAGCCTCAGCTCCAGCTCAGAGGGCCTCTCAGTGGTTTGGAGAGAAAGCACAACTAGCCCAATCACCTTCATCATCTCTTTGGACAGCTCCCGCATGGTGGCCTGGATTTCTGGGATCTTCACAAGACTCTGCATGGCCTTCATCACTTCTGTGCTCTTTTGCAGGGAACCAGCTACTCTTAGGACCGCTGAAAAGGAAAGGCTGCATCACCCAGGATTGTTCAAAAGACAGAATGCGCAATGAAAGAGTCCAGCTCAGGGCTGCTCTAGCAGGTGGACTACCAAACTCACTGCCATGCCTTTATGATATATTCCTGTGCTAGATATCTGACAGGTCATTCTTTGAAACTAAGTCCTACCTAGGTGTGCTGAGCAGTTTTATGTCATCTTGACACAAGCTAGAGTCATCTCAGAGGAGGGAACCTCAGTGAAGAAAATGCCTCCATAAGGCCAGGCTGTACACAAGCCTGTAGGGTGTTTTCTTAATTAATGATTGATGGGGGATGACCCAGCCCATTATGTTGGCACCATCCTAGGACTGGTGGTCCTGGGTTCTATAATAAAGCAGGCTGAGTAAGCCACGATGAGCAAGCCAGTAAGCAGCTCTCCTCCATGGCCCCTGTATCAGCTCCCGCCTCCAGGATCCTGCCTTGCTAGAGTTCCTGTTTTGACTTCCTTTGATGATGAACTGTGATATAGAAGCAGAAGTCAAATAAACCCTTTCCTCCCCAACTTGCTTTTTTTTAAAAAATATTTTATTTATTTATTTATTTATTTATTTATTTATTTATTTTATTTATTTATTTATTTATTTATTTATTTTTTGGTGTTTCACCGCAGCAATAGAAACCCAAACTAAGACACTGGAATATTATGGTGTGAACTCTCTGAGCAGTAACACCAAAGGGCCACTGTGGAGAGTGGTCTGAAGGTCTGCAACTGACCATCAGGGAGGGAGACTTAGTTTGACACCTGGAGACAAGCTGCAAATGAGAGGCAGGTTCTACACTAAGATACGGACCACAGTGGAAAAGAGAAGACTTCCAGCTACCCAAGCAGAATCTCCCACCCACTAGATGATGGATAGTGCCTGTTCTGTGAAGAACCTGTTGCTGGTCCTCAGAAAAGTGAGATAAACAGAGGTAAAACGGAGTAAGGTTATGTGGGTCAACATACAGGTACAGTTCCTGCTAGAAAAAAGCCTTCTGTGGTCTCACACTGTATATATCTTCTTTCCAAGAAACTGTCATAAAAGCAAATGGCCATTCCTCCCTTGGTGTTCATTATTAACATGTCAAGTAAAGAAGTGAGCAACAAGTTCCTAGAATCACTCACTTACTATAAAGCAAGCTGTTCACTGAAAGCTACACACTTTTCCTGTATTGCAGTACCTGGTTAAGGCAGGAGGCACTGAAAATTTAACTTTGGCAGAATCCAGACCCCAGGAAGCTTTCACATCTGCATACAGTGAGCTATCTGGCACTAGAGAGCTCGCCCTGGTGATAAGGATGAAGGAGAGCTTGCAGGCTGACCAACCTATAACCACCCAGGCCCAGAACCAGGGCTATGAGTTGGTCCATCCCAACATCCACCCCATCTATGATCTGATGGATCATAGGAGGGTCTGGTCCTGCAGACCCAAAGTTGCAGGACCTCCAGTCCCAGCGAGGACCCAGTATTAACAGTGTAGCAGAAACCAGAGGCCTCGGACCAGACCAATGACTCACTGAAATGAACACTTGCAAGTAAGACACACGAGCCAAAGGGTTTACTGTGTGACTGACTCACTGCTGTCACACTGCAGCTTCCACACGATTACTCTTTTGTGTGTTCTTTTACATTTTATTTATTTTTATTTGGGGGGGGGATGAGTGGGGTTGAGATGCATAATGTGAATTTCACAAAGAATCACTAAAAAGTTAAATAAAAAAATCAACATATAAAAATCAGTAGCAGTTCTTTTTCTTTGCTTCCTGGCTTCTTGCCAGTGTTTTATCTCACCCAAAGCGCAAAGCAACAGGGCCAAGTAGGCAAGGATGGAAACCTCCAGAACTATGAGTCTGGAGTAAAACAAATTGTTTCTATGGACAAATAATGAACCACCTAGACAGGAAATAAGGAAAACAATCTCATCTACAATAGGACATGAAAACTGAAATACTTAGGAACTTTTATCATAAGAATATAAATTAGTGCAACTACTATGGAAAATAATACGAAGGCCATCCCCGCTGGCACATAGCTATAATTTCAGCAACTGGGAGACAGAAACAGGAGAATCACCCTAAGCTTAAAGTTAGCCTAAACGTACAAGGTGAGTCCTAGGCCACTTAGGCTACATAATAGCCAGGTTATACTGCAAAACTGTCTTTGTTAGGGTTACTATTGCTGTGATGAAACACCATGACCAAAAGCAAATTGGGGAGGAAAGAGTTTGTTTGCCTTACACAGCCTGAGCCATAGTTTACTGAGGGAAGCCAACAGAGGAACCCAGGTGGGGCAGGAACCCAGAGGCAGGAGCTGATGTAGAGGTCATGGAGGGGTGCTACTTACTGGCTTGTTCAATCTGCTTTCTTATAGAACCCAGGACCAACAGCCCAGGCGTGGTACCACCCACAATAGGCTGGGCCCTCCCCCATTAATCACTAAACATTAAGAAAATGCCTTACAGGCTTGCCTGCAGCCCAGTCTTATGGACTCGTTTTCTTTTCTTTTTTCTTTTGGTTTTTGGTTTTTTTTGAGACAGGGTTTCTCTGTAGCTTTGGAGCCTGTCCTGGAACTCGCTTTGTAGACCAGGCTGGCCTTGAACTCACAGAGCTACTACTGTCTCTGCATGGAGGCATTTTCTTAACTGAGGCTCCCTCCTCTTGGGTGACTATAGTTTGTGTCAAGCTGATATAAAACTAGGCAGCACAAAGAGTCTGTCTCAAAAGACAAACAGCAACAAAACAAAAAACTACAATAAAATGTTAGTATAAAGGTTCTTAAAAACACTGAAGCGTATGTGACCTAGGAACCCACTTCCAGGTATACAGTAGAATCAGTGAAATGAGAATGTCAAAAGGGTATCTGAGTTCCCATAGTCACTGCAGCCTGAACAAACTCACCGCTCATCAACATATGAATGGATGCAGAGTTTATAAACTTGTTTGGTTTGAATCTGAAGGGCTGTTCTCCCCACCTCTACCTTGACTCCCACCCCGAGACCAATCTGCTTTGACTCACTTTAAATGCTAGATGCCTAGAAGTGGCACTATGTGGGAGGCTCTGGAAACTTTGGGAACTGGGGTCTGCCTGGCAGATGTGGGCTATTAGGAGAGGGCCTCTGTAAGTTAGATCCAGCCCCTGGTGTTCCTCATGCTCTCTGCAGCCTCGTTACTCCAATGTGCTCTCTCCTCCCTACCGTATGGATGGGAATGTCCTGAAGAGTCCAAATAAACCTGCCATCCATAGGTCAGGGATCTTGGTTACAGTGACACCAAACTAATAAAACAAGAGAATACTACACTCAGCTTAAAGGGGGAGGAATCCTGTCACACATAACAGTATGGATGGATCTGGAAAACATAAACATCAGTGGAATATGGGAGACATAGAAAGCAGATGGCACACACCACCTCCAAGTACATGCTAATAAAGCTAAAATCACAGACGTGGAGAACAACGGCTCTATCTAATGGTTTCCAGAAGACGCCAGGCACGAGGGACTTTGAAGGGGGTAAATGAGTGTTTCTGACCAAAGGGTGCCAAGTGCCAGAGTCAGGAGGAACTGCTTTTGAAATGTATTCGCACAGCAGGGTAACTGTAGTCAATAATAACATATATTTCAAAGTAACACAGAGTAGGGCTGGAGGCACAAGCCAGTGGTAGAGGGGCGCTCAGCCTATGCACAGTCTGGGGTTCAGTCCTCAGCACTGTGACAATGTCAGACCCAGGCAAGTAAGAAGGTGAATATGCTAACTGACCTAGCAGATCAAAACCACAGTTCTTTCTTTCTTTTTTTCTTTTGGTTCTTTCAAGACAGGGTTTCTCTGTGTAGTTTTGGTGCCTGTCCTGGCATCACTCTGTAGACCAGGCTGGCCTGGAACTCAGAGATCCGCCTGGCTCTGCCTCCTGAGTGCAGGGATTAAAGGTGTGCACCACCACCGCCCCAAAACCACATTTTATCCTGGAAATATTTATAATTATAGTCTGTTAGTTAGAAAATAAATAAATGCATGCCAAGTACATGGGAAAGTATTTCCTTTGAGGTTCTGGACTCACACACATGTGCATATATATATGTGTATAAAATAATGTTAGACTAAAACCAAACCCCTGCGGGGTAATTCAGATGGTGCTCTAAAAGGAGCTATGGGGAATACGGGGTTGTGGTCCCACGGGTACGTTTCTACCTTTCTGAAAGAATCCCAGAGACGATAAAGAGAACTTGTCTGACAAGTGGTGACACACTGTGATTACTCACAGCAAGTAGACAACAGCCACATCCATTTCAAAACCACACAGGAAATGGAGAAGCTGACTTCCCATGGGAGAACAACCCATGCCAGGAGAGGCAGTGAGGAGAGAGCCACAGTCTTTCACTCACACGTCATCTTCCGGGGGCCAAGGACACCACGAGCCTGTACTATGCACATGCTGCCCACAGTGTCACCCAGACGGCCAGTGACCCTACCCTCCTCTCCTGTAACAATGCAGGTTCTGAATACAGAGAAGGTGGGGCTGAATCCCAAACAAGGTATGAACATCTATTTCATAAACTGCTGCGGCGTTTTTAAATACTAAGCCCTTACTCTAGGTCCTTAGGTATGGGCAGCTGTTCTCTAACCTTTGTTGGGAGGCGTGTTTAAGGCTCATCCACTGTAGCCTATGTCAGAGTTTTCTCCTCTTTAAGGATGAGTATTATTTTGTATGTGCATGGTGTATGTCCACAAGTATGTACAGATCTGCATAACCTGAACATGAGGAGGTCAGAAGACACTGGGTTTTCGCTTCTACTGCTACTCAGTTTATTTTTTGAGACAGGGTTTTTCCCTGAACATAAAGCTTGCTATTCTGGCTATTCTGGCTCCTGGGATCTGCCTGTCTCTTAACGCCCTCCACCCCATGCTGAGGTTACACGTGTGAGTAGCCATGCTCAGCTATTAATGGGTGCTAGGGATTCAAACTCACGTCCTCTTGTTTGCACAGCAGGCATTCTTACCCACTGAGCCATCCCCCAGCCCCAGGGCTGACTACCATTTTAACATGTGTAGGAAACATCCTTTCTCTCTCCATCCACAATGGGCACTGCGCTGCTTCCACTCCGGCTAAATCCCTAGGAACCTGATGGTCCACATACCTGTTTGAGCCTCTGCTTCCAGTTCTCGAGGACACACCTAGAAGCAGAACTGCCAGATCGTATGGTAATTCTGCTCCTGCCCCACCTCTGAACCTCTTCCTTAACTCTTGCCCCCATCAAAACATGCTCATCATCTGTCTTCTTCTGCAAGCAGCTGCTGTCAGGAAGCTGTTGCTTGCCAAGTATCTAATCACGACAATATATTAATAGCTGACAAGGTTTAACATCACCCACCTGAGGTGGTAGTACAGCTACACTTTAATAGGAGAACATCTTAAGGAAAAAAAAAAATCACTTCAGAGCAGTCCAAGGTTGGGGCTGGGATGCAGGACCCTGGGGCCAAGACTGACAGACAGTGCTTGGGAGCTCTGGGTATACTCTTTTCTTGTTCCACTCCTAGAATGGAGACTTCCCTTTGCTTCCTTCTTGGGTTCCATCCTGTTACCCCTCAGCTGTATTCAGTCTCCTAGCACACACCACTCCCCCACAACCACTGACGTCACGGAGCTAGCCTGGTCAGTCACGGAGCTAGCCTGGTCAGTCCCAAGTGGAACCTTCCTGTTCTCAGTGTCCTTCCTTAATGGCTCTGCAGTCTTGCAGGCCCCAACGCTCACATCACCTCCCCCAAGCCTGTTTAGTCTGCACCAGGCCTTTTCACTCTGCATCTAGATTCACTCTTCATTCCATTCACTGACTCAGACTCTCATTCCAGCTCCTCTCGGGCCGCCAGGCCCCCATCTTCAGCTTCAGACTTCCCTGCACCTGCAGTCTGTACTCACAATAGCCCAGAGTTCTCCATACCCACAACATGAAAGTCAAACCCCTCAAGCTAACTCTGAGAACTCTGACGCCCACCTTCCTTTCCAGCCCCACTCTCCAACTTTCTTTCTCCTTCGTGTACTCCTGTCAAACTGTCTCCTGAACACAGCCTGAATACCTCAGCTGTCTTCGTGCGCTTCATCCTTCCACTCAGATGCCTCCCTCGAGCTCCCCAGAATATCCCACCTTTCAACTCCCAGCGCCCTTTATCGGAACTGTTACTACAGCATGCATCTCCAGGAGCTTGTCTTTAAAGGAACCAGTCTCTGAAGAGCTCTAAAACCAATGCTCTGCACCTCACTGCCCCTTCTTCCCAGACACCTCTGCCTCCTGCTCAGAATCCCAACCTCCCAGGGCCTCCTGTAGCGCTACAAACACCCTGTCCTCTCTGACCCCAGGGCCTTTACACACACAGTCAGTCCTCTCAGTTTGGAATAAGCTCCCCCCCCCCCCCCCGCACCCCCCTAACCACCACCATACACATGCACTCAGCCTCATATTCTGCTTCAGACTTCATGAGGGCCTAAAAGACACCTCCTTGATTCTTACTTCCCCTTAACAGTCTTCTAGTGTCATCAGTTTGCAATTATAAACATATATTGATTTGATCAAGTTTATTGTTTTCTTATTAAATTTATTCAAATTAATCACTTCCTAGTCTATTCCTAAAATAATTGTGCTTGTACCATTTACAATTTCAATCCCAATACAAAAAAAAAAAAAAAAAGAGAGGTGACAAGAAAAGGAAAGGAGGGAATATAGGAGGAAAGGAAGGAAGGAAGAACGAATTTGCTTTTCAGTCTATCTGCATGAAGAGATGAATAGGGGCTCATGAAGCCTACACTTAACCAACCTGAGCCATCTCTCTCCCTCTGCCTCCCACTCCTCAACTACTTCTTTTCATTTAGTTATGTCTTTATTTACTTACTTGAAACAGGGTCTCTCTATGTAGTGTTAGCTGACTTGGGACTCTGTGAAACCAGGCTGGCCTCAAAGTCACAGGGATCTTCCTGCCTCTGCCTCCTGAGTGCTGGGATTAAAGGGGATCACTACCAAGAATCTGAATATAATTATCTTCAAGATAAAAAATATATATATACATAAAAGAGTTAGGTGGTGGTAGCACATGCTTTAAATCCCAGCACTGGAGAGGCAGGGGCAGGTGGATCTCTAAGTTTGAAACCAACCTGGTCTATGGAGTGAGTTCCAGCCTAGCCAGGGCTACACAGAGAAACCCTGTCTGAGAGAGAGAGAGAGAAAAAGAGAGAAAGAGAGAGAGAGAAGGAGAATTAAAAGGTCAGTCTGAAAAATCCAACAAATGACTAAAATCACTTTCATAAAAAGACAAGTGAGCCGGGCGGTGGTGGCGCACGCCTTTAATCCCAGCACTCGGGAGGCAGAGCCAGGCGGATCTCTGTGAGTTCGAGGCCAGCCTGGGCTACCAAGTGAGTCCCAGGAAAGGCGCAAAGCTACACAGAGAAACCCTGTCTCGAAAAACCAAAAAAAAAAAAAAAAAAAAAAAAGACAAGTGAAAAGGAAACACACACACAAGAACTGAAGGGTTCAAGTTCCCAAACAGAAACGACCACAAGAAATAGCTACCTAACTCTTCCCTTTAGAAAACCATGGGAGAACAGATGCACTAGGATCTGAGATTCCCAGAGAGAAAGCAGGGAACTAGGAGCGAACACAAGTAAATCAGACAAGAAATGCATTTTTAAGCTAATGACAGATACCTACTAATCTACCAGGCTACTTACTCTAGTTTTGCAGAGACTTAAAATCTACCATAATAAAGAACTGAAAAGAAAATAATTCACAAAGACTCAACACAGAATACTTACTAGAACAAATGAAGCTCTTTTGCCCTTAATGAAACCCCTCAGTTTGGAGCATCTTTTCTGATGTGCTGGCCCACTTAGACTCACTTACACAAACACAGACTCCATTTACCCTGAGAGTGCAGTGAGTGCTATACATATTGCCACAGGCTTTCTGTCTTTCTTTTTTTATTTTGACTTTTTGTTTGTTTGTTTTTCGAGACAGAGTTTTTCTGTGCAGCCCTGGCTGTCCTGGATCTCACTCTGTAGACCAGGCTGGCCTTGAACTCACAGAGATCCCCCTGCCTCTGCCTCCCGGGTGCTAGAATTTAGGGTGTGTGCCACCGCCGCCTGGCCAGTCTTGCTTTCTTAGGATGGCATCCCCAGCATCCTCCTGTTGGCTGAAAGCTACTTCAAGCTTGAATATGCCATAATTTATCGACTCAATCCCTCACTGAAGAAAGAAAAAAATGCGATCAATTCCCCTACTAGCAATGTCTTTTCATTGTTGGCTTTAAATAGCTACATTTTACTAATTGGATAAATTTTTCTTATATTTACAAATATGTACAGTTACCAAATGCAAAACAAATGAAACATCAAGAAAGTTCAAAATCAAACAAATTCACATAAGATTTCATGTGATGCTTCACTGAAACTATTATATTTATTTATTTGTTTGTTTATTTATTTATTTAGGTTTTTTCGAGACAGGGTTTCTCTGTGTAGCTTTGTGCCTCTCCTCGAACTCATTTGGTAGCCCAGAATGGCCTCGAACTCACAGAGATCCGCCTGGCTCTGCCTCCCAAGTGCTGGGATTAAAGGCATGAGCCACCACCGCCCGGCTGAAACTATTATTTTATAGGTAGGTGATACTGTTGGAAAACTATGTGTCTGTACAAGGTCTTGCATGTTTGACAACGCTTTTTCTCTATTAAGATTACTGAAAATTACTGCATTCAATGGAACTTACTTGGCAAGGACATTTATACAGTAGACTGGACTCCACTTTTTTTTTTTTTTTTTTTTAAAGATTTATTATGTATACAGCATGTATGACTGCTGGCCAGAAGAGGGCACCAGATCTCATTACAGATGGTTGTGAGCCACCATGTGGTTGCTGGGAATTGAACTCAGGATGTCTGAAAGAACAGTCAGTGCTCTTAACCTCTGAGCCATCTCTCCAGCCCCTTGACTCCACTTTTTTAAATTGTTATTATTTTGAAATAGGGTCTTACTATGTAGCCCTGGTTGTCCTGGAACTGGCTATATAGACCAAGTGGCCTCCAACTGCAACTGAGATGCACCTGCCCCTGCCTCTGAAGTGCAGGGATTAAAGGTGTGCACTATCATGTCTGGCTGGGACTTTGCTTTTCACATTACACTGCCATGATTAAATTTGGCACCAAGTCAAAATGCAAATAAGGAAGTCAAAATCTCATGAAAGTAAATGATTATAACATGATCTATAGACACATATGTCAAGTTTATAAAAAATAATGAAAGATGACTTAAGATGACGCAAAGAAAAGTCACAAGAAAAAGAATATATTATTTGACTCCTTTGGGAAATCTGCCAGAAGAAAAAGACTGGCCTTGCTGGCAGTGGTGGCGAATGCATTTGATCCCAGCACTTGGGAGGCAGAGGCAGGCAGATCTCTTTGAGTTCGAGGCAAGCCTAGTCTACATAGTGAGTTCTATGATAGCCAGAGCTACACTGTGAAACCCTGTCTTAAAATCAACAAAACAAAACAAACAAACAAAAAGAAAAGAAAGAAAGAGAAGAAAATGGCTGGCCTTGAACTCACTGACTTGTTTCTACCTCCCAAGTACTGATTATAGGCATTGTACTAACATGTCCAACTAACAATTCTTATAAACAAATACTTTCATGCTTGAGAGCATGTTTTGCTATGAAAGAAGGTATATATTTAAATTCTGATGTACCCAAAATGACTTTCAAAAAATTTAAATCAATTCATAAGTATATCGAAATGAGCAAATGCAAACTCCAAGTCATTTCTGTTGATTTCATCATGATCCACATGAGTCTACTTTAGGTGGCTATACCTTTTTAAAAAATATTTACTGGGGAGGGGGGCAGGCATGCCATGCGTGGTGTGTGTGTACACGCTTGAGGATAATTTGAGGGAGTCAGTTGTTTCCTCCACCATGCAGGTCCTGGGAATCAAACTTGGGTTGTTAGGTTTGGCAGCAAGCACCTTTATGCTGAGAGCCTTTGACAGAATGTGATTATCTCATTTCAAAGTATATTTGGGGCTAGGGATGTGGCTCAATTGGTACGGTGCTTGCTGAGGATGCACGAAACTCTGAGTTCAGTCTCTCAGCATCATAAAACCAGGCCCACAGACATAGATTTTTGTGTCCCTAGTACTTAAGAGGAAGTAGAGACAGGGAGAACAGAGGTACAAAGTCATCTTCTCCACAAGGAGTTCAAGGACAGCTTTGGCTACATGAAACCATGCAATGAAATAGCATAGTTTGAATTCTTAGCAGCTTTTTGCTTAATACAACTGCTTAGTCACTTTTTCTTTTGGCTTTGTGGGGAATACTTCTGAACTTGTTCAGAAACTTTAAATGTTTTATGCTTCATTTATCAAACTTTTCCTTTATAAGATTTTATATTTCACTCTGAAAAGATTTTTCCATTTCAGCTTCTTACATTTTAAACATATTTCCTTCTAGTGCTTTTGTGAATTTATTTTTTATCTTCAATGTTTGATCTACTTAGAAATTATTTTGGTAAAACATAAAGTATAGATTCCTAAAGCAGATTCAAATGTAGAATAAAATTTTCTGAGTCAAAATTTAAAGTAAAAAGTTTCATATGTTATTTCTGGGTATGAGAGTCTGTTAGCTGCCAAGTATTAGTTTCTAGGATGACAACACTTCATGTGCACAACAGGCAAAAATACACTTGAAAACCAGAAGCAAATGTACTGAACTGAAACAAAAGGAAGACAGTCAAGGAGGGTGAGGCAGGAAAATCAGGAGTTCCAGACCAGGCTAAGTATACAATAAGACTCTGTCTCAAAAACAACCACCACCAACAAGAATGACACATTCCAAATAAGCCTAGTGAGTTCTGACATAACCAGATAAGAAGAGACCAAGATTCCAAAGGTACTATTCACGACTGCAACCTTCAGTTAATACAGGAATAACACATTATTGCTGAGACTCTTACAAATGCCTACAAAACAAGCAGCCAATGTGTATGAGAAGTAATTACAATAAAAATAGGCAGTGAAGGTGCCTGAACCTGGATGAATTATGCAAGCCTCACCTGGAAACAGAGTCAGTACAGACTACTTAGACCCAGACACCTGCTAGATAAGGGATCTAAATTGATATATCATGTAGTCTGCATGTGCTGAGGGGCTTCCTGAGATTTCGAAGTTCTAAGATCAAAACTGGGAGGTGGGAGAAATGAAGGAAAAGAAAAGGGGAAAAAGAGATATGAAAACTAGTTGGAAAAATAAACTACTAACTACAGCTGGAGAGATGTTCAGTGGTTAAGAACGTCTGCTGCTCTTGCAGAGGACAGGATCTCCGTACACATCACCTATATCAGTTGGCTGACAACCATCTGTAACTTCAGCTCCAGGGGCTCCAATGCCCTCTTCTGGCTTTGCCAGCACCCACAAGCATGTGCATAGACACAGACATGAATACACACAAATAAAAATAAAATAAAAGGGATGGAGATATGGCCCAGTGGTTAAGAGCACTCACTGGCTGCAATTCCACAGGATCTATGTTTGATTCTCAGAACATACATGGCAGCTAACAACTGTATAAGATTCCAGTTCCACTGGATCTGATGCCTTCTTCTGTAGTCACTGCACACACATGGTACACAGCCATGCATGCAGTCATATACATATAGGAAAGCTAAATAAATATATCTTTTAAAAATATATAATAAAAGTCTCTAAAAGGTGAACTAATGAATAAAGGTTCTGCTACATGTTTAATATGAAAAACAATTACATACTGTAGAGCAACAGTCACTAACACTGAACATGCTTGTGGGTGTGCTCTTCATAGACATTACATGACCAGACATTCTTTTCTAAGCTACAGATACACCCATCGGTTAGACAGACAGGTTTCTGGCTCTAATAGGAGGATACAATGTATATATTAAGAATAAGAGAATGCTGGGCATGTGGCACACACCTTCAAGTTCAGCACTCAGGAAGCAGAGGTAAATGGATCTATGTGAGTTCCAGGCCATCTAGGGCTGCATACTGAGACTCAAAAAATTTAAACAAACCAAAAAAGAACTGGAGATACAGCTCAGTCGTATATCACTTGCCTAGCCAGTACAAGGCTCTATGTTCAATTCCTAGCATTGTTTAAAAAAAAAAATAACCAAACAAGTTAATTTCATTAGAAATGAATACTTAGAAGAGTTATAAGGAAGCCAGGCTTGGTGGCACACACCTTTAATCCCAGTACTTGGGATGCAGAGGCAGGAGGATCTCTGTGAGTTTGAGGCAGCCTGGTCTACAAAGTAAGTTTCGGAAGAGCCAGGGCTGTTGGAAGAAAAGAGAATTATAAAGAAATTAAAGGCACTGTCATGATGTGTTGTTGAGAGAAGCTTTAGAAAAGGCTTTACTGTGTGCCTCATCTGAACTGAAACCTGTAGGACAAGGACCATCAAGAGATGGGGGCAGTGTATACTTGCAGAGAGATCACCAAATGTAAAGGTTCTAAGACAAGAATAAGTTGGTCCAGTTCCAGGAACACAAAGAACAGTACAGACGGATGGAGAGAAGAAAGAAGACAAGGACAAGATAAGGTCAGAGCACACAGGACCTCCAAGATCAAACTGAGAGTCTGAATTTTAATCAAATGCAGTGAGAAGCCATGGTATCTTGAACAGAATAATCAAGAGCACATGTTCACTTTATAAAGTGCATTCAAGTGTCGGGTGGAGTACAGACTGCAGCTGAACACATACATTCAATATATTCTAACTTCTAAACAAAGACGCCTGTGGAGTGTCAGTCATTATTTCAAAAACATTGGCAAAAAATCAATTATATTTTACGTTTGTACAGTACCCTCTTTAGCAAAAACCAGACTTGAGCCTATCCTTCCTATGCAAGGAAACCAGTGTTGGCAGTAACAATGACAGCAGCATTATTAGGGGATGTCAGGTACCTGGGCCTTACCAAGCTGGTTCTTCATCCCCATGAGCACAGAGTTCATGTGTGCTTTGGATGCATAGAGCTTGCTCACAGCCTTCCTTGACCTGATCATCTCCTTGGCCAGAACCACACAGACATCCTTTTGGCCCTTCTTGGCTGCATCTTTCACAGACCGTTTTACTTTCTCTTCTTCTCTTTGGATATCTAAATTTAGAATAGAACATCAAAAACCATGGGTAGGGGCTAGAGAGATGTTTCTGCAGTTAAATACTTGCTTTTCAATCTTAAAACCAGAGTACAGACCCCAGGACCTACAGCAGGGAGCTCAGAATGCCTCTAACTTCAGCTCTAAGGAATCTGGCACCCTCTTTTGGAGTCTTCAGCCACCCACATACATGTATGCACACACATGCACACACACACACACACACACACACACACACACGCGGGGGTGGAGGGTGGTGCAGGGGAAAATCAGGCTTGGTAGCACTCAAACTGTTTTTATTATAATCTAAATGTCTCTAAGTAAAAAATTATCACAGGATATAAATGAAATAAAAATAATGTATGGGTATTTATTATTTCCTGAAAGAAGACTAACATAATTTGACAATAAACAGTAGTATAACCCTATTTACCTGGAAAACTTTTTAAAAACCTTTTGTGAGCCTGCTCTAACATTGCCTGGTACCCATCTATACTAAGAAGCTTTAGAATGTACTGTACATGCATCCCAGAGCTAATTCTGACAATCAGTATGCAGCTTTCCTACAAGTATTGGAGTACAATCTCTGCGCAATAATTGTTATAAAAATCTATAATGAACACATTAGAGCACTGTATCAGCATCAACTAGAGTTTAGACAAGTCTGTATTATTATATGCTTTATAACGAGTAAAAACTTTTGGATTTTAAAAACTGTGGCAAAATACATGTAACACTATTTACCATCTTAACCATTCTCAATTATACAATTAAATAATGCTCTGGTCATTCTTCAGTGACAGGGTCCTGAGAGAGGGGACCAGGAGATCAGAAGATAAAGATAGAAGATAGAGAATATAATAAAGTTTGTGATCAGGACGTCTTGTACAAGCTATGTCTTAAGCCAAGCAAGCTTGAAGTACAGCAACTTATATACCACTTTAAGGGGGAAATGAAACAAAGTCAGGAGAAACTATCATACAGTGTTTAATTCGCAAGAAGCTAATTGCACTAATTAAACCATGTTACACAAAGGGAACATGGGGTATCTCAAGAACATTAGACAGAGCACACATGGCCTTGGGAATGATAACAATAGCCCCTTGGGTGGAAAGAATTGGTTTCTGAGATCTGAAACCAAGCTCCCCCAAGGTCCTAGCCCCAAGCCACTACCAGCTCTGCCACTTCCTGGTTCTAGAGAAGCAGCTCTGTTCCTTCTCAATACACCAAGGCCTCAGGAAAAAGCTCCCAAGGCCCTGGCCCCAGACTATGATTGGTTCGGCCACACATGTTCCTGGCTTTGAGAAGGGGCTGTGTTCCTTTTCCATACTACCAGGGCCTCTGGGAAAGCCTGAGCCCATCAGTCCAGCTCTCAACAAAATAGTATAAGCACATTCACTGATGGCTGTATAACCATCAGTACCTTCATTCTCAGAACACACATCCGTTAACCAGAAACCACACTCTCCTCTCTTCCTAGTCTGGCAAGTAGCATTCTACCATCTCATAAGGTGATTATTTTTAGCTACCTTGTGAATGTGGAATAGAGCAACATTAGTACTTTTCTGATTTTACTTAGCATATATTCTCTTTTTATCCACAACATAGCATGTAACTATTTTCTGTTATGTAACATGCTTATTTTTTTTTTAAATCTTATAAAAACTTCAGCTAGTATGACTAATTCTGTCAGATATTTATTTACAAATATCTCTTCAAGATCTGGCCTTCAGTTGTTTGTGTATATACTCAAAAGAAGAATTGTTGGGCCATATGGTAATTCTTTTTTGGGGGAAATGGGGGTGGGCACAGGGTCTCTATGTAGCCCCTGACAATCTATCCTGAACTCTATGTAGACTGGCCTCAAACTCCTGTACATCCCAAATGCTTGGATTAAAGGTACCACCATGTCAGACCTGATAATCCTATTTTTAATTTCCTCAGGAGCTACTCTATATTTTCCAAAGTGGTTGCACTGTTTTATTTTCCTATTAACGGCACATCAGAATTCTAATTTCACTAAACCTTTCCAACACTTGCTGTTTTCTGGTTTTGTTTTGTTTTTTTATAAGTTACCTATTAGGTATGCAGTGGTACATATCTCATTGTGGTTGCCTTACAGTTCCTTTTTTTTTTTGTTTTTGTTTTTGTTTTTTGAGACAGGGTTTCTCTGTGTAGTTTTGGTGCCTGTCCTAGATCTCGCTCTGTAGACCAGGCTGGTCTCGAACTCAGAGATCCACTTGCCTCTGCCTCCCAAGTGTGGGGATTAAAGGCGTGCACCACCACTGCTCAGCACCTTACAAGAATATATATATTCTTCCTTGGAGAAATGTTTCTTCAAGGACTTTCCCCGTTTCTGAACTTTAGGAATTCTCTGTATACTTTAGGAGATATATGATTTACAAATATTTTCTCCCATTGTATGAGGTACTTATTTTTATTTTTGGTGTTGCTGTATGAGACAGGGCCTCTCTACACAGCCCTGGCTGTTCTGGAACTCACTACATAGACACAGGTCACAGTAGCTCTGTTGGTCTGGTTTGGTTTTTTTTTTGTAGCAGAGTTTGGATAGTTTGTGTTATTATCTTCAATTTCTTTGATCTTCCTTTTTATAGTGTCTAATCTGCTGTTGTGTCAATTTATTGAAGTTTTCCTTTATCTTAAGAGTTACATTTTCTTTTCTGCATCTTCTATTTAGGTCATTTTGTTTATGGCTTTGTTTTAAATTCGTCAGTATATATCCTACCCTTTCTTGCTTAATTGCCTTTTTGTCTATTTTTATTGTCTACTTTATTTATTTTACCCATGTGGGTCATTTTTCTACTTCCCTGCAGTGGCCTTTTCACTGGATTCTTGTCACAGAGAATGAATGCCTCATTGTTCTTCAAAGAGCATTAAGTTTTATTTTGACTGGCAGCTAAGTCACTTGCAGATCAACTTCAAGCCCTGCTCATAAGTTTTTCCATATGATGCACTTATGTTTACCTTAATACTAAACGTGGCCCTTCTCCAGTCGATACTGAGTATCCCAGATTTTCACAAGGTCTCTTTACTGTCTTTGCTCTCAACCCTTTGTTAGCTGTGGGAATTGCTCAGCTTCAAACTTCCTGGTAGTTGTTCTGTTCCCATTAATCATTCTTTGTCCGGCTTCTGCAAATATCACTCTAAATAAGCACAGATCAGTGTTCAGCCACACACTCAGATCCCAAGGAGCTATCTGGAGTTCTTTCCCTGGTTATATTCCTTTACTCTAAATAGTCTGCACCACATATTTTAGCCTCGCTCACCCTGATCTCCAAGTCTTCAGCTCAGCGAGACTACTATCCTCTTTCTGGAATCCCTCTCATATGCCCTATTGAAGAAAGTATCTCTGGACAGAAAGACAGGACTCTGAGGGTTCTCTTTCTGTTTCTCTTCTCAACAGACAGTCATCTGTCCGGGTGGAAAGCGGTTGGTTCATAGCTGCCTTGTTCAAACTTTCACTGACTACTGAAGTAGAAGTGTAAGACTAACATGGATCACCACAGCTGAACAGAATTGTCATCTCTAATTCTTTTTTAAAGCTGTGATACTGTAATACTGGGACACTCTCCTGGTTTTAATCATTTCTATTCATGAAGGTGTTTTAAAAATCCTAAGCTCCTTTAACAGAGAGAGCGGATCTGGAGGAGGGGGGAAAGGATAATAGAACCCTATGATATAAGACTAGAGGCAAGGGATATTAAGAAAGGATAGAGCAGGAGGGGGAGGGAGTAGAGTGCAGGGGACTAGCCAAAACTAAGGCTATAAAGACCCTTAGGGAAACCCACTACTACCCAGGGCTGAGGCAGGCCTTTGATCCCAGCCCTTGGAAGGCAGAGACAGGCGATCTGTGAGTTTGAGGCCAGCCAGGACTATACAGAGAAACCCTGTCTTAAAAAACAACAAAAAAAAAATTTTTTTTAAGGCGTTTAAATGTATATAGCAGGCATGGATGAATAATACTTCTCCCAGAAGACATGGATTAATTAGTAAATAAAAATTTCAGTGCTAGGCTTGCTTGTGGTAACCGGAAGACCCCAGAAGAACTAAAAACAACACAGGCTAACTTTTGGCTGCCTGCCAGAACTAGATGGTAAGCTCTTACTGTTGACGCATGACATATTCTGGTTACAAGACACAGAGGAATTAGGCTGGAATTGACCTGAAAACTTCTTCCCTACTGGCTAACTTCAAGTGCTAGAAAGTGCTATGTAGGCATTGTGGGGCAAAAGAAGCCCTCAATGTCATTATCTAGCAGCAAACCCTGCATACTACATTACTGACCTGCCAGGCCAGAGATAGTCACTACTTTGACAATGCATGAAGGATACTGGGGTAACCAGTAGCTTTTGGGTTGGACTTGACATCTGATCCACAGGAGAAATTCTCATCTAGTACTTTAAACCTGGTCAAAGGTCAATGACTTAGGATGTCTAGGCCCTACAGTGCAACCTCCTACAGACAGCTTGCTAAATGATCATGTTGACAGATTAGTGCTGCCCTCTACCTTGGCCTTATAACTTGGGACTCAAAACTAGTGAAAGTGCTGAGAATAAATGACTTTGAGTGTTCAGCCCTAAATGGGACAGCTATATCAACATCCCATCCAAAGCTCAGGGAACATCTCAGAAGGGGTGGGAAGAATGTAAGCATGTGGAGGAGTACTGTAAAATGTTGTCTTCTGGACTGACATGGCCATAGCATGCACAAACTCACTACAGCTGTGGATGCCTACACAGACCTACACAAGGTCAAGCCAACAAAGTCAGTCAGCATTCCAAAAGACAGTGCTAACTGGACTCCATGGATTACAATGGGTGTGCAAGTGTAGTTATGAATATGAAGCGGGGAAAGATGACATGGACTGTCTGAGGGGGATGGGAGAGGGGTCTGAGGGTGGGTATAATCAATACTCATTGCTTATATGTATGAAATTGTCAAAATATATAAAACTTAAAAAAACCTTAATTTAAGCATTACCATTTTTTGGCCATTCATCTTAATTTCAAATGGTACTAAAAAAAGTAACTTTTATTTAAAAATGTATTGTTCCCAATTTAAAGTATGTTGAAATAGGCAGAGCAGAGATAATGAAATTGCATTGTCGTCTTATGCCTAATTTATTTAATTAAAACTCATAAAAGACTTGTGTTTACAAACACCAAGAGCTTTCTTTTGCTCTTACAATATAGTCTATTTCAATCTTTACCCTTTCTATACTAAATATAGAGTTAGGAAACAAAATAATGAGAGTAGACAGAATCAGTATGGGAATAAACTCTGTCTTATAATGTACACAGAAGCTTACTTTCATGTGCTGAAATGAAAAGCAGCATTAGAGTATAAAAAGGATACATAAAGTAGCAACTTACCTCTTATTTGCCTGTCAACAACTCTCATTTCCTTCCTGATCTTCAATGACCATTCATTGACCTGGGGAAAATTTGAGATAGGCAATTATCAGAGAAGCAAACACTCCGAGCAAATTTTGCACATTTTTAGGAATTCTACATTGAGTTTAAATACGATTTTTTTGGTTTTTCATTTTGAAGACCTTTAGGTCCATTTTGGTTTGGGAGACCACCTCTTTTTTTTTTTTTTTTTTTTTTTTGGTTTTTCAAGACAGGGTTTCTCTGTGTAGCTTTGCGCCTTTCCTGGAACTCGCTTTAGAGACCAGGCTGGCCTCGAACTCGCAGAGATCCGCTTGCCTCTGCCTCCCAAGCGCTGGGATTAAAGGCGTGCGCCACCACCACCCGGCAGGAAATCTTTTTTTTTTTGGAGCTGAGGTCCGGACTAGGGGGACCACCTCTAATTAACAGCACACAGACACTGGAAACTTGTTCAAAGGCTGGCAGGGAGGGAGGACACTTTACAGACGACTCTGCGGTACACAAGGGTTTTTCACAAGGTGCATAGGCAAAGACAGTCTTAGGACAGCTCAAGATTTTCATCTTTTACACATAATTATTTTATAAACTACTCTACCTGTGCACTGAGAACATCTTTTTTTAAAATTTATTTTTATTTTATATGCATTCATGTTTTGACATGGGTGTTGGGTCCCCTGAAACTGGAGTTACAGACAGTTGTGAGCTGCCATATGGGTGCTGGGAATTGAACCCAGGTCCTCTGGAAGAGCAGCCAGCTCTTAACCACTGAGCCGTCTCTCTAGCCCCGAGAACTCATCTGTTTATGTGTTGTTTTTCTTCCTATCAGGCTGTAACCTCTGAGGCATTAAATGTGGCCAACTGGAGATAGTAGTGAAGGTAACTCTAATAACTAGCACATTCTCATGAAAGTGAACTGTTTTCTAATTCTTCAATTTTTCTCAAAAATACTGAGGAAAAATCTGAGGTGTCAGTTTATGGATCATTAAGTTATTTTAATTATTAAAAAAGTAAGTTCTATTAAACTGTTGTATGCTTTGGGGCATATATACTCAGAGAATTGAGTGACACTGTTCCTTCAATGCCCTTCCATTATGAGCCACATACTCAAAGGTTTTTCAGTACTTAAGTCTAATAAAAAAAAATTCTATATTAATTTTAGAGGAACAGAACACTGAATCGTTTGTTACATTCATCCACAGATACATAAATTAAACTGCACTAGAAGATGTATTTCCATTAAATTTCAAGCTTAACATTTAATAATTACTTACCAAAATCTGCAAAATATCTACAAGAGCAATGACGCCATTGAAAGAACCATGTCAGCACTTTAGAGACAGGCATGACCATGAGTGCTTACAACCCAATGCTGGGACCGAGACCAGTGGGCCCGGAGTTCACTGGCCAAGCCAACCTAGCCAAAATGGTGGGCTTCAGGTTTAATGAGCTTTTAGGTTTAGTCTCCAGGCAGAAAAGTGACAAAACAGGACACTTGACACTCTCTTCTGCAATATGCACAGGAGTGGCATCTACACACTACACACACACACTAAAAACATAAATAAAACTGTAAGCTTAACACAATTTAAAAATTATTAATCAGGTTAGGTTTATGTACATTTTAAGTGAAATTCATATTATATGCAATTAATCATATTCAAGTATATAACTGGTGGTGAAATTTAGTGCAACTTGCCATCAACCCCTAAATCTTTTCATCACTTTGGAACACGTACGTACCTTAAATAACCCCTTATCTCCCCATTCACCAATTCCTTGGCAACCAATAATTTGCTTTCTGTTTTTACAGAATTGGTTATTCTGAATATTTCACATAAAAGTATTCATACAATGTGTGACCTCTGGTTCCAGATCTTTCATTTCAAGGTTCACCCATGTTGTGGCATATATGCGCTATGTCAATCTTTTTTACGTCTCACTTTCATCCCATTTTATGTACCCACTACACCCTTGTTTGTTCCCTCTTCATCTACTGATGACCATCTGAGTTTGCTGTTACCTTTGGCTATTGTGAATATTTGTGTATAAATAAAAAATACCAATTTAACTGGACTGAGGCAGCCCAATGACGCTTAGCATTTTACATGTATCCAGATGATTTTTATTCTTTTAGGGTTAAGAAACATAGTCCAAGACCAGGAGCTCAGTAAAATGTATCAAACAAGTCTCATGACTGTACAGATACAGCAGAAAAAACTCAAAACAGATAAAAAGAAATTCAACAAATATTTACTTAGTTTCAACAGTATTTACTAACAAATCAAAAGTATTTAAATAAGTAAAAGAGAACATAAGGAATGCAGCAATAATTTTTTAAAATCAACTGGTAAGTTAAACTGTTCTGTGAAAACCATAAGGAACCTACAGAAAGTTTCAGGCCATCAAGGTAAGTGCTTTATTCACATTCATTCACTAAGTCTATTATATCCCAGACACAAACTAGGCGAAGGGAACTGAAACCAGCAAGAAGACATCGCCGACAACCAGCGCTGAGACAAACGGTACACAGAAACCAACTGTCCAAATTCCGGTTCCACCAAGTTAACTCTGGTGGATTAAAAACACAAATGTGAGTGCTGGAGAGATGGCTCAGTGGTTAAGAGCACCGGCTGCTCTTCCAGAGGACCTGAGTTCAATTCCCATGTGACATCCATCTCACAACCACCTGTAATGGGATCCAATGCCCACTGCATACATGCAGACACAGAACCCTCATAAAACAAACACATCTTTAAAGAAGAAAGAAAGAAAACACAAATATGAAATGAAAAGTTGTTACAGCAGACATAATTGGAAGGCTGGAGATGCAGCTCAGTGGTAGAAGTCTTGCCTACTACACACCATGAAGCCCTCTCTTCAAGTCCCAGGTCTACAGGAGGAAAATATATTCATGATGTCAAGTTAGAGAAGGATTCCTTAAAACACAAGAAACGGGGCTGGAGAGTTGGTCTAGTACTTAGGACCCTAGGATTCCCAGCACCCAGGTAACTCCCTCCAGCTCTAGGAGATCTAATGCATCAGGCACCTGACTCACATGTATTCACCCACAGCCACACCCCACACACAACTAACTTAAAAGTAAAATAAATCTTTAAAATTAAGTTTTTAAAAGACACAAGCAATAATCAGAAAGGGAAAGGGCTGACATTTTTATTTAAACCGAAATTACAAATTTTTATTTTGCTAAGTCTGTAAATTAAAGAAAATTATCACAAATGGGAAGATACTTATAAACATATAAAAATAAATAAAAACCATTAATTTAACTATCGAAAAAAATTAGATATATTTATATGTATGGGTGTTTTGCCTACATGTCTGTGTACCACATGTATCCCTGGTTACCAAGGAGTTCAGACAGGGAATCAGATCCCCTGGACCCAGAGTTAGGGATGGTTGTGAGCTACCATGTAAGGAGTGGGAACTGAACAAAGATACATATACACATGCATATGTATGTGTGTGTGTGTACTTCAATATAATTTTATTTTATTTTCCTTTTATTAAAAAGTTTTTTTTCTTCAAAAATATATGCTAATTACAATTTCCCCTCCCTCTACTCTTGACAGTTCCTCTCCACCTCCTCTCCCACCTGAATTCACTGCTTTCTGTCTCTCATTAGAAAAGAATGGGCATCTAAGAGATAACAAAATAAAATATAATAAGATAAAACAAAAGCCATCACACTGAAGTTGGACAAGGCAAACCAATAGAAGGAAAAGAGGAGCCCTCAGAGCAGGCACAAGAATCAGAGCTCCCCTCGCTCACACACTCAGGAGTTCCATAAAAACACTGAGCTGAAAGCCAACTAGACACACAGAGGACCTGGTGCGGCCCGTGCAGGCCGTGCAGCTGCTTCCGTCTCTGTGAGTTCACATGAGCTCTGCTCAGCTAATTTAGAGGGCCTTGTTCTCCCAGTGTCCTCCATCCCCCCTCTGGCTCCCACATTCCTTCCGCCGCTTGTTTCACAGGGTTCCCTGAGCTTTGAGGGGAGGTATTTGATGGAAACATCCCTGTAGCAAGCTTTCTCATCAGACTTTCTTGGACTGCCAACCCACAAATAACTACATGGAGACTTTTTATTAATTATAAAAGCTTGGCCATTAGCTTAGGCTGGTCCCACTAGCTCTTATAACTCAAATTAACCTGTTTCTATTAATCTATGTTCTGCCACATGGCTCAGTTACCTCTGCTCTGTACCATATGTCCGACTTCTTCAGAGTCTCACTGGCGTCACCACATGCCTAGATTTCTCCTTCTACTTTCTCTCTGCCCAGAAGTCCGACCTATACCTTCTGCCCACCTAATGGCCATTCAGCTTTTTATTACACCAATCACAGCAATACATTTTCATACAGTATACAAACAAGCCCCAATAAAGAACTTTCATCCAAGATATATGAAGGTCTCCTACACATAAACTTCTTTTAAAAACTCAATTCTGAACATTATGTGTGAGGATTTGCAAGATAATTTAAGTCTCTGAATGTGACCTTATCTTCTTCCAGAGAAAACTTACATTTGTTTCTGCCAAACATCTAACTTGGGTGGGCTGGCAACTGCTTCTCAATTAATCTGCTGAGGACAGTAACTGTCTGCAATCAGCGTCAGTATTTGTGAATGCCAGTCTGTCTCCAGGCACTGCTACTCCTGGAGTCTATTTTTCAGAGTTATATGCCAGGAACCTTTACCCTGGGTCCATCACAAAATCCAGTTACGGTGCTCTTTTAGCCACAGGGTCTGTCAACAGGCCTGCTCAGATTTTCAGTTTCTTGGCCAATGCACCAAGCACTAGTGAGCTCCTGTAACTGAGCATCCCAGTTCTTGGGATCTTGACTATGCACCCCACTGCCTTGGCAGCTTGACGGTGGTTTCAAATAACTGTACTTTTTGTTTACCTCGGCTATTTTTAGCAAAGGGTTGTTGGTTTAATATAATTAATAATCACTATCACAATTATTAATTTAGCACACCTACCCATGTTTCATAAAAAGGCCTAGAACTGAAGACATTCCAGTAGCAAGAAATAGCACATGCACCCACACTTTGGGTTCTAAACAGCACTGCCATTATAAGAGAAGTGGTGGATTTGGGGTTCCAGGATGGAAACATACAAATCACACCAAGATGTGTGTGTGTGTGTGTGTGTGTGTGTGTGTGTGTGTGTGTGTATTACTAGAAAGCAAGGAAGCACTCAAAGACCATTAAGATTATGTTAAAAGGAGACAGAAACTGTTTAGCCCATTGACCAAATTTGTATTTCAGCATCACACAAAAAAATGGTGAAAAGTGACTGTGACATACAACACATATTAAAATCTACTAGGCTAAAATGAGAATGGAGAGAAAAAGTATTTCACATCTCTGGAAAACATTCTAAATATTAGTGAGCAAAGAGAAAGCAATGAGGCACCCACTTCTCTTGCCTTTTTAACACCAAGTATATGTCCAGGTAAGCAAACCTGCCTACCTACCAAAAGGAAGATTGTTACTGAAGACTGTCAGCTAACAACTCAGTAAGGAGTGATACAACTATAAAAGAAATCATCAATCAGAAAACCATTCAAAGCCGGTTGATTCAGAAAAGAGGTAAAAATAGCTGCTAAGGCATTTAAGAGAAAATGCCTTAGCCAATCCATGTAACACCAAGGTAGCACCCCTCATGTTACATTCTAGTGCTAAGAGGAAAGTTCCTTAGACTAATCAAATTGAGTTTATTAGAGCAAAGCAAAACAAAACCTAGTCACATATCAGGCAACTCCCAGAACCAGAGCAAGTTCTGAGAAATCCAACCAACAATACAAGATGGCATTTAGAGAAAAATGGAGGGAGCCAGAAAGCAAGACAAGCCTCATCAACTGTTAACTGCTTTGCTAATTAACTGGCTGCAGCATTTCTTACAACTAATCAGACCGTGATTAAATTATATTGGTTTGGTAGACTCTAATGGGTCCAATTCGGATGCTCAATTCAAGTCCACAGCTTTCCCACAAACTTTTATTGAATAGCAACAAAAGGAAAACTATAACATAGGTTATCTGGCTGACATGACCTGAGGCAGGTGGCCAAAGTTACTAGCAGCCAAGCACAGTGGTACACACCTGTAATACCAGTATTTAGAAGGATCCTTACCCTGGATTACATGATGTCTTAGTTTGGATTTCTATTACTGTGATAAACATCATGACCAAAAGCAACTTGGGGAGGAACGGGTACATTTCAGCTTACAGTTGTAGTGCATCACGAGGAAAAGTCAAGGAACCTAGAGGAAGGAACTTAAAACAGAGGCCATGGAGGACCATCCAGGACCACCTCCCTACGTGTGGTACAGCCCAGAGAGCTAGGCCCTCCCACATCCATCATTAATCAAGACAATATCACACAGACTTGCCTATAGGCAATTCCCCAATTGCAATTCCCCCCACCCAAATATGTCTTAAGTTTGTGTGAAGTTGACAAAAACCATCCAGAGCACACAGTACAACCCTGTTTACAAACCAATCAAATGAGACTATTCATCATTTGCCTTCTGGTGTAATATGCTACAAATAGTAAATGAGTCTTTTCTATCATATACTTGTAAAACTTGCGTTTACAACATGGAATTCAAATCTTTTCATCTTCCCCACCTTTTAAGTCTTTTATACAGATGTTTCAACCCCACACAGACCAGGTAAAATCTTTGTTTACACAAAGGCCTCCTGCTGCATTCCAGGAATCAGATGGAGCAGGGACCCCGTTCCCCTTCTTCCTTCATTTCCTGTAAGGCAATTCTTTCCGGTCTAGCCAACTGCCTAAGACTGTGAAGTCAGCCCCCAGCCAGTGTGGAAAAAGACACAGTGATCACTTGAGTTACAATAAAAACAGATCACTTCTTGTCTCTGTGGGTTCCATCCATCGAGCACACCTTCTGGATAAGAATGAGGTTTGCCTTGTCCAGACACAGCAAACTTCAGCTGAAGTGGCGGTCTCTTTGGTTTCCACCCCGAACTCATTTTTAACATCATTTAGTATGAAGTTCACCGCTTCCTTGGGAGGCATTCTTGCTAAAATTGTTTAACTTGGATCTCATCAAGTTTACATCCAACTTCCATTTCATAAAAAAATGACACAGAAAAAAGCTAAGCATGAGACACAGACCATGCAAAATGAAGACCAGCCAACTCTATGGCCTTTATATTTACAATGTTATTTTTTTAATGCAGGGATTAAATTTTTAAAAAATGCAAGGTAATATCTCAGGAACTCTACAACACCCAGACTTTTCCCTAAAATCTTTGCTTTCTGAGTAATTGCCCAGTCTGGCCTCAAACTCTTGCCTTCAGGAATATTCCATCCCCAGTCACCCAAGTAGCTGAACTATGAGCATGCCCCACTGCACCTCTTAAAACCTTTTATTAAGAGCACTCACCTGTTACATTTCCCTCAGTGGTATCAAATTGAATTTGTGGAGCTTAAGTTAGATGAGCACTCAGTTTCACTTTAGAACATTATGTAGCTGCCTACTTTGCAGAATTTGTAAACTGAATATACTCTTCTTGAGTATACAAATTACTAGGGTGTGGACTTAGCTTTGTCATCCATTAACTGAGATAGAGTCTAAAGAAAACAGTATCATAACTATTTAAACTTATGCCTGATGTGCATTACTTATACAACATTTTCGTTATTTTAAATGATAAATGTAATTGCTAAGAACGCGATATCAGTCTCTGTTCCAGTAGAGTAACATCTAAGAAACAGAACGCGCACCAGAAAAATGGCAGTTGATGAATGAGACTTCCGTAACTGAAGAGGTAAAGTCAACTACTGAAGGATGTGAGAGACAAGTTTTGAGTGCTGTAGAAACTATGCTTCTCAAACATCAGGGCATATACTAACTAACCACTGGGGGTAGTCAGAATTCAAAATCTGATTCAGTAGGTCTGTAATGGGACCCCACAAGTCTAATATGCTCGGGTGCTGCTATTGCTCTTGCTGGTGTATGAGTAACAAGGCTGGGTATGTAAAGAACGCACCTTCACTATCACTACTAGCTCCAACTTGACATCTTTTAATGGTCAGTTACTGCAGGAGCACTATTTGACAGGCTCGGACAAGCTTCTCGAGGTCACGGAGCCAAGAAGTCTGAAAGCAGGACTCAAACATAGGCTGAGTCTCAGAATAACTCAATGTATAGGCAGACCCAAGAGTTCTGAGCAGGTCCAGAACTATTTTCGGCAGCATTCTTATGGGTAGTAGGGTCCTGGCAGAACTACTGCGCCTCTGGAACAAACAGAAGTCGCTCTTCCCTGTACCTAGAGGCGAACGAGGAACCTACACTGCAGGGGCCTGCACTTTCGGGGGTTCCTGACCCGGTTCAACGTACACAACCTTCCGGTCTGGGGCAGGTCCTCCGGGTGGTCCCAGCCCGGTGGACGGGGGCGGGGCCTGTGCGTGAGAAAGGTTCCGGGCGGCCCGTACCACCGCGCACAGGGGGGAGTGGTTTCCCGGGGCCCGGCTGCGTCTCGCCTCGGCGCCGGGGGGCGAGGCCGAGGCGTCCCGAAACTGGCCCTTCGCACCCTGGTCGGGCGCCGAGCAGCGAACGCGCGCTCTTCCTCCCAGCCCGCTCCTAAACTCTTCCCTCGGCCCCTCGACCGAGTGGAAGGCCCCGGAAATAGGGGCCAGCCTGAGAGCGCGGCCGCCCCGTCCCCAGCTCCGCTGCCCAGCGCGCAGGCTCCCCGGTCGTCCGCCCTTACCAGCTCTTTGGGAGGCTTCTCCTGGGTTTTTCCAAACAGCCCCATGACGAACTGGACTCCCCTCACCCTTCCCGACTTTCCGCTCCCTGCGCCCAGGCAGGTCACGGGCAGCCGCCTGGGCGGGGCCGCGAGGAAGGGAATCCAGACGCCCGGAGAAGGGCGCGGCGGCAGCTAGGGTAGTACGCACGCGCGCTGCGCAGGCGCAGGAGTTGAGTTGGGTGGGGTTTACAATCCGATGACGCCATTGCGCAAGTTAAGGGCGCCTAAGTGAAGTATAGAAGTGATTGTATTTATTGACTGCGTTCAAAACATGTGAGTTATCCTAGAAATCTGTCTCTCAACGCTGTCACGCACATGTACAACCACTTCCCAGATGTTTGTGAGTAGCTACCCAGCTCAAAAGCTTGACCCGTCATCTTCTTTCCCCTTTTTTGGAAGTCTCAAAAGTTCTAACTTTTCATCGAGTCAAAACTTCAGTCCTCCCATTGCATCCCAACTCTGGAAGCGTTTCTTCAGGCTGCCACCATTTCCAGATCTGTAGCAGTGATCTATGTGGAAACCCGAGAACAGGAGACAGATTTAAGGGGTTGTAACATTTGTTTCACTGCTAAGCTTGACGTGAAATGTTAAATGTAGGTGTCAGAGCTGAAGCTAACTTCTGAAGAAGGGGTGACAAAAGACTTCCATTCTGCACCTATCAAAGAAATGGATTCATAGAGAAGGAACTGCAGGGGAACCTGGGACCACTAGAAGAGCAGGAAGTGCTCTTAAATGCTCAGCCACTTCTCCAGCATCATCTTACCTTTTTTTAAAATAGGGAACTCTTTAAAACCCTATTTTATGCACTAAAACCTTAATGATAAAAAAATAAATAAAACTATAACTATTCTCTAACAGAACAGGGACAGCCTGGGGCTCTGGTCTGTTTCTTCCAGGAAGGGACCAGTTAGTGTATCTTACAGGTACGTCTTCATATGTTCTAGCTTTTGTACCATATCTGTCCATAAACTGTAATACGGCCACTGGCAGGGTGGGGAGGGAATCAGACACCTCCAGTTTTGACCAGACTATTGATATGTCCATTTTTCTTCGCAACTTCATTTTTTAAAATTTATTGTTTGAGAATTTCATACATGAATGTAATGTTTTGTTCAGATTGATTCTCCCAACTCCTTCCTTGGCCTTTTGTTTCCTAATATCTTTTAAAATAAAAAGGTTTATGGATCCACTTTCACTCAAAGAGTCACCTGGATGGGCACAAGATACCAAAAAAAAGTCCTCTGCACCTGCCTGAGCTACCTCTTTAAGTGATGTTGAGTTCTCTATTTGGGTGATGTTGCGTTCTCTCTTCAGATGATGTTGAGTTCTCTCTAAGCCTGGACCTTCCTTGTTTTTTGTCAGTGGTTCATTTGTTTATTCTGCACTGCTTGGATATTTCGTTTTCAGAGCATGCAGACAGAGCTTTGTTTATTTTTGTTTGCTTTCAGAGCATTGGTTTATTTTTGCTAGCAATTGAGCCCCGCCGCCCCCCCCCTCCTCCAACAACAAATTGTAGTTGCTTATAGCAAACTTACCTCTTTTAATTTAGAGAGTCTATCAGAGCCTGATCACAAAGATACTGACGATAAGGGGTACTTGTTCTCTTGCCCAACAAGGCGGGTGTCGGAAGCCTCTGTCCAGCACATGCAGTAGCCTCAAAGAGAAGCCCAAGACAACAGACCCAACTCTGGTCAAAAGGAACCATATTGGCTCAACTGGGCAGACACATGGGCGATGACCAGTGTCTTCAGCCCTGCTATGTCCCAATAAATTTACACAATAAATCTGAGACAGTGTGCGAAGAACTGACCTTGGGGTGAAACCCACCTGAGCTATTCTCATACTCTGTACAGAAATCTGATTCAAAACACAAATCTGTCCAACTAGCATAAAGTATTATAATTTTCAGGAAAGAAAAAATACACTAAAATGAGAAACAGAAATTAAGGGGAAAAAAGAAAATATTTGGTAAAAGCTGCCATTTGGCACATCAGGAGGCTTATGTTTAATTATTACATTAATTTAAAGCAATTATTTTAACAATTGTGGAATGGGGGAACATGTGATAGTCTCTCCTGATTCCTTTTCACTGTAAACTAGAAGCCCTAGGCAATAGAACTAAATAAATACAAACAGACAGGCTACACCAAAGTTTAAAAGCTTCTAAGACAGGAAACGATGAGATGCTAACTAATAAGAGATTCACAGTAGAGGTTTGGAAAGCTGTCAGAATTGAACAGACCGTAAAGGACAAGAAATTAATGAAGAAAAAATTTAGACAATGTGTTAAAATTCTTAACCTTTTACTACTTTCATATTTTTTTCATTATTCAGTATAGTTGGAATGTTTTAAGTCTAGTTTCTAAATTAGCAAAACTCTATTTTAAATCTTACCCCCTGTCTTAGGGTTTCTGTTGCTATGAAGAGACACCATGACCATGGCAACTCTCATAAAGGAAAACATTTAATTGGGACAACTTGCTTACAGTTCAGAATACAGTTAGTCCATTATCATCATGGCGGGAAGCAAGGCAGTGTGCAGGCAGATGTGGTGCTGGAGCTAAGAGTCCTTCCATCTTGCTAGGCAGGCAACAGGAATGGTCGGTGTCACACTGAGCAAAGCTTGAGCAAAAGACCTCAAAGTCCACCCCCACAGTGACACACTTCCTCCAACAAGAACACACTTCCTAATAATGCCACTCCCTATGAGATTATTGGGGCCAATTACATTTAAACTACCATACCCCCCTAAATTCTATTTAGTACCTCCATTTAGTGGGGAGTGGAAGGTGTTCATATATATGTACATGTGTGCATGCATGTGTGTGTGTGTTCATGGGATATCTCTTCACTTTGTTTCCTTTTTTGGGCAGAAGCTCTTTCCATTGTCTGCAATTCATTTGTCAACATTTATTTATTTATTATTATTATTATTATTACTATTACTATTATTACTATTATTGTTTTGTTTTTCAAGACAGGGTTTCTCTGTGTAGTTTTGGAGCCTGTCCTAGATCTCCCTTTGTAGACCAGGCTGGCCTCGAACTCACAGAGATCCACCTGCCTCTGCCTCCTGATTGCTGGGATTAAAGGTATGCACCACCAAGGCCCGGCTCATTTGTCAACATTTATATTGTTCTGCATCTCCTTTAATTTTTTACATAAATTTTTATCAGTGTCAATATTTATAGCTTTACAATTCTATAGAAAAATGTAGATGTAACCAACCGTCTTATTAAATAAGAAACACAGAAACAATGTAAAAGAGAAAGCCAAGAGGTCAGAGCTCAGAGCTAAAATCTCACCCTTCCTCCTGCTGTCCCAGCTTCCCGAAAGAGAGCTATTTCCTGTGTGTAAGTCGTTTTTCTAGTCATTCTGCCTTCTCATTGGTTATAAACCCAAACACGTGACTGCCTCATCACTGTCTGAATGTACAGCCCCCTAGGTCTTAAAGGCATATGTCTCCAATGCTGGCTGTATCCCTGAACACACAGAGATCTATGGGATTAAAGGCGTGTGCCACCACCGCCACACTCTGTCTATGGCTCTAATAGCTCTGACCCCAGGCAACTTTATTTATTAACATACAATCAAAATCACGTTTCAGTACAATTAGAATACCACCACATTTCCCCTTTTCTATTTTAATAAAAAGAAAAAAAAAAGCAAAAGGTTATAACTAACAAAAGAAAAACTATATACAAAAGTACAATAACTATATACAATATATACAAGTAATAAATACCTAAACAGGTATTTGACAAATCAGAGAAAATAATTCCATTATCTATCCTATTTTGGTAAATCCAAGATGTATCTAATGCACTTTGTATCCTAATTAATTTTCAACTATAACTAACTAATCTTCAACCATAACTAACTAATCTTTAACTCCCTCAGAGACCCAAGAAGGGAATAATATTAGCTAACAAAAATAAAAACAGGAAGTGCATGCAAGCAACTTCCAAAAAATTTGTGAGTTGACAGAAACAGCCAGCTTCCTGGGCAGTCACCTGAGGTTTCTCCGCAGTGTTGGGGCATCATCTTCAGCCTATAGGCTTAGTGTATCTGACAGACTCATTTGTGAAGTAGGATGTACACAGGTCAACAGTTCAACCTCACATTGGGTGAGAGCAGTCCAAAACACCTGAATTCCACTAGTGTCCTGTCATGATTCAGGATTTTAAATTCTGGAAATTGTTGACAGTTTTTTAATTCAGCTGTTCATTCTTCTTGGCTGTGTATATATGGCTTCATCTCAGCATCCCCTTCTTCTCCACATCCCTCTATTAAATGCCAGTCTACTTTCGAGAGGCATGAGCTTTCAGCTGCTGTTCCATTGCACAACAGAAGCCATCGGCCCTCTGCCTATTAAGCTGCCTTCGAAGAAAAGGGCACTGTACCTTTTCCGGATGCGAAGGCCACTTCAGGGATGGGGCCGTATTGTCCTGGCCTCAGAAGATGCCTTTTGATAAAGCCATAACCACAGTTGTTTTGGCAGGAATTGGTAGTCCTTTGTTTCGTGTTCTGTCTGTCCATTTTGTCCTGTTGATTCGAGGATACTTTGTTGTCCAGTGGCTAACTTTTGCCACAATGAAAATTAACTCCATATGCAGTTTCTTCAATGCCCATATTTTCTCTGAAGTAGATTGGTACTGCCAGGAGCTGACATGTCTCAAAAAAGAAAAATTTTCTAAGTTATTAAAACATTTTAAATGCCATATTCTGTAGATCTCTGAAGGGTTTGAAGATGACCTGTCTAAAACATCTCTGCTCAATTTTTGAAACATATCTGAATTTTTACAGGTTTAACAAGTTCTTCTAAAGCTGTTACCCTGGCACTTAAATTGACTATCTTTTTAAATATTAAAATGAGGATTAGCATAGTGATAAACTGCATAATTCCACTAATACTAATCTTCTCATATAGTTGTTCCATTGTCAGACTGCCTAAAATTTCGAACAAAAACCAATTTTCTTCCAATGTACACATAAAACCCATTTTTTTTTAATGTGGAAAAAAAATTCTCTTTTAGATAGTTTCCTTTAAAATATCTGATATGTTATGACTTACCAAATCTGCGTAGAACAGTAGAAATCCGAGGGGATTTTCAAAACAATCCGAGGTGTAAATCCAGAGAGAGAGAGAGAGAGGGAGGGAGGGGGAGAGGGAGAGAGAGAGAGAGAGAGAGAGAGAGAGAGAGAGAGAGAGAGAGAGAGAGAGAGAGAGGAAAGAGAGAGAGAGAACGCACAAGAAAGCGTAGCCGGCTAAAGCTTAAATCCAGCCACGTGTTCCCTTTTGTGCCGAGTCAAGGCTTGGGTCTGGCTTCCTTAAGCTCCGACCACGTGTGTTGGCTTTACAGGCAGGGCCCAGGTCTGAGTTGTTTGTAACACCTGTAACACCGGCTTTAAGCAAGCAGCTCACAGTTAGTCCAGTCTGAGGTCAAGCAGACCTAGACCTGGGCTAGGAAGCCGCCGCTCGGACTAAGAAGCCGACCGCCGCCTGCCGCCACCTGCTGCCCTTGCGGGAAAGCGGACCTGCCACCAAGCCAAGCGGTTTTTAATGGATTCTTGTCACGTTGGGCGCCAGATGTAGATGTAACCAACCGTCTTATTAAATAAGAAACACAGAAACAATGTAAAAGAGAAAGCCAAGAGGTCAGAGCTCAGAGCTAAAATCTCACCCTTCCTCCTGCTGTCCCAGCTTCCCGAAAGAGAGCTATTTCCTGTGTGTAAGTCGTTTTTCTAGTCATTCTGCCTTCTCATTGGTTATAAACCCAAACACGTGACTGCCTCATCACTGTCTGAATGTACAGCCCCCTAGGTCTTAAAGGCATATGTCTCCAATGCTGGCTGTATCCCTGAACACACAGAGATCTATGGGATTAAAGGCGTGTGCCACCACCGCCACACTGTCTATGGCTCTAAAGCTCTGACCCCCAGGCAACTTTATTTATTAACATACAATCAAAATCACATTTCAGTACAATTAGAATACCACCACAGAAAAATATATAATAATTTAATTATTTGCCTGCTGAATGACATTATTTTTATTTTTACCTTACTAAATGCTGTTCAAAATATAGGCACAGCTGAAATTTTAAGATATACTACCTTTTCTTCCAGGGGTTCAACATAGTATCCCATTACAGATTCATTTGGACATGGAGGTGGCCTGAACATAAGCATTATACTATTTGGAATTCATACAAATAATGCTTGGAATGCATTCTCCCCTGAATCTTTGCAAACAGTGAATAGAATTGATGGTTTGTTGATCTGGGGCTGGAGAGATGGCTCAGCAGTTCAGAGCACTAGCTGCTCTTCCAGAGGACCCAGGTTCAATTCCCAGCACCCACATGGTAGCTCACAACCATCTGACATTCCAGTCCCAGAGGGTCCAGTGCCCTGGTCTCCAGGGTGCCAGCCATGCATGTGGTGCATAGACATAGGTGTAAGCAAAATATCCATTCACATAAAATAAAAATAAAGCCTCAAAAACTATTTCAATGTTTACTAATCTGTGGACATTAGTATTATTTTGTATCCCTTTACATTTTAAATTAGTATGTATGTGTTCATGTTTCAAAATGATGGGTATCATTATGATGCTCCCATATGACAGAACTCTGGTGATATTTTGTTTGTGATCTAACAAATACAGCTTGCCTAAACATCAGAGTGCGGCACTAAGCCACTAGTTAGCCATAGAGGTCAGATAGTGGTGGCACACTTGGGATCCCAGCACTTGAGAGGCAGAGGCAGATGGATTTCTGTGAGTTCAAGGCCACCCTGGGCTACACAAGATTGATCCAGTCTAAAAGAGAAATAGAGGCCAGGCAGTGGTAGCACATACCTTGAATCCCAGCATTGGGATCTCATGCCTTTGTTCCCAGTACTTGGGAGGCACGCACGTCTTTAATCCCAGCACTAGGAAGGTTGAGACAGGAAGTAATGTGGCTGGGCAGAGAAAAGGAGTGTAAGGTGAGAGGAGACTGGAGCTCAGGCTTTTGGATGAGGAGTTGGTGAGATGAGAGGTGGCCGTGGCTTGTTTCTTTGTCTCTCTGATCTTTCAACATTTACTCCGATATCTGGCTCTGGGTTTTTATTAAGACCAATTAGAAGTCGTGCTACACTGAACTACGTGAGTTGTTCCTATTCACTCCACTACTCTTTCTTGTCTTTTCTCTCTCTCCAGTGGTTCCCTTCCTATCCCTAAATAGTTTCACACAAAAGTGGTTTCATGATGTGCACACACATGAACTAGATTCTACACGTGAGAGAAAATGTGATACATGTGTCAAGTCTGTATTTGTTTGTTTGCTTAAGACGAGGTTCTCCAATTCTATACATTTTCCCAGAAAATGATTTAATTTTACTTTTCTTTATAGCCTGGGTAAAACTATATTGAGCATCTATGACACATTTTCTTTGTCTGCTGGTGTTGGTGGACATCTAGACTGACTCTGTAAAGCAGCTGTTTAAATATTGCCACAATAAATAGAGGCATGCAAGTATCTCTGTGGTAGGCTTAGACAGCTCTGCATATGTATCTAAAGAAGTGACTGGATCTATGGAACTTTTGTTTGTTTTCTGGGGTTCCTTGATACTGATTTCAGTAGTGGACACCGTTTTATTCCCACCGAAGCTGTACTCACTCCCCCACGGCATCCACGACAGTGTGTGTTTGTTTTCTGGGGTTCCTCAATACTGATTTCAGTAGTGGATACTGTTTTATTCCCACTGAAGCTGTGTTCATTCCCCCACAGCATCCATGACAGTGTGTGTTTGTTTTCTGGATGAAGGCCTTCCCAGCAGAGTGAGGTAGACACTGTAGCTTTCATTTGCAATTCATTAATGTCCAAGTATGTTGACATTTTTCTCCTGTGTGTGAACTCTGTGTTCAGTTCATTTGCCTGTTTGTTGATTGGGGTGGTGGTGGTGCTTTTCTCCCCTTGGTTTGGCGTGTGTGTTTAATTTTTTTTTAATTCTTGTTTTTGTTTGTTGAGATAGAGTCTCACCATATAACCCTGACTGGCCTGGAATTCACTATATGGACCAGGCTGGCCTCAAAACTCATGGAGGTTTGCCTGCCTCTGCCTCCCCATTGCTTAGATTAAAGGCTGGTGTCACCATGCCTGAACTGATTTTTTGAGTTCTTTATATATTCTTATGTAGAAATAGCAAAGATTTTTCTCCATTGTATATATAGGCTGTTTCTTCAGTCTTAGTTGTACAAAAGCTTTTTCATTTCCTGTAATTTCATTTTTGTCAATTATTGTAATTATTTCCTGTGTGGTTAGAGTCCTTTCCAGAAACACTTTGCCTATTCCTATGTTTTAAAGTTTTTTCTATATTTTCTTCTGGAAAGTTCAAAATTTCAAGTCTTATAATAAGGTTCTTGATGCATTTTGGATTTAATTTTGTTCAAGGCAAGATATAGGGATCTAGTTTTATTTTTCTGCATGTGGCGATCCAGTTTCTCAGCACTATTTGTTGGTAAGAGGTGGACTTTTACCAAAGTGTGCTTTGGGCACCAGGTAACTGTAGCTGTGTGTGTAGGCTTCCTTCTGGGTCCTCCCCTGTCGCCGGTTGCTCTGTACAGCGCAAGGCCGTTTTAATTCCTGTGTGTCTGTAATATGATTGGGAATCCTCCTCTAGCTTTGCTCTTTTCACTCCAAATAGCCTTGACTAATTCTGTGTCCAAAAGATATTGTACAACAGCTTCCTTTTATTGAAACATTCCATCCTGCAGGGAAGCGCCTTTGACATGAAGGTAAACAACTCAAAATAGCTCCAGGAAGTCCCTGAAACTGACTGGATTCATTAAGCCCCCACCCTGCCAGAGAAAGCAGTAAAAGCTGCTAAGAAGACCCTCAGACAAGCCAAGCTGTAAAGAAAACTCGCAGACCAGACCAGCTGCCTGCAAGAGGTGTAGTCCAACTCAGGCATCTGGGAAGGACACTCTCCAACCTGTTGAACAGGCTGTGCTCCAGGTTCCCAGCTTTGTGAGGTGTCACCAGTCCTTGGGGGAGGGGCTTGGTAATGCAGCTATCTTTTGAGTCATTTCTGAAGTGGATCCCCACACACAGCAGGGCTTCCTCCTGGACCCCAGATTAGGCACAAATCACACCCAAACACCTGTTTTCACAGAGAGAGCCTTTATTAAGCTAGGAAGAAAAGTTAAAGTGACTGCTTTCTGACTCAGGCAGAAAAACAGCAGCAAATGACCTTGCAGGTGTGATTTTCAGAGGAGAAGAAGGGGAGGCCTGTGTTAGGATGGGCTAGGATGCAGTGGAAAAGGAGGTGGGGATGAGGGAGAGGGGGAAGGGGACAGGGAAATGGGGCAGGGGTGTTTGCCCCAGAGGACAAAGGACCGCCTCTGGGTAGAGAGGAGACAAGTGGCCCATAGGCAAATGGTGATTTAATGAGGTAAGTGTTAGGAAGAGGCATTTCATTTTAAATTGGGCATGCTAATTAGGTAAACCAAAGGGGGTTTTTGATAGCTGAACTTTGGTAGTCAGCCTCCAGAGAAGGAAGTGGCCAAATAAGGGAACAGACCTCAGTGGCTAGCTTTAGGAATGTAATCTAACAGTTTTTTAGCAAGGCAGAGGGAATGGGGAGAAGGGCAAGGCCTGCCAGAGCCACATGTTCAACTGGGCTAGTGTACCTTCAATTTCTGTTCCTATAAGTAACCCCTCACCCATGTTATTGTAAGTAACCCCAGTAAAACTCCGGTTCACTAATTTAGACTTTGATGGTATTGATACTTTGGACTGTTGCAGGCTTCCTGTCTGGGGTGGGTAGGCATGAGTGTTTTATCTCCCCAGGGTAAGTTTTGTCACACAACATGAATTTTAGGGTCGCTTTTCCTAGTTCTGTGAACAATGTCACTGTAATTTTGATAGGAATTGGACTGATCATTTGAAGTAACAGCCATTTTCACAATATTAATTCTGTGGGCTCATGAGCATAAAGCTTTTTCCTTCTTTGGTCTGTCCTTCGATTTCCTTCAGGGTTTTAAAATTTTTGTTGCAGAGGTCTTTAATTTCCTTAGATAGTGTTTTAGTTATTGTTCTAATGTTATGATGAGACATCATGACCAAGGCAACTTCTAGAAGAAAGCATTTAATTAGGGGCCTATTTACAGTTTCAGAGGGTTAGTCCATAGCCATCACAGTAGGGAGCATGGAGGCACACAGACGGGTATGGTGCTGGAGTGGTAACTGAGAGCTCACATCTTTTTTTTTTTTTTTTTTTTTTTTTGTTTTTCGAGACAGGGTTTTTCTGTGTAGCTTTGTGCCTTTCCTGGAACTCGCTTTGGAGACCAGGCTGGCCTCGAACTCACAGAGATCCGCCTGCCTCTGCCTCCCAAGTGCTGGGATTAAAGACGTGCGCCACCACCGCCCGGCCTGAGAGCTCACATTTTATCTGCAAGTTGTAGGCAGAGAACAACCATACTGGGCCTACTATGGACTTTTGAAGCCTCAAAGTCTACCCCAGTGACACACCTCCTCCAACAAGGCCACACCTCTTAATCCTTCCCGAACAGTTCCACTAACTGGGGACCAAGTATTCAAACATATGAACCTATGGAGGCTGTTCTCATTCAAACCACAGTTAGGTTTATTTCTAGGTGTTTGTCTTTTGTTTTTCTTAAGCTATTGTGAATTGGAACTTTTCCTTTAAGATATTTCTCAACATGTTCATTATTGGTATATAATAATGGTACTGATTTTTTGGATGTTAATTTTATATCCTTCTGATATTCTGAAAGTGATGACCAGACATAAAGGGATTCTGATGCTCTTTAGAGCCTTCTAGTATAAGATGCTATCACCAGCAAATAGGGATAATGTAACCTCTTTTCTTATTTGTGTCCCTTTTGTTGCTTTCTCCTGCTTATTGCTCTGCCTAAGTCTTCAAGTTATGGAATAGGAACAGAGAAAATATTTTCCTTGTTGCTGGATTTAGATGAGATGCTTTCACCTTTCTCCCCTTATGGTGATATTTTGTTTGTGATCCAACAAGTAAATCTTGCCTGAAGATCAGAGTGTGTAACTAAGCTACTAGTTAGCCATAGAGGCCAGGCAGTGGCGGCACACCTTTAATCCCAGCATTTGGGAGGCAGAGGCAGATGGATCTCTCATCTCTGTGAGTTCAAGGCTACCCTGAGCTACACAAGATTGATCCAGTCTAAAAGAGAAACAGAGATGGGCAGTGGTGGTAAACATCTTTGACCCCAACACTTACTTAGGATCTCACACCTTTAATCCCAGCACTAGGGAGGTGGAGACAGGAAGTGATATGACTGGGCGGAGAGAGGAATATAAGGCAGGAGGAGACAGGAGCTTGAGGAGTTAGCCAGGTAAGTGGTTTGTTGGCTTGCTCTTTTGTCTCACTGATCTTTCAGCATTTATCCCTATACCTAACTCTAGTTTTTTTTTTTTTTTGGTTTTTCAAGACAGGATTTCTCTGTAGTTTTGGTGCCTGTCCTAGATCTCGCTCTGTAGACCAGGCTGGCCTCGAACTCACAGAGATCAGCCTGGCTGTGCCTCCCGAGTGCTGGGATTAAAGGTATGTGCCATGGATGTCCAGCTAACTCTGGGTTTTTATTATTAAAACTAGTTAGGGAGTTGGGGATTTAGCTCAGTGGTAGAGTGCTTGCCTAGCAAGCACAAGGCCCTGGGTACAGTCCTCAGCTCTGGAAAACAAACAAACAAACAAAAAACCAATTAGGATTTGTGCTACATCCCATTTAGTATAATACTGGCTACAGGTTTGTTATATTTAGCCTTCATTATGTTCCTAATTTCTTCAGGACTTTTATTATGAAGAGATGCTAACCTTTGCCAAAGGCATTCTCTACATCATTTGAAATGACCATGTGACCTCTAGCCCCCAGTCTGTTTATGTGCTCTTATACACTAACTGATTTGCATATGTTGAAATTTGCTTGTCGCCCTGGAATAAAATCAACTTGATCATGGCACATGACCTTTTTATGTGTTGCTGAATTTGGTTTCCAAGTATCATCTGGGGAAATGTTGCATCTACATTCATCAGGGAAGTTGGTTTATATTTTTCTTTTTTGTTCTGTCCTTATCTGAGTTTGTTACCAGGGTAGCACTGGCTGTAGAATGAATTCAGTGGTAATTTTTCTCTTTTCTCTTTTATGAAGTAGGAAGGAGCATGAATGTTAATTCTTTGTTAAAGGCCAAGTAGAATTCAGCACGGAATCCATCTGGTCTTGGGCTTATCTCAATTGGGGAATTGTTAATTATTGTTTCTGTCTTCTCATTCATTATAAATCTATTTAAGTTGTTCACAGTCTCTTGATTTAATTTTGCATATATGCTTAGGAATTTACATATTTCCTTTAGATTTTTCCAGTTATCTGTGAGGAGGAGCATACATTTTCATCAGATTCACTAATGACCTGTTGGGTTTCTCTTTCTTTTTCAGATTTATTTTGATTATGTGTGTTTGTGGGAAGCGGGGGTGCCTGTGAGTGCAGGTGCTTTTGGAGGCCAGAAGAGGGTGTCAGATCTACTGGAGCTAGAGTTACAGCTGCCCAAAGTGGGTGCTGGGAACAAACTCAGGTCCTGTGGAAAGGCAGTACGTGCTCTGAACCACTGAGCCATCTCTCTAATGCGGACCCTCTAGATTCTCTTGCTATATTATGTCCTGTTTTATTTATAATCTTATCTGTTTGTGTCTTTTCTATTACTTTTGATTGTTTTGGATACGAATTTGTCAATCTTGTTCATCTTTTCAAAGAACTAGCTCTTTGATTCTCTGATTTCTTATATTGTTCTTTTATTCTTCATTTCATCATTTTCTGTCCTGATGTTAATTATTTTTTTCCATCTCTTGATTTTGAATTTGTCTTGTTTAAGTTTTTCTAAGACTTTGAAGTGTATTATTAGTTGTTTTTTTCAGTCTGTCTAATTTTTATATGTAAACATTCAAAGATATCAACTTCCCTCTTAGAACCTTGCTTTCTGTATCTCAAAGTTTCTGATAAACTGTGTTTTCATTTTCATTTTCTTCTATGAATTCTAAAATTTTCTCTGTTGTATTTTGTGTGGCCCACTGATCATTCAAGATGTATTGTTCATGATCTAAGTTTGGGTAGTTTCTTTTGTTAGTGATTTCTAATTTTAAAGAACTCAATTTAACTATGTGCTGTCTGTGTCTGTGTATGTCTGTGCATATGAATGAGTACAAGTACCCTTGGAAGCCAGAGAAGGGCATCAGATTACTTGGAGCTGGAGTTGGGGGCCTTGTGAACTGGCCATCATGGGTGCTGGGAACCAAACTCAGGCCCTCTACAAGAGCAGTACATCCTCTTAACTGCTAAGCCATTTCTGCAGCTCCAGTTTCTAGTTTTATCCAATTATCTGGTAAGATACAACATACCACTTCACTTTTTTAAAGATTTGTTAAGACTTGTTTTATGGCCTGAAATATGATTCATTTTAAAGAAAGTTTCATGGGATGTTGAAAAGAATGTGTACCCTGCCTGCATCTTTCAGAAGAAATATGATGTGGATGTTTGTTAAGCTTATTTGATCTATAGGACAGTGTAACATTTCTCTGTTGAGAAATGTATTTATGTGTGTGTGTGTCTCTGTGTGTGTGTGTCTGTGTGTGTGTGTGTGTCTGTGTGTGTATGTGCCCACAGAGGCCAGAAGAGGGCACTGGACCTATCGGAGTTCGAGCATTTGTGAGCCACCAGCTCTGGGGGCTGGGATCTGAATTCTGGTTCTCTGATGAAGCAGTAGATGTTCTTAACCACTCAGTAATCTCTCCAGCTCCTCATTGTTAATTGTTTTTATCTGAATTGTCTAGCTGATGATGAGCGTGTGGTGCTGAAATCACCCACTTCCAGTGTATTTGGACCTCTCTGTCTCTTTAGGTCCAATAGTGTTTATTGAATTGGATACACCAATGTTTGGTACTTACATATTTATAATTATTAGAACTTACTGATGTGCCTTTCTCTCTGTTAACATGTAGTGGCCTTCTTCGTCTTTTCAGACTAAATTTGGCTTGAAGTCTACGTTGTCAGACATGGGTACCCGCATTCTCGCTTGTCTTCAGCTTCCGTTTACCTACCACATCAACCTACGTTTTCTTTTTAGCTGCATGTTGGCCCATGGGTATGTTTCCTGAAGATAACAAACATTTGGATCTTTTCTTTTACTCCAATCAACTAGCCTGTAACTTTTCATTAGAAAGTTGGAGCTATTTACATTTAGATTTATTAATCTAATTGTAAATTAGGTTAATTTACCTAATAAAATTAAGAACTGGGTAAACCATTTACATTTAGGCTATTTAGAAGCGTTTGCCAATGCCTGTCATTTTGGTTGTTTTCCTGGTTGGCTGAATATTACTTGTTCTGTCCATACTGTTGGTGGTTCGGTGGACATGTATTCATTTATTCATCTGTGTCTTCTATGAAGTTTGCTCTTTCCTGAGCTGCTGTGTTTTGGACTTTCTTCCTTCATTGTGTGCAGGAATCCTTTAAGTATCTTCCATAACTGACTATGGATTGTTTCAGTTTGTCCTTATCTTGTGTGCTGGTTTTACAGGGTAAAAACCCAGAGACCACTCAAAATGACCAAAATTCAAACTGAGAGTCAGTATTAAGCTGTTCAGAGACTGCTTGGAGAGAAACCTTCCTCACAGAGCAGCTGAATGCACATTACAGGGAGTAGTTTTTAAAGACAAAGAACACAGAACAACTACATCGTGGCTGGCAGTTGCAGGAGGGAGCAACCCCGAGTTCCTAGAACAGGGTTGTGTGCTTTCCCATGGGACTTTGCAGGGCAGGGGTTAGAAACCAAAGATGGCTTCAGCTGAGACAAGATGGAGAAACCTTTGCCCTGTTACACTGGCTACTTTTTATGTCTACATGACATAAAGTAGAGTCATCTGGGAAGAAGGAATCTTAATTGATAAAATGCCTCCTCCGTAGGGTTGGCCTGTAGGCAAGTCTATGTGGCCTTTTCTTGATTAATGATTGACGTGAGAGGGCCCAGCCCGATGTGGATGGTGCCACCCCTGGGCAAACTTGGCAAACCTGGTGGAGCAGCCAGTGAGCAGCACTCCTCCATGACCTCTGCACCAGCTCCTGCCTCCAGGTTCCTGCCTTGAGTTCCTGCCCTGACTTCCCTGGATGATAAATTGTCACCTGAATAAACCCTTTCTCTTTAAATTGCTTTTGCTCATGGTATTTTGTCACAGCAATAGAAACCCTCACTAAGACATCCTGGAAGGTCTTTATTTCTCCATGGATTTAAAAAGATAACTTTGCTAAATATGATAAATTTATGGCTGTTATTTTATGAGCTTGAAATAGATCATTCCATGCTTTCCTGGCATTTAGAGTTTCTCCTGAAAGATCTGGTATTCTAATGAGTTACCACTGTGAGTTGGTGTTTTCAACACCACCTACTACAGATTTTAATATCATTTCTCTGCTCTTGTTCTTAGCATTTTTATATTATCTTGTGTTTTGATTTATGTGGTTACTGGGCATTATGCTCTAGAGCCTCACACATGCTAGTAAAGTAGTCTATCAGTGAGCTGATTTCCTGATTTTCTTTCTTTTATTTTAGGACAGCATATCACTCTGTAGCCCAAGATGACCTTGATATTGAGATCCTCTCCTCTCCTGAGTTGCTGGGATTATAGGCCAGCACTACTAGACCCTGCATCAACATGTGTGCATATGTGTGTGCGAGCGCTCACGTGCGTGCGTGCGTGTGTGCGTGCGTGCGTGAAAAGTAATGTAGAGTAAGCTCTGAAATGAAAGCGTAATCAAAATAAGAGCAGTGACAATAAAGGAGGAGGGCACAGAAAGGGGACAGGAAGAAGCCAGGCTGCACGGTTCCCACTCTGTTGCTGTGATAAAATTCCATGACCAAAGCAACTTAGAGGAGAAAGAACTCATTTTGGCTCACAGTTCCCGAGAAATAGAGTCCATCAAGGTAGAAAAAAACCTGGCAAGAAGCAGAGAAGGCATGGAGGCAAGAGCAGGAAGCTGGCTGATCACGTTTTCATCCACACAAAGGAAGCAGGGGGAACTAGAATTGGCTGCAGGCCATAAGTCCTCAGCCCCACCCCGCAGTGAGGCGCCTCCTCCAGCCCCACCCTCCCCACCCCTCAGTGACACACCTCCTCCAGCCCCACCCCTCAGTGACACACCTCCTCCAGCCCCACCCCTCAGTGACACACCTCCTCCAGCCCCACCCCCCACCCGCAGTGACACACCTCCTCCAGCCCCACCCCCCTCCCCGCAGTGACACACCTCCTCCAGCCCACCCTCCCCACCCCGCAGTGACACACCTCCTCCAGCCCCACCCTCCCCTCCCCGCAGTGACACACCTCCTCCAGCCCCACCCGCAGTGACACACCTCCTCCAGCCCCACCCTCCCCACCCCGCAGTGACACACCTCCTCCAGCCCCACCCTCCCCCCCGCAGTGACACACTCCTCCAGCCCCACCCTCCCCCCCGCAGTGACGCACCTCCTCTACCCCACCCTCAGTGACACACCTCCTCCAGCCCCTCCCCGCAGTGACACACCTCCTCCAGCCCCACCCTCAGTGACACACCTCCTCCAGCCCCACCCCTCAGTGACACACCTCCAGCCCCACCCCGCAGTGACACACCTCCTCCAGCCCCACCCCTCAGTGACACACCTCCTCCAGCCCCACCCTCCCCACCCCTCAGTGACGCACCTCCTCCAGCCCCACCCCGCAGTGACGCACCTCCTCCAGCCCCACCCCTCAGTGACACACCTCCTCCAGCCCCACCCTCAGTGACGCACCTCCTCCACCCCACCCTCAGTGACACACCTCCTCCAGCCCCACCCCACAGTGACACACCTCCTCCAGCCCCACCCCGCAGTGACACACCTCCTCCAGCCCCACCCCTCAGTGACACACCTCCTCCAGCCCCACCCCTCAGTGACACACCTCCTCCAGTCCCACCCTCCCTTCCCCGCAGTGACACACCTCCTCCAGCCCCACCCCACAGTGACCTCCTCCAACAAGGCTCCACTTCCTCAAGGTTCTGTAACCACTCCCAAACAGCACCACCAACTGGGGACCAAGTGTCCAAACATGGGAGCCTATTGCAGGAGGGTGGGGGGGTGAGGGGTGGCGGTAGGGGGCATTTCTTATTTAAACCACCACAAAGGTTAAGTAAAATAAATGAAAAATCCTGGAGTGAGGGGAAGAAATGGATTTTAGGGAAGTGAAAGGAAGCAGATAAAAATCTGGTTATACAATATAAATATATAAATAAAATCAGGTAAATGAATGAATGAAAAACGTCTAAGAGCTCTTAAATACTGAAGTAAGCCAGGTTTGGTGGCATGTATGTACCTGTAATGCCAGCACTCTGGAGGTGGAGGCAGAAGGGTCAGGAGCTAAGGGCAACCTGGGCTACATGAGAACCTGTCAAAATAAATTAGTTAAAGCGAACCTAGAAACAGTGTATGGGGGCGGGGTGGGGTGGGGACAAAAAATTGTTTTTCTTTTAAATGATGAAGTGCTGGATTTTGTTTGTTTGTTTGTTTTGTTTTTGTTTTCCAGACAGGGTTTCTCTGTGTAGCTTTGGCGCCTTTCCTGGAACTCACTCAGGCTGGCCTCAAACTCAGAGATCTGCCTGGCTCTGCCTCCCAAGTGCTGGGATTAGAGGCGTGTGCCACCTCGGCCCAGCGAAGTGCTGGATTCTTCCAGAGTCCTCTAGTACGGTTTCTCCCAAGTGAAAGGTGAGAGTTGAGGTTAGGGTCTCATGTCTGTCTTAGTATTGGCTGGTCTGAGCTTGATCAGTGACCGGTCCGTTTTCCATAGGGGCTGCCACTCATTTCAGAAGTTTCCCTTGTGTACCAAGAGCCACTGATGGCCACCCTGAGGTTGTTGATTTTTACTTGTTTGTTTCTGTAGAGAATGGAGTTTATTTCCCCGGCATACAATAAGGCATAATTAAGTTCTTTATTAATTTGCTGTCAATTTCACACATGTACATAATGCAGACTGACCTCTCTCGGCCCTCTCCCATTTTCCTAGGACCCCTATCTACCCCCTCCCTTCCCCACAAGCCCGTCACATTCATTGATTTTTATCCTGAGCTTAAGCAGAACTGTTGTGTGACCACGGGTTTGGAGCTGTCTGGTGGAGCCGGACAGGCGCAGCAGCAAATACACAGCTGAAAACCGGGACGGCCCCTCCCCGAATCTATCAACAGCCGATGATTCAGCAGTAAGGGATGGGTCTTACGCGCTCCTTCCCCGACCATGACGACTGACAGGGCCAGTCTTGTTGGGGCTCAGTGCAGGTGACCACAGTTGTTGTGACTGCAATGGTTGTGTCGTTGAGTCTAGAGTACCACACTCAGTTTTGGAGCATGCCAGAAGTGACTGTTCAGTCACTTCAGAGACGTCCTAGCTTGTGTGCGCTGAGGTGGCCAACATCCAAGACAAGAGAACTGGAGAAGCAAACCAAATCCTGCCATCCCTACTTGGGGACTAGTCTCATGTACATAATACAGATCCTGCCCAACAGGGAACCATCCTGAGAGAGGGAGGAAGCTGAGTTTCAAGAGCTCTCAGTCCCACAGGCTGTTATCCAGGCAGCTGGGAGGCAGCTTGAAAGACTGAGTAGTACACTGGCTGTGGGCTCTGCTATAGTCTGTCTCCATAGTTACCTCTGGTGATGGGCCCTGCACTGTCATCTGTCTCCATGGTTACCTCTGGTGATGGGCCCTGCACTATCATCTGTTTCCATAGTTACCCTCTGGCATGGGTCCTGCACTATCATCTGTTTCCATAGTTACCTCTGGTGATGGGCCCTGCACTGTCACCAATCTCCATGGTTACCTCTGGTGATGGGCCCTGCACTATCATCTGTTTCCATAGTTACCTCTGGTGATGGGCCCTGCACTATCATCTGTCTCCATAGTTACCTCTGGGGATGGGTCCTGCACTATCATCTGTTTCCATGGTTACCTCTGGTGATGGGCCCTGCACTATCATCTGTCTCCATAGTTACCCTCTGGTGATGGGTCCTGCACTATCATCTGTCTCCATGGTTACCATCTGGTGATGGGCCCTGCACTATCATCTGTCTCCATAGTTACCCCTTGGGCAATGGGCCCTGCACTGTCACCAGTCTCCATGGTTACCATCTGGTGATGGGGTTACCATCTGCTGCTTGCTACCGGGCCACCAACCACTGTGCCCTCACAGTCTTATCTGTTCTTCTGACTACACCCCGCATGTTGATGTCTAAACCTCCTCCTCCACTGCCTTGTGTGACTGTCTGCCTCTTAGTCACTCTAGCAGTGTCCCCAGGCTTCCCCCCTGTAACTGTCCCTTGTCTTCAGGTCTTCAGAATGTGTAAGTCTAACAGTAGGCCCCTTCTCAAGGATACCAAGAGCGACAAAGTGGATGTCTGGTTTGCTACCCAGAAGAACTCACTGTCACAACTATTCCACTGGATTGAAGACTCCAGCAAACTGAACTTGTCCTGTGGCTTAGACTGCAAATCTGTACGAATACCAACCATGCACTAACTGACTGCGCGGTGGCAGCTCCCTGCCAGTCTTGTGGTGAGCAGGGCTGCCTGGGCCCCCTTTGGCTGCAGCTTCAGCTTCTCTTTGCCCGGAAAAGCTGAGACTGGAGCAGCCGTGGGGTCCAGAGTCTTTCCCTGCCTCCTGCAGCAGTCTTCCTGTTTCTGTGTGACTTCCTGTCACCAGTGTTTCTTCTCTTCCTTTCTGGAATAATCTGTCCTCGGTCACCAGGATTCTCACTCACAGAATGACGTGGAGGCAGGTTCTAGTCTGCTATCTTACCCTAGAAGTCCATAAATATTATTTACAGTTTTAATTCCCCTGTTTACTAGTCTGATGATCTTTTTGTTTATTGTTTTCCACTTGAATTTCTTTAATAAATGTCTTTAATAAATTTAAATGAGTGTGATGTCACACTCATTTAAAATACACACACACACACACACACACACACACACACATACACACACATACACACACCTTTCTTCTTTTCAAGAATAAACCACTTCTGGGCTGGAGAGATGGCTCAGGAGTTAAGAGTACTGACTGCTCTTCCAGAGGACCCGGGTTCAACTCCCAGCACCCACATGGCGGCTCACAGCTGTCTGTAATTCCAGTTCTAGGGGACCTGACACCTTCACACAGACATACATGCAGGCAAAACATCAATGCACATAAAATAAAAATAAATAAATTATTAAAGAATAAACCACTTTCTAAAACAAAATAAAACCATAAGCCAGTGATGTTTCCAGTAGGATTGTCAAATACTCAACAAAACATATCAAATGCTATGCATCAGGCATTCCTATGGGCTTTAGGAAAATAACAGTGAACCCAAGTCTCATATAACCTAGTGAGGAAAAGTATTAATAAAGAATGTACAAAGTTCTAGACTTCTACTTATTTTTATTTTTTTACAATAAGAACCTTGAGGCCAGCAAGATGGTTCAGTAGGCACTGGATGCCTGCCAAGTCTGATGACCTGAGATCAATCCATATGCCAGGAGAGATCTTATTCCTGCAAGTTGCCCACACCTACTTCATAATGCATGTGTCTGTACACACACACACACACACACACACACACACACACACACACACACACACAAAATATAAATAACTAGGGGACAAAGGAAATCAGTGACTATTCCCTGGGCAGTTGATATAAAAGCTGAGAGCTACTGCCTGAGCTAGCAGAGAGCTGAAGGGAATCCCAGCGAGAGGAACAGCCCTCCCAGTTTCTGACATTTCAGATTCTAAAGCCACACTCCTGTTGGTTTTCAAGTGCAGAGGGTGTGGAAGAAGGTCGAATGTGGTACCTGGCTCTCAATGGAATGGAAAGACCACAGAGACTAGTGGAGCCATGAGCACACCAGCGTAGCTGCTCCTTGGCAGCTGGGAGGAGAACATGCAGCTTCTTTCCACGCATGCCTTGGGGGCCACCGTCGGTAACACACTCTCTACTCCTGCCCTGATATTGTCCCCGTTCTTAGCCACTGCTGTGGCTGTAGTTTGTCCTTGTATGAATTTCAGGAAGCATGCTGCGTATCCTTCTTCCTACTAAGACTCACACTTGTGAGGGGGTGGGAAGAACTAAGTGAGCAGACATTCTAGCTCTTTCCTCCTGCCAAGCACAGCACGAGTTTAACGGGATCACACTCCCCTGCCATATGTTCACACAGACATTTTGTCACACACATTTTCAAAGGCTTTTGTGCACTTTCCCCTTGATCCCCGAAAATAGTATAAATAGATGAGTATCCCTGACTCAAAGATACTTCAAGGCCTATGCTTTTAATCCTTCTCTGAATCTGACATGAAAATGGAGAAAATGCAAAGTAAAAGAGAAGCATTTTTCCTCAGCTTCCCAGTTTGGCTTTGCTCATTCTGTAAGACACCCATCTTAGGAGCCTCTGGTCCAGTCTTCCTGTTTATGGGGTGGACTGTAAATTGAAATGCTTTGGACAGGAAAACCACAGTCCAACCACTAGTAGGATTTTTTGCCTAATAAAACCAAACTATACTTTGTAGATGGATTTCATTCTGATATATTTTAAGTATAAGCCAATCTTGGGAAACAGAATTTTCCTAGATGACATATAATAATTTTGAAATGGGTTTATCTTTGTTTCTTAATTTTTTTACATGTTTTTATTTATGAATGTGTGTGCACATGGGGGCGGGGAGCCCGTGCAATGTCATGCCTGCAGAGGTCAGAGGACACCTTTCGGGAGTCGGTTCCCTTCTTCCACCATGTAGATTCTGGGGATGAGCGTAGGTCATCAGGCTTGGCAGCAAGCACCTGCCACTGAGCCGTCTCTCCAGCCCTCAAACTGTTTTTATTTCTGACCAACCTTTGGGTCTAATGGGGTTGTTATCCATTGCCTGTGTCTCAAGAGAAAGCAAGGTAAACCTAGGGTCATCTCCTGGCCATTTCCAGCCATCTACTGACAAAGGAATTGGGGTCCAGCCCCGAATAACCTTCTCATTATCGGGGACTATGGGGGTCCAGCCCCTCGATAGTCCCCTCCCAGGGTCCGGGAAGAATCTACAACCAGCTGATAATTAATCTTTGATGAGAAGAAATGAATCTATATACATGAAACTCCTTAGTCCATATACTTTATTATTCTGTGACAGTTATAAGCTTATATTCTGCTCTCATATTTAAGTCATCTTTAGCCTGATTTCTCTCTACACTTGTCTGCGATCCCCTCTAGGTTCTATCTTAATTCCTTCATCTAGTTCTGTCCCTTCTAGGTTCTCATCTATCTAGTTCTTTCCCTATCAGCTCCTCTCTCGTCTCGTTCTCTCTCATCTGGCTCTTCCTCATCTTGTTCTTTCCCATCTGGCTCTCCCTCATCTTCCATCTCGTTCCTCTAGTCCTCTCTTCTAGTCCTTCAATCTAACTCTTCCCCATCTCAGTTCGTTCCTCTCAAGTTCTTACCCATCTAGTTCTTCCATTCTCTTCTCTCTTCTCTCTCCTGTTGTGCCCTGGGAGTTCTGGTATATATACACTTACAAGCAGTATTCCCTTAGCAGTGCAAAACCAGGCTTCCAGGGTCAAATGGAGGGGTGATAAGAATCACATAGGGAGGCAACAACCGTTAATTATCACTTACAACCCCAAAGGGAAGTGACCAATGGAGAAATGAATTAACTAAAGGCTAAATTCAGGTAATATCTAAGAAGGGGGCTCTTATGTGCTCAACTATAATCTTAGAAAGTGTTAAGAATCTATAAGTTGCTAGGTCAATGGGAGAAAATAAAACTGTCTTCCTTTTTCCTGTGGCTCCTATCTGTCCAAGCTATCTGCCGTTTTTATGCAGGGTGGGGGAAAGTGTGCTCAGTCGCTAGGCAACCTGTGTACAGCTAGATGCCTCTGGTGATAGTTAAAGGGAGATCTGGAACTGGAGGTAAGGTTTGGGAAAGGAGGAAGTAAAGCTTAATTGGCACATCTGCCAGGCCTTCTCAAACAGGTAGCCTGGATGCTTAAGTCTGTTCTAGAGAGTACAGAGGTATCTCTGATAAGGTACTTTCCTCCATCCGGTGATGGACCTGGCCGGATGCTACCAATAATGATAATTACAGGGAGGCTTGAACTGGGGTTCTGGCTGAGCATAGCTGTTAGCACAGAAGGTTATCTAAATATTCCTAGAAGTGGTTAGGTAAGTAGTTAGAGGTCTATAAAGTTAGTAAGGCTGTAAGAAAGGAGGGGTCTGAGCTAGATTGTGTAAAGCTATTACTTAATGTCTACCTGACCTAGGTGGTGTCCCCTTGTGGAATTTACCTTAAATCAGGAGACTCGCCTGTGGGTTGTTATCACTGTTAATCCTCGGAAATTGGGTGACCACCTGGGTGATGTCTCCTTTAGTCCTTGAAAGTGGCTAGGGGAGATATCTGATTCCAGAGGAAGCCTTCCCTGAGGCTGTTCTCCAAATGCCTGGAATGTATATGTCTAGAGAGTGATCAGTCCACATTGTTAGCCCTTCTTAGGGAAAAATCAATTGGGAAAACTATGAAGGCACACATGATTTTCATAACAGAATACAGCTGATATATAACAAGCCAAGTAACACCAAAAACTCCTTGGGATTTGGCTTCCTCTGGAGGAATTCCCTGATTCCTACAGGTAGTGACTTTGCCATAACCAGCTGAGTTCTTATGATATTCCTGCAGCCTGCAGCATCTCATAGAGTCCCTGGAAGGATCTACAACCAGCTCGGAAATCTACTTATCTATGAACAAATCTGCTTATCTGAGGGTGTATCAATAAATCTACGTACACTGCCCTCTTTCAGTCCATCACTTTATTGTTCTAAGTAGCTTCAACCCTGCCTCTGATCTCTCTGCTCTCCTCTCTCTGTTCTACTGCTTCTCTAAATCTACAGCTTCTTTTCAGCTTAATCCTTAGCTCCTCCCTTGCCTGGCTCCTCACATTTCCAACAGGAGACTCCTTGTAATCCTGAGAAGAGTTTCAAAACCCTCAAGGTCATAGCACATTCCTAGACTAGACAATAAGGAGCAGAGCCATTACCATAGTAACACAAGTTTCCAAGGTCTCAGGACCAGAGGGAGGGGGTGCAGTGCCCAGTGCAGCAAACTCTGAGACAAAGCTTTTTATCAGCAGACTTGGCAAGTGAAGAATTGACAGGCTTTTCTTAGGGTGTTTTGTGTTAGCCTTGGTAAGACACCTGCAACTCTGACCTCATGCATAACTGTAAAGTTTTAAACTTATGATCCATTTACAAAGGCCTTTAGTCTAGTTTGAACTTGCTCTGAGGTAAAAATGAGCTAAATGCATGCAGTTTGTGTTAGACTGAGGAGAGATTATTATTTTCTGTGTTAGTCTGAGCAAAAGGAACAAAGCAGCCTTTAAGTGTCTACTGTCTATGGGAAAATGGATCTGGCTATGGAGCTTATCCTAGTATATTTCTATTTATCAAAATTATACAGCTAATGGAAAGTCATCATCTTGATCACCCACAGATATATGTGCCCATAAGACTGAGATGTAATCATGAGATTACATAGATACATTTTATGAAAATGCATGGTAATGGGGAGATATCATAGCTGTAATTGCATAAGTAGTTTGCAACCACAAACAGCCAAATTATTCAAAAGGCAGTAACTCCAACACACCTTGAGTGATGGCTTAGTCCTCTATCAGAACCTTTGGTTCTGATAGGTTGACCTTTTGAACACTAGTTGTCACCTGCTGTATGCTCCCATGGCCTTTTGCTACCAGCAGTTCTTAATGGTCCAACACCAATCTTATAGTGACCTTTCAAAAAATGATTATTTAAAAATGCTCTTCTTGCCAGCCGGCGGTGGCGCACACCTTTAATCCCAACACTCGGGAGGCAGAGGCAGGCAGATCTCTGTGAGTTCAAGACCAGCCTGGGCTACAGAGAGAGTTCCAGGACAGGCACCAAAACTACACAGAGAAACCCTGTCTCAAAAAACAAAAACAAAAACAACAAAAAAAATGCTCTTCTTATTAGCACACAAAAGAAATAGACTTCATTAGAATATTTCCAACTAAACTTGTTTTTGTTGTTTCTCTTCTCCATTTCCCTTCATCCCTCGCACCCTCTCCCCCCAGCAGCCTTCTTTCCTCATTCACCTTTGCCCCTCTGCTGTCCCCCCCCAGGATCTCCTATTTAGTTTCTTAGCCTATCCCATTGCTTACACACTTTTATTTACACACACACAATATTAAGTTAGAATCTGCATGTGAGATAGAACAGGATTTTTATCTTTTTGAACCGGTGTCACCTCATTTAATGTGATGCCTTCCAGAGCCATCTATTTTCCTGCAAGTTTCATAATTTTATTATTTTACAGTTGAATATAATCCCATATATAGATACAGTAATATATATGATATATGATACAATATATATGTATATATCACACTTTCATTATCTATTCTATTGATGGACATAATGGACTGACTCCATTTTCTTGCTATTGTGAATAGAGCAGTATCTGTGGTAAGACATGGAGTCTTTGGGCCATGTGCCCAGGAGGGTTTAGCTAGGTTATATGGTACTTCTTCCTAATGTTTTGAGAAAAACTCCTATTGATTTCCATAATGACTGTACTAGTTTGAGCTCCCACCAGCAATGAGTAAGAAAAGCTTCTTTTCCCCCAAATCCTCACCAGCATTTGTTGTCACTTTCTTTTTTTTCTTTTTTGAAGCATGTTGTAGAGTATTATTTTAAGGTGTGTTACTTTTGTTTATGTTACATTTGTTTAACCCGGTGAAGCTGTGTTACTGTGCCTGTCTCAAACACCTGGTGATCTAATAAAGAGCTGAATGACCAATAGTGAGGAGAGATCTAGTAGCCAGAGAAAGAGGAGGACTCCAGGACCAGCCACCCAGCTACACAGCAAGCCACAGAGTAAGAATAAGATTTACAGAAGTAAGAGAATGGAAAAAGCCCAGAGGCAAAAGGTAGATGGGATAATTTAAGTCAAGGAAAGCTGGCAAGAAACCAGCTAAGCTAAGGCCAGGAATTCATAATTAAAAACAAGCCTCCATGTGTGAATTATTTGAGAGCTGGGTGGTGGGCCCTTCAAAAGATAAAAACGAAAAACCAAAAAACCAACAACAGAGACAGGCTCTCACTCTGTAGCCCTGGCTATCCTAGAACTCACTTTGCAGCCCAGGCTGGCCTCAAACTTACAGAGGTCCACCTGTCTCTGTCTCCCAAGTGCTGGGACTATAAAGGTTTGTACCTCCATGACACACACACACACTGTATATATATATATATATATATATATATATATATATATATATATATATATATAATGTATATGGATGTTTTTGCCTGCATGTATGTCTGTGTACTACATGCATGCCTTGTCCCTGCGGGGGCCAAAGAGGACACTGGACCCCTAGGACTGGAGTTTCAGATGGTTGTGAGCCACTACATGGGTGCTGGGAACTGAACCTCAGTCCTCTGGAAGAACAGCCAGTGCTCATATAGCCACTAGCCATCTCTTCAGCCCCATCATTTGCTTTCTTGATCTTAGCTACTCTAACTGAGGTGAGATGGACTCTCAATGTAGTTTTAATTACCATTTCCCTGATGGCTAAGTATGCTGACAATTAAAAAAAATATTTGTAATGGCATTGTGGTTCTTCTTTTGAGAACTGTCTATTCATTCCATTAGCTTGTTTTTTTTATTGTTTGTGTCGTCCTTGGTGTTAATTTATACAATTCTTTATGTATTCTAGGTATCAGCCCCTTATCTGAGGAATAGCTGGAAAAGACCTTTTCCCATCCTGTAGGCTGTTTGCTCTGCGGATGAGTTACTTTGCCATGCAGAAACTTTTGGACTCCATGAAGTCCCATTGTCGGCTCTTGGGACTACTTCCCATGTTTTCAGGCCAGTCTCTATAACTTGAAAGATATTTCCTCTGTTTTCCTCTAGCAGGTTTCATTCAGAGTTTCATGTTTTGCTTTTTAAATTTATTTATTTATTTATTTATTTATTTATTCATTCATTCATTCATTCATTTACTTTTTCGGATCTGAGGACCGAACCCAGGGCCTTGCGCTTGCTAGGCAAGCGCTCTACCACTGAGCTAAATCCCCAACCCTGAGTCTCATGTTTTAAATTAAAGTCCTTGATCAATTTTGAATTGATTTTTTTTTTGTGCAGGGTGAGAAATGTGGATCTGACTTCATTCTTTTGCGGGTAGACATCTGGTTTTGCCACTCTCTGTTGAATAGTCTGTGTTTCTGTCCAGTATATGGTTTTGATGCCCTTTTCAAGGTTTAGGTGACCTTAGCTATGTGGATTTATTTCTGGGTCCCCAATTCTGTTCGATTTGTTTACATGTCTGCTTTTTGTGCAAGTGCTGTCTTAGTTAGGGTTACTATTGCTGTGATGAAACACCATGACCAAAAGAAGCTGGGGGAGAAGTGGATTTATTTGGCTTATACTTCCACATCACTGTTCATTGTTGAAGGAAGTCAGGACAGGAACTCAAACAGGGCAGGAACCTGGAGGCAGGAGCTGATGCAGAGGCCATGGAAGGGTGCTGCCTACTGGCTTACTCCCCATGGCTTGCTCAGCCTGCTTTCTTAGAGCACCCAGGACCACCTGCCCAGGGATGGCACCACCCACAATGGGCTGGACCCTCCCTATCCATCAGGAATTAAGAAGATGCCGTTCTGACTTGCCTACAGCCGATCTCATGGAGGTGTTTTCTCAGTTGAGGCTCCCTCCTCTGAGATGACAAGCTTGGGTCAGGTGCCATGTCCTTGTCACTTTAGCTCTTTTGTGTAATTTAAGGCCAAACACTGTAATGCCTCCAATCGTGTTCTTTCTGCTTAGGATTTCCTTGACTGTGTATGGTTTTTTGTGTTGCCAGATGAAATTTTGGATTTTTTTTCTAGTTTTCTGAAGAATGTCATTGGAATTTTGATGAGAGTTTCATTAACTTTGTAGATGACTTTTGGTAATATGCTCATTTTCAAAATATTAATTCTGCCAATTTTGTTTTTGTTTTTGTTTTTTTGTTTTTTTTGAGACAGGGTTTCTCTATGTAGCTTTGCACCTTTCCTGGATCTCACTTGGTAGCCCAGGCTGGCCTCGAACTCACAGAGATCAGCCTGGCTCTGCCTCCCGAGTGCTGGGATTAAAGGGGTGTGCCATCACCGGCCGGCTCTAATTCTGCCAATTTATAGCAAGTCCACCCTCTGGTATCTTTTTTAATTTCTTTCTTTGGTAACAATACTTGGCTATCTGTGGTCTTCCTTCCTTCCTTCCTTCCTTCCTTCCTTCCTTCCTTCCTTCCTTCCTTCCTTCCTTCCTCCCTCCCTCCCTCCCTCCCTCCCTCCCTCCCTCCCTCCTCCTCCTCCTCTCTCTCTCTCTCTCTCTCTTTCTTTCTTTTTTTTTTTTGATTTTTTTTTTTCCAAGACAGATTTTGTCTGTGTAGCTTTGGAGCCTGTCTTGGAACTCACTCTGTAGACCAGGCTGGCTTCAAACTCACAGAGATCCACCTGCCTCTGCCTCCTGAGGGCTGGGATTAAAGCGTGCACCTCCATCATATGGCATATTTTTTCCTAAGCCTGGAAATGCACCACCAGAATTCTGGTAGCTATTGCATTAAATCTGTAAATTAATTTTAGTGCTCATTTTCACGGTATTCTGCCAATCCAGGGTCCTGAAAAGGCTCTTTCTGCCAACTAGTATCTTCTATGGGTTCCTTCTTCACCATCTTGATGTTTACGTTGTGGGGGATCTTCTCTATTTGGTTAGATATATTCCTAAATACTCAACACTTTTGGAGTTATTCTGAACAGGACATGGTTCCTAATTCCTTTCTCTGAGAGCACACGGTGGCAATCTTAAAGATCACCAGAGAGAAAAGGTGGTTCCTTACACAGGACAGCAATCAGAAGGACAGCAACCTGGAACCTGACAGAAAGGAAAGGGTGCCTTCAACGTGCTGTGGAAACCCACAGGATGGCTAATTCCTGGCCACACACCCTGCCAAACGGCCATCTGTGCGACTGCAGGAACAGCTGCTGTGCCTGCCGCTCTGAGCAGCCCTGGCCAGTTTCTCCCCTTGTTATTTCCAAGTGTGTTATAAGCACATAAAACCAGCAGAGTAATCTGTGGAGATGTAGCCAGGGTCCCTGGGGCTGGAGTGCATCTGCGATCTGGTAGTAATTTGAGAAGGATCAGGTATGTTCCAGCTCGGAGGAAGCTACTTTTGTCTAGGCCACACTAAACTCTCTTCTTTAACCAAATCTCCAGGATGCCTCTGCTCCTGTCACCACCAGGACTATGGCCCTGTTAGTAAGAGACCAGTAAACCGCTCTCTGTGAAATCCCAGGCATGTCTGCTCTTCTTCAGTTTCTTAACACCCTGGGCTGGTTCTAACACACTGGAATTGAGTCATTCTGGAAAACTCTCTCCAAATGAATGATGATAAAATTTAAGATATATTCTCAAGAGAGAAAACCTAACAAGATCCCAAAAGAATCCCATAAACCACAGATCAATACTAAATAAAATCCCAAAGAATGTTCTTTAAAAATAGTAGCAAAGGTACAGCCACCTGAGGCCATGGTGATGATGGCCATGTTGGGGTCTGTGTTCCTACTGCAGCCTGGAGCCATATTGATGTCCGTGGCCCATGTTACCACCAAAGGCCATGCAAATGTCCACGATCTGTGTCACGGCTTGAAGTCATGTGGATGTGCATGGGCTGTGCAGCCACCAGAAGCCATGTTGATGTGAGTGGCCCATGCTGCCACCTGAGGCTATGTTGGGGTCTATGGTCCTACTGCAGCCTGAGGCCATGTTGTTGTCTGTGGCCCATGTCACACACACACACACACACACACACACACACACACACACACACACACACACACCCAAGGCCAGGGAGATGTCCGTTGGCTGAGCTGCCACCAAGGGCCATGATAGTGTGCATGGCCTTTGCTTCGGCAGAGGGCCATGTTGATGTCTGTGGTCTGCACTGCCCCTAGAGCCCAGGCTGATGTCTGTGGCATGTGCTGATGCTGTAGGCCATCTGTGTCTCTGTGGTCTGTGCTGTCTCCAGAAACCACGTAGAAGTCCATGATCCATTCTGTCACTGACTGTAAAGGGTAAGGAAGCTACTTTTGCAGTGGTATAGTGAGAATGAGAGCCATAGAAGGCTTCTATGACAACCACCCCTCCAAGGAAACAGCCTAGACAGGAAGTCATTGAAGAGAACTCTTAGAAATTGTGATAAGGATGCTGAAATGTAGCTCTCCACACTTGGTGGGTTCTAGCAGGGGTGCAGGAGGGCTCAGTTTTCTTTAAGGGACTGGCCACTGGGAGTTTGACCGTACTCCAGTGAGTATACAGGCAACACAAATTGAACTTTGTAGCATGAATCTTAAAAGTTCTTATTAATAAAAACAAACCTGGAACCAGGTATTGGGGTGAACACTGGATGATCAGAGAAACAGAACAAGCCACAGCTACCCTCGCCTCACCAGTTCCTCAGCTGATCCTGTTTCCTCAGGCTGGAAGCCTTTGAGTCCTCATCCAAATGGATCTCAGCTGAACTGCTTCTCAAAAGCCTAAAAGCTTAACCAGGCTAGTTCCTGGTTCTCACGCCTTATATACCTTTCTGCTTTCTGCCCTCACTTCCTGGGATTAAAGGTGTGAGTCACTATGCCTGGCTGTTTCCAGTGTGGCCTTGAACTCACAGAGATCCAGACGGATTTCTGCCTCTGGAATGCTAGGATTAAAGAAGTGAGTGCAACCATTTTCTGGTCTTTATGTCTGTCTAGTGGCTGTTCTGTTCTCTGACCCCAGATACAATTATTAGGGTGCACAATATTTTGGGGAACACAATACCACCACAGGACTTGTGTTTTTTATTTGTTTGATTGATTTGTTGTTGTTATTTTGTTTTCTTTATTTTTTTGGAGGGGGGTTCACAAGGTTGGGGGTAGACCTGGGAGGAGTGGGAAGTGAGTCTGATGGGTGCATTATGTAAAATAATCAATAAAAATAATATGTTGAAAAAATGGTAACAATGATCTCAAAAAGAGGGCTCTGGGTTTATGTCCTTGTTTAGCCTTCATTACCCCCTAGAAACCTGCTCTCCAGATATAGTTATGTTAGGGCCAGGGCTTCAGCATCCGAGTTTTAGGGACTAAAACTCAGTCTATAATCACCACTATCTCAGATGGAATAGCTAAGAGTTTTCTTCTGATACTTGATGGATCAAGAAGACACAGATTTGATAAAGTATGCAATATCTACTGATCTGTCATATCTTGCACACGGCAGATAGGGAATTATCACACATGAAACGTAAGTTAGCCATGTATTCGTCACGTTATATGACCACGTTTCAATAGGGCTGGAAATCAGAAACCTAGAACATTGGTATGCGCCTAACCTGAAGATCAGAAGACTTAGAGTCCGGCTTGTCTCCAAAGAGAAAAGAAAATAAAAGTCAAAAAAAAGAAAAATCAATGAAGAGCCAGGCATGGTGGCTCAATCCTGCAATCCTAGCCCTTAGGAGGCTGAGGCAGGAGGATCCTGAATTGAGGTCAGTTTAGCTACATAGAGAGACTGTTTAAATAAAACCAGACTAAACAAACACCGCTCCCCCACCCAAGGAAATCTGTGATTAAAAAGAGAAAACAATGGGAACGAAAAACCTGTTTCCAAGCCACAGCAGACCTACCGCTCACCCACGGGGCGAGCGCCAAAACCCTGATAGGAGCTGTTTGGTTGGAACCTCTAGCTCGCCCCTGCATGATCCAGAAAGTCCCATTCTTCTCTCTCTCCAAACCCCACCTCTCAGAGAATCTTCAAGAAGGAAAAGGGGCCAAAAAGCCCGGTTCTGCGTTCCTGGCACTAAGGCAGCTCCTCCCCTGGAGTTGCCAGCTGCCCGAGTCCCGCCTAAAGTGCTCAGCTCTTGACCATACTAGGGCACAAACCCAGCTGTGGCAGACACATTATCACCCCTCGCATACAGGCTATATAAGCTCCCTGCTTCAGTTTGGGCACATGGCCTCTCCAGTCTCAATCTCTGGGACTGGAGAACTCAACCGGGAGTTGCTTCGTTCAAATAAAAGTGTTTTTTTTACTTTTTCAGTTTGGCTTCATCTGGCTTACTGCGTGGGCAGAGAAACCTATTATGGTGATGCAGGAACTGAAACTGAATGGAGCGAGCACTGAACACACTGTTTTATAACCTATGCACGCATCGTCCTTTACCTGTGGTTTCACCTGCCAATGGCAATCTGAAAATATAAAATGGAATATTCTAGAAATAAACAGTTCATTGTTTTAAGTTTCACACCAGAGTACAGAGATGAAATCTTGTACCATTCTGCCTAGAACAGTAATTGTCCTTTTGTCCAGTGTGTCCACATTGCAAATGTCACAGGCTGTCTTGATTATCAGCTTGTCTTATCAGTTTTAAGTAACACTTGTTTATGGAGTAATGGCCCTCAGGGTAAGATTCTCTCTGCAGCAGTCAACCATCAACAGACTCGTAAGGGGTACAGGTAGTGAGAAGTGTCTATTAAGTGACTGTGTGGAGGCACACGGGCGATGCCCTACATGGGACATGTGTAACAACCCCTCTAGCAAGGTTCAAGAACATACTGGAGGTAGGGCAGAAAGTATGTAAGAGGATGGAGCAGGACGCTGTGGAATGCTGTCCTCTGGACATGACATGGCCATTGTGAGCATGAACTCACTGTAGCCGATTACCTGAACAACTTAAGTCACAAAGACCAGCCATCATTCTAGGAGCACTTATTAGACCCAATGGGTTATTAAAAAATGGGGGATGAAAAATGGGGAAGGGGATGTGTTGGAAGTGCCTTGGGGGGGTGGAAGGGAGAAGTTTGGGGTGTATATGATCAAGGTGTCTTGCTTACATGTATGGAATTGCCAAAGAACAAATAAAAGATATTCTGTTTTTTAAAAAAAATAGTGATGCTAGTAATTTGGAAATGCCAAGGAAAAGTCATAAAATGTTTCCTACAAATGAAAAATCAAGATGTTGAGAGGGAATATTAACATAATTTATAATCACTCTTTTTATTATTTATTGTTAGTCACTTGCTGCTGTGCCTAATTTGTAAATTAAATTTTATCATAAATATGTATGGAGAGAAAAAATCAGTGATCACTGGGTTTGGTATTAGCTGAGGTTTCGGGTTTCAGGTATCTGCTGGGTCTTGTAATTAAGAAAATAATCAGGGCTGGAGAGATGGCTCAGAGGTTAAGAGCACTGGCTGCTCTTCCAGAGGTCCTGAGTTCAAAATTCCCAGCAACCACATGGTGGCTCACAACCATCTGTAATGAGATCTGGTGCCCTCTTCTGGCATGCAGGCAGAATACAGTATACATAATAAATAAATCTTTAAAAAAGGTAATAATTTTTTTAAAAAAGAAAAGAATCAGTGTCTGCCAAAACTGGGCATAGGGAAACTCAATAATCCAGAAATCTAAGGAAATATAAATGTGGAAACCAAATTCATATACATGAATATTCATAATTTCACTATGTGTCATTGCCAAACACTAGAAATAAGCTGTATGTCCATCATGGTGGAATGCACAGCTAAATTGTGATACATTCATTCAAAGTACAGTCATGTGGCAAGGAAGGACACATCAGCCAATGATGAATCGCATATACATTGATGTTCCCATAAAATTATACTGCCTAATAATATTATAGCCATATTAGTTTGTACAAAGACTGTGAAATTACATAATACTGTTTACCAAAATCTATTTCCCCTCCACCTAAAAAGTTTAAGACAATTTTATTATGTAGTCTTGGCTGGCCTAGAGCACATTCTGTAGACCATTCTGGCCTTAAACTCACAGACATCCACCTGCCTCTGCCTCCTAAGTATTCTGCTTGCAGATAGGTCTGAGAAGCACCTGCATGCCTAGTACTCACAGAGGCCAGAACAAGGGGTCAGCTCTCCTGGGACTAGAGTTACAGACAGTTGGGAGCCACCATGTGGGTACCGAGAATCGAACCCAGGTCCTCTTAGAAGAGCAGCCAGTGCTCTTAACCACTGTGCCATCTCTCCAGCCCCAGTACATGTATTTTTATTCTGAGCATGGTTCACTAGTTACCAGTTACTAGTTATTTTTAATACTCTTGTTTGTGGTCTTGCTTTAGGAAGGGAGTGTAATGTCTGTGTCTAATTGCTATGTAGGGCAGTCTCCAGTTATTTCTGGTGAAACTTTATTTGGTCAACAAGAGACATGTCAAGCTTAGGCAAAGAGAGGCTCTTATCCTTTCTCATATCCCCTAACATTTCCTGTCTTTGCATCCCACCTTGGTACTGATGAGGAAGGAACCAGAAAGAGGCTTCTGAGTGTGAAAACCTGTTCTTTCCGATCCAGTTACATGAAGGATGGATTTTATGATGTATTAAAAACTTGTATAGTTGATAATTGTTTTTAAGATTTCTCTTTAATTGTGTGTATGTACGTGTGTCTATGTATGGGTTTGCACAAGGGAGTGCAGGTGCCTACAGAAGCCAGAAGAGGGTGTAGGTTCCTGGAGCTGAAGTTCCAGGCAGTTGTGAGCCATCAGACATGAGTGCTGGGCATGGAACTGGGGCATTCTGCAAGAGCAGTGTAATATGTACCATTTCTCCAGCTCCCCATTTCTCTGTTTCTATGGAAACACATCGTCTTTCAAAGAAATAACTGGAGAGAGAACATGCATGAACATATTTTCCTTCTTCTTCTTTTTTTTTTTTTTTCCATCCCATCACTAGAGTAGGTCAGTCCCGGCTGTCTCTTGGCCATTGCCAGCAGTCTTTTGTGGGGGTATCTTTGTGGATTTCGGTGGGCCTCTTTAGCTCTTTGTTTCTTCCTTTTCTCATGTGGTCTTCATTTACCATGGTCTCCTATTCCTTGTTCTCCCTCTGTTCTTGATACAGGTGGGATCCTTAGAGTGGTAGTGGTATGGGTTTTGGTTCTGGTATGTGTGTGTGTGTGTGTATGTGTGTGTGCGTGTGTGTGTGTGTGTGTGTGTGTGTGTGTGTGTGTGTGTGTGTGTCTGTACAGGCAAACATACTGTGGTGATTGGAATGAGAAAGATCCCCATTGACCCATAAGGGTTTTTTTTTTTTTTTTTTTTTTTTTTTTTTTTTTTTTTTTTTTTTTTTTTTTTCCAAGACAGGATTTCTCTGTGCAGCTTTGCACCTTTCCTGGAACTCACAGAGATCCGCCTGCCTCTGCCTCCTGAGTGCTGGGATTAAAGGCGTGCACCACCACTGCCCGGCTTGACCCATAAGTTTTTATGTTTGGTTCCCAGTTGGTAGACTGTTTAAGAAGGATTAGGAAGTGTGGCCTTGCTGGAGGAAGTGTGTCACTGGAGGTGGACTTTGGGGTTTGAAAAGCCCACATCAGGCCTGTCTTGCTATCTTTCTGCCTGCTGCTTGTGGGTAAGATGTAAGCTCTCAGCTACTGTCCAGCACTCTGTCTGCCTGCCTGCCGCCATGCTCCCTGCCATGATGGTCAGGGACTAGCCAGCTAACACTGCAAGCAAGCCCTCAATTAAATGCCTTCTTTTATATCTTGCCTTGGTCACGGTGTCTCTTCCCGGCAATGGAGCAGTACCTAAGGCACATACCATAGTGCATGTTGGGGACCGGGACACAGTCAGAAGTCAGTTTTCACTCTGCCCTCTCTGAGGCAGGGTCTGTTGTTTCTGCTGCTGTCCTGTGTACTCCAGTCTGCTGGCCCATGAGCTTCAGGACTATGGGAATGTTGGGATCACAAATGTGTGCACTACATCTGGCTTTTATGTGGGTTCTCTGAATCCAAAGCGGGTTGTCTTGCTCATCCCGCTTTTACCCACCAAGTCAGCCCCTGGCCCCGTACTTCCCTTTGGTGTCTGGAAGTGGTTAGATAAAAAGACGGGGAGACTACTGTGTATTTGTTCCATCCTTTCCTTGTCCCCCCCCCCCTCCCCTTGTTAGTTGATGAATATATAGTACACAGCATCAGAAACCGTTCCCATTTCCCAACTCTAGTTCTTTCTCTAGGAATATTATTTCAGAAAACACCAGTGTTGCACTTAGACTGTGAAATCATTCTCAGATAAACAATGTAATTTATACTTAATACAACCTCCTCTGCTAAAAACTACATGCTATCTGAACAGACACTAAGTGTCTGAATGTGTTTATGTGCTCCACCTCCACTTAGGAAAGGGATGCAAGTCAGTGGGTTCCCGTGGGCTTTTCTAGTCTTTAGAGAACCAGAGTGTTCTTTCTCTAATTTCTGTGCAACTCCATCTGGCGCATACTGTGCTACAAATTACCTTTTGTTTTGACATATTATGCTCCATCCTTCACACTGCCACAAAAACACAGCAGACACAAACCTGTACTCAGGCAGTAAACAGCAGGCGCCTGCTGGCCTGGAGTGAGAAGCTGCTCCTGTGGCTCCTGTGGCTCCCGTGGCTCCCGTGTCTCCTGTGGCTCCTGAGGCTCCAGTTCCCTCTTTTGGAGATGCACAGGAATGAGCTCATGGGGTTCTCCTGAATAGAGATTCTGCTGAAACAGGTGCCGTTTTGGTAAGTGACAGAAACCCATTCCCAAGAAAGTAGATTATATTAGGACTTGATTTTTCGAAAGACAAATTCTGACTCATTTTTCTTCCCAAAGATGGTGGTGTGGGAAGAGTTCACCTTCAACACTGGAGGTGTGGGAAGCGTCCAGTGAGGTGTTCACCTTCAACACCAAGGCCGCAGCGCATGCTTCTCCGCGAATCCTGGCAGGTGGAATGTTTACAGATGTTGTAGGATATCATTTCTTTTGTAGACGACAAGTATGCCAGGTATAAGTCCATCAATACCCTAAATTAAGGCAGAAGATTGGACTGAGTGACTGTCACACATGAATCTGACATTCAGCTTCTATGGTGTTAAGTAGGAAAACACCATCATCAAACAATACTAGGTGGATTCAAAATAAAGCAATGTCCATTAAGATAGGTCCCAGGGCACCACTGCATTCACTGAGATGGGTCCCAGGGCACCACGTTCAGTACTAAGAAATGATTTGAACAACACAGTTTAAAAAGCCCAGGATATTGCTGTTTGGCATTTAAGGTGTTCCTCCTACCCAAGTCTCTGGCAACAAAGGCAGGCATCAGCTTGCTGGGGTTTGTTTCCAAAACCGACTGCTTGGTCACTTGGCTCAGGAATTAACTGAAAACAAACCGCAGCACGTGGAAGACAAATCCGAGCCTCCTGAAAACACCAGTGTGCTGACTGCTCTTTGCTGCAAAACACTCTACAGACACTGTCTTTTAATGTCATCTGGCTTATAGCAAAACTGGTGAGTGCAGGTGCGTGTGTATGTGTGTGTGTGTGTGCGCGCGCGCGCGCGTGAGAGAGAGAGAGAGTGAGTGAGTGAGAGAGAGAGAGAGAGAGAGAGAGAGAGAGAGAGAGAGAGAGAGAGAGAGAGAGATGCAGAGGCCATTGGACAAGCTTGGATGTAGTTCCTCAGGTACCTTTCATCTTTTTTTTTCCTTCTGAGCCAGTGTCCCTCACTGGCCTAGAACGCCACAAGTGCTAGATTGGCTGGCCAGTCAGTTCCAGAGATCCACTTCTGACTTCAGGGGTCCACGTCTCTTGTCTGTCTCTAGAGTAACAAATGCAAACTTCCTTGGCCAGCATGTTTTACACGTTTCTGGATAAAAACTAAGGTCCTTGTGCTTGCAAAACACACACTTTACTGACTGAGCTAGCCATGAATTACCCCTCAATTGTGTGTGTTCGTGTTGAGTGTATGCGTGTTGAGTATGTGTGTGTTGAGTGTGTGTGTTGAGTGTGTGTGTGTTGAGTGTGTGTGTGTTGAGTGTGTGTGTTGAGTATGTGTGTGTTGAGTGTGTGTGTGTTGAGTATGTGTGTGTTGAGTGTGTGTGTGTTGAGTGTATGCCGCCTGTATGCAGGTGCCTGAAGAGGCCAGAGGGATCAGATCCCCTAGAACTAGAGTTATAGGGGATTGTTGAGCCACCTGACATGGGTGCTGGGGATCAAACTCTGATCCTCTGGAAGAGCAGCAAGTACCCTTCACCTCTGAGCATCTCTAAGCCCACAGTAGCATTTCATAAAGGGCTCCAGGGACAAGAATTCTGTCTTCTAATAGCATCATGTTCCCAAATATCTTTTCCAGAAAACAGAAACATTTCCTTTTGTCAGAATTGGTGACATCTTCACAACGTTAGTTCTAGGTTTTTGGTGCTGGTTCTGCTCACCCTCCTCTCCTGTCTTGTTCGTCTAAGGAGAGAAAAGATACCATCTTCCATTGGCGCACCTGCCTCCAACCCTCACCCACAGACTGTGTGTGTACTTCCTGCTCTAGGGACTAGGAATCTAGGTTACCAAACTCATTCAAAACCTATATAGAGTAAAAGTAAGTTCCAAGAGAATGTCTTGATGGTGGCGGGGGGTGGTGGGGTGGTGGTGGTGGTGTCTTCATTGGTTCAGCAGATACTCACAAATAAGACACAAATGCTGGTCGGGTGTGGTGACACCTACCTTTAGTCTCAGCACTCTGGGAGCCGAGGCAGACGGATATACATGAGTTCGAGGCCAGCCTGGTCTACAAAGCGAGTTCCAGGTCAGCTAGGGCTACACAGAGAAACCCTGTCTCTACACATCCCCCCATGAAAAGACACAAATGCCTAATTTTGACATATCTTTAGATGCTAACTTGAAGATTACCTTTGTTGTTCATTATTAGATAAGTAGGCTACACAGTTAAATGTTCTCTGTATCAATACTGAGGAAGTTTTGAAGGTTTATTTTTATTTTAGATTATGTATATAAGGTGGAGGATCTGTGCATGTGAATATGTCAGATCCCCCTAGAGTTGGAGTTAACTGTGAGCTGCCCAACATGGATACTGGGAATTGAACTTGGTCTTCTGCAAGAACAGTATGTGCTCTTAACTACTGAACCATCTCTTCAGCCTCTGAGTATGTTTTAAGACAATAAGAGCACTCAAAGGCCGGTGATGTATACAGTGACCATGCCGAAGAGTCCATGAACAAGCTGGAAAGGTAAGAGTCTAGGCAAAGGCTACAAAGCGCCTGTGACTGCGGTTGATCAGCCGGCACGCTCTGTTGAACATAGTTACAGGGAGACTCTACATACATACTACAGCTGCAGTACTCTCCTGGAGCCCCTAGGACACGGAGACTTGAAAGTTCTGTCCTAGTCAGACCTTATTATCTCAACTGCCCTGAATTCTTGATTATTGAGTCAGAATTTTGTCTATTCCAATGCTGCAGAGGGACATTATGAAGTCAAATGTCCCCACTCCAGATGGCATCCAGGGCTTGGGCCATGCTAGGCAAGCACTCTATCACTGAATTACATTCCTAGCCTGAAATGATCTGGCACATATGAAATAGAAACCTTCGATGAGAAGAGAGTAAAACACTTAAAAAGATTGCCTGTGCCATTATACAATCATTGACAACAAAGAACAGAAACAGAATAATGAAAACACGCGTGACGTGCTGGAGAGGTGGCTCAGCAGGAAAAGGCCCTGCCATGACGCCTAAGAACCCACGCTGGACTCAGGGACCCACGGGGTGGGAGGAGAGAACTGACAGCTGCAAGTTGTCCTCTGACCTCCACGTGAGCGCCACGGCAAGTGTCCTGCCCCTCTCTAGGAAATACAGAAATGTAGTTTTTACAATAAAAAAAACCCACAAATGATTTTTAAAGTACCATTTTAACAATTAATTTTCAGTATTCATCATAATTTTAAATCAGACCAATAGCAAACAGGGCCCGACATGTTACCAGCTTTAATGACCTTTTGGTAGAGTTGCTTTTTTGTTTTGTTTTTGAATGTGTATGAGTGTTTTGCCTGCATGTATGTCTGTGTACCACATGCATGCCTGGTCCCCAAGAAGGCCAGAAACCAGAATGAGATCCTCTGAAACTTGAGTTACAGATGTTGGTGAGCTACCATGTGGTGCCAGGAGTTGAACCCAGGTCCTCTGTAAGAGCAGCCAGTGCACTCAACCTCTGAGCCATCTCCCCAGCCTCCACCTTTGGCGGAGTGTTAAGGAATAATAAAATTGAAAAACATGGGCAAGCAAAGAGAAAGATTACAAGAATGACTTGCCAGGCTCCCAAGTAACCTAAAAAGTAAACATAATCTTTTACCTTTCCTACCTCCACTAGATGGGTAAGAGGTAAAATAAAAATACATTCTCAAAATTCAAGCCTGCAATTATTTACTGAGTATCTGTATTTTGGATCTTACATCTTCAGGAGATGAGCAGATCATAACATTCATCCCTTGGAGACCTTATCAACTTTACAGAAGAAAAAGATTTACACACAAATAATTTAGATTAAAAAAGTATCGTAAGCAGAAGAAATTGGGTGTCTTACTGCCACAGCCAGCCAGGGAACCCTGCGACTGCAAAGACCACATGCTTGGAATTCCTTAAATACAAGAGACTGTTGGAAGAGACAGAACTTTCCTTTAAAACAAGTTGAAATAAAGTCTATCAACCTTCAATATTTCCTTCAGTTCCCTCCCTCAGGGAAAATCTGCTAAGAGCAGTGTTATTCACTCTGTCTAACAGTTGAGGGATGAGCTTACTAAGACTTGAAGCCCCGGCAAGTCCCCCTAACCTCATTGTAGTATGTTTGTTTGTTTGTTTTATTGCGTGCATAACATTGGAAAAAGCATTTTGTCCATTTCATGCCATGCACTGTGGGTAGTTAGATGAGTAACACACAGGCCTACCATCAAAGATCTCCTAAAAAGACACTTGCAGAGTTTAGTTCAGTGCATCAACACCAGGAAATGTTCAAGGTAGCTGGGACATAGGAGAGCACACATCTGTCCACTCACCTGTTGGTGACACTAAGCTGGATCACTCAAGTAACACGTCCTTCACCTGACTGCCACTATCTGTAGATATCTTTGCCATTTTTAAGTCTAGTGAGGAAGCAGAAGATGGGAAGGTGCAGAATTTAGGGAGAAAATGCAGACAAGCCAGCCAAAGAATAGTGAAAGGAATGATGTCACCAGGTAAAGGGGATGATAGCAAAACACCCACTGAAGAAAAATTATAGCATGAGTGATAGGAATGTTGAATGCTAATGAAAGTAAATAAGGGGTTCTGGTGGCCAATACTGAGATTTCTTTGTTGTCTAGACCTCAGCTTCTTAAACTGTGGGTTGTGACCCCATATGGGGTCCAGTAAATGAATTTGGGGGTCTGGGTAAATTTGCTAACAGTCAAAGGTTCCTGAACTTGCAAAAGGTCAAAGGGTAATACAAAATCAGACAATGACGAATCTCAGGTGTCTCTGACATTCGCCTGTGTTGCAGAGCGTGGCTTCACTGCAGCCTTGTTTCTGAACATGCAACACACATGCTGCACTGTAGGTCCAGTGATACTACGCAGTGCCAACATACTGCCTCAAACATCTCGGCTCAGACTCAAGGCCGTCGTTTGTGACGGATTGCAGTGATTCTAGTACATATACAGTTTTCTGCTCTTGCAGAGACATAATGGCTTAATCATAGAAAACAAAGACTTAATATTTTCCTTATTTCTCAGCATGTAACCACCATTATAAGTATACTAGTGAAATTAGTAAATATCTTGGGGTTGGATTGTAACAGATGGTTTAAGAATTTCTAGTTGCTGACTCTGTTTCATTAAAAATGGTTGAATGAATTTTGACATGGGATTAGACAAAATTTTCAGTAATTTCTGAAATGGCTCTAAATATATTTTTGCTCTTTTCATTTTATATTACATATTTATGCAAAGTGGCATCCTCTGCACTGAAAATCATAAAAACAGAAATGTTGGTCAGTTCTAAATAATGAAGATGTGGTAAGCTGGATCAACATACAATATTCAGCCAAGATTTAATTTTTTATGTAAAAATAAGCACACCTATCTTACTAGTGTGAAAAATTGCCTTCCTCTTTAGTGAACAGTAAAACTGTATGAATAATAGAGGTTTGTTTTTAAATAAGCTTGTGATTTTATTGCCAGTAAATGTCTGATTCATATAGCTATTTTATATACCTATATGTCCAAGGTCACTTTCTTGGGTGAAAGGGATCATGAATGAAAAAGATTTAAAAGGCCTGTTCTAGGCCCATGGTATCCAACATATGGTGTGCTCTGGAAAGCTGAAAATTTTTGTCTAAATATTTCTTCATGTTCATGTATATTTTGTAACTGGTTATGCACACACATTCCTACCATCTCCTTAACTGAAATTGGGACTTTAAAGGGATGACTGGGGATGAAGAGAGACAACACTATAGTTAATAAAAACAATCCAGAACAGGGGCATGGCAGAGGTGAACACAGGATGATTATAATTCAAGGCCAACCCAAGCTCCATAAAACCCTGTCCCCCACCAAAATCAAGGGCTGAGGATGGAGTTTAGTGGCAGAGTGCTTGCCTGGCATGCCCAGAAGGACCTGGGTTGAATAAACAATACCAGGAGGAGCTGTCTAGCAGATAGCTATATATAAACCTGGTGATGTGGGACGGCCTCTGAAGAACAGGTAGATTGGTAGCCATCTGCTGAAAGCATGAGCAAAGAGAGAGGTGAGCAATGGTGTAACCCATCTGTAAGAAAAGATTTCACCTTTGTTCAGAAGCATAGGCAGTGCTGGCTGCTGCTATTTTAAGTTCTCAAATTTATGAAATACAAATTCCATAGCTACTAGGCCTTACTACTAGGTAGTTGCCTACTCTATTTTTTTTTTTAAAAACAAAGTCTCATGATATAGAAATGTAGGATATAGATATATGATAGGATAAAAGGATAGATTATTGAATCTACTTTTAAAAAGCAACAACTTGCTTAAAATGTTTTACATTGCTATGTATTTTAGTTTGTTACATATTTAAAGTTGATTTTGTTGTGCTGTATATGTGTTTCTGCTCTTGTTTGGGGTGTTGTGTTTGTGCAGCTCATTTGAAATTGTAATGGATAATTAAGAAATACAGATTAATAATTAGTCTTCTATAATAGTCAAATTTATAGTCATGTTAGTTAAGTTTTCTAGGTATACATAGATATATTTCAATTAGATAGGTAATCTTCAAACACTTCAAAGACCTACAGAATATGGCATTTAAAGTGTTTTAAAAACATAGACTTTCCTGGACAATGAGACATGTCTGCTCCTGGCAGCACTGATTTACTTCAAAGAGGAATATGGGCATCAAAGACACTCCATACGGAATTTATCTTATTCTTGGCAAAAATAGCCATTTGGGCAAGAAACTGCTCTTACCCGGACTGCTTGACAAACTGTTGTATTGACCGGACATGCAGGACCAATAGGAATGTGATCACTGAATTTTGCAAGGTGAGATGGTCCTTCAGGTTCCTGCTTTGCAGAGGAAACTGCCAGACATTCTATAGGACACAGAGAAAAGTGACTGAGAGACTCTAGGCCTACAGGATGAAGATGGATGTCCCAACATTACAGACGAACTTTGGATGATTGTCCAGTCTCTGTCATTCTAGATTTTTGGAAGTTGCTTACAATGCTCTTCCTGTTTACTTAGGTAATATTATATCATTCTGAGGTCTTTGATGTAGTTGAAGACTAAATAGTTAAAAGATAAATTAGATATAAACTTTAGACTCACAAATATAGAATAGACAGAATATTTTCTTTAATTTTTGCCAAATACAAATAGACTAGATATTGTAATTCTTGCTTGATAACTGTTCCAGTATATGTAATTTTATATGTTAAAGTTAAAACCTTCTTTTTTGATTAGACAGAAAAGGGGAAGTGCTGTGGAATGTTGTTCTGTATGCTGTGAATGTGTGTTGTTCTGATTGGTTGATAAATAAAATGCTGATTGGCCAGTAGCCAGGCAGGAGGTGTAGGCAGGATAAGCAGACAAGGAGAATTCTGGGAAAAGGAAGGCTGAGTCAGGAGTCACCAGCCAGCCAGAGAAAGCAAGATCACAAGGCAGAACTGAGAAAAGGTACCAAGCCATGTGGTTAAACATAGATAAGAATTATGGGTTAATTTAAGTGTAAGAGCTAGTCAGTCATAAGCCTAAGCTAATGGCCATACAGTTTGTAATTAATATAAGCCTCTGTGTGTTTATTTGGGTCTGAGCAGCTGAGGACCATGTGGGACACAGGAAAACTTCCAACTACAGTCTCATGTCACTCAAGCTAGCCTTGAACTCACTATGTAGCTTAGGATGCCACTGGACTCCTGACTCCACCTGAATGCTGAGATTATAGGTGTGTACCACTATGCCCAATTTATATGATGCTGGGATCAACTCAGGGCTCTTGAGTTCTATCTAGACAAGCACTGTCCTGACGGAGCCATGTCCCCAGATCCCTACTTATGATGTTTGATGATCTCTTGATTTTTATGATGATGAAAAAGAAGTCTATTTCTTTACAGGAAGTTGGTTGAAATTTTGAGCACTTCCTAGTCTAGAAAAGTAAGGTATTCTGGATAGGGGCATTGAGCTGGAACATCCAGTCATAGGATCTTGATGGGCAAACAACTGACATTCTTCTACAGTGTATCATGTTGGTACAATTTTTACTTGAGATATTTTCAATTTATGGTGGATTTATCATGACATAATCCCACTAAAAGTGGGAAAGCATATATTTTTCTACTAGTATTTGAAAGTAAGGCACAATTTATCATGAAAAAACATGTTAGTACAATTTAGTATGAACTTTTTTTTTTTTCTTACCATTTTGGAGTACAGTTAACTATGGATTTTAGAGGTGCCTATTGTAGGATATTTGTACATTGTGTGATGTATTGCTGTGATTGGTGTAATAAAAATCTGAATGGCTGCCAGGTAGTGGTGACACATGCCTTTAATCCCAGCACTCAGGAGGCAGAACCAGGTGGATCTCTGTGAGTTTGAGGCCAGCCTGGTCTACAGAGCAAGATCCAGGACAAGCACCAAAACTACACTGAGGAACCTTGTCTCAAAAAAACAAAACAAAACAAAAAAAAATCTGAATGGCCAATAGCTAGGCAGGAGGTATAGGTGGGACTTCTGGGCAGATAGAGAAACTGGAAGGAGGAATCTATGCATAGGATTTTATCAGAGACTCTGAAGAAGCTGGACACAGTATGGAACAGAAGTAACTGGGCCATGTGGCAGAACACAGGTTAAAAGAGACAGATTATTTTAAGTTATAAGAGCTAGTGGGAAAAAAGGCCAAGCTTTCATAATCCATATTAAATCTCTGGGTCATTATTTGTGGGATGGCGGCCCAAAGGTTGTCCGACAAGAAAGCTTGCTGCAGGTGCCCATCATGGAACTTGGATAATTTGAAGAAATGGATGATAAAAAGGCTGAGTCAAAAAGCAATGAGGTGCTTCCATGTTAAGAGACATTATTAATGAGACATAAAAGCTAGTGTAGAGAGGCTTCTACTAGCCAAATATGGCATTGAGCACCAGAAATGTTTTTTAAAATATTTAATATTTTTTGTTGTATGTATGTGAGTGATTTGCTTGTGTACCATGTACATTGCAAGCAGAGAGCATTGAATCCCCTGAAACTGTAGTTAAGATAGATGGTGGTTAGCTGCCACATGGATGCTAGGAATTGAACCCAGGTCCCCGGTAAGAGCAGCCAGTGCTCTTAACCATTGAGCATTCTTTCTAGCACCTGAGGCTTTAATACATTGAAAACAAAAACAACAACAAAAACTTTGAGTTCAGTGATATTCAAAACATGGAAGAAAAATGGAAAGTATTGTTCTCTCTCTCTCCCCTACTCCCCACTTCTCTCTCTCTCTCTCTCTCTCTCTCTCTCTCTCTCTCTCTCTCTCTCTCTCTCTCACACACACACACACACACACACACACACACACACACACACACACCCCTCTAGCAAATAAAGGCAGAATTAAGCTGGAATTAAAAAACACCCACATTACAACTGTTTGATAACTGATTCAAAGAATCCTCACTGGCTGTTTAAGCAACTGAGATGAGGAAAAGGATCATATAGACTCACAGGTTGCTTCTTAAATTATAAAGTGAGAAAGTATCCCACAAAGGAAAGACTTGACAGATACCACTTTAAAGAAATTTAGAGCATTACCAACAATAAAACTACACCACATGCATCCTGATAATGTGTGAATGAGCAACACTCATGTCTAATCATGAAAGAGAATGAGAAACACTGTACAAGCCCATTTACTTGTACCATTACAAAATAGTAGTACCAGAAAGGATGCCAGTCCTGTGGTACAGGCCTGTATTCTTAGCTACTCCAGAGGCTGAGGCAGGAAGATTGAGCTCAAGGCTTGCCTGAGCTACATTAAGTTCAAGACCAGCCCAGGCAACTTAGTGAGACGTTATCTCAAAATTAAAAAATAAAGAGAGGGCTGGGGTGTAGTCCAGAGTTGCCTATTATGCTGAGGCCCTGAGTTCAAGCCTTAGGACCAGACAAAAGAACAGCAATTTCTCTGGAGGACAGGATGAAAGGAGACTAAATCCAACGGATGAGTTTTCTCTATAGTCACAATAAAAATGAAACAAAGATATAAGGATACATAGGGAACAACGATTATGTATTAGATGTTACTGAATCAGCATTAAATTTCAAGGGTGTGATAATGATGTGGTGACTATGTAAGAGAAAGCCCTTATCCACAGGAAACATATGGTGACTGCTTAGGGCCAAAGCATCATGATGATTCAAGTTTATTTTCAACAGGCTCAGGGGAAAAAAGGAAAAATATAAAAACTGTAAAAAAAGGTGATAAAGTAGATGTAATAAAATACAAATATGATGCAGTAAAGAGAAATGGATATTTATTCTACTATCTATTTTCTCAGCTTTCCTCGGGCACTGAAAAATTTCAAAATACATTCAGTTTAACATACAAGGTAATTCTTGTCTGACCAATATGCTAAATAATAAACTGTAACACTTATTTTTAAACCCCCCCCCCATGAAAGTCTTTCCTATCACAGCTAACAAGCTGTGAGGTGGACCTCCACTACTCATGGCCAGTGTCCACAATGGGACTCCTACCCTTCCCATCAAAATTGTTGCAATTACCCGAGAAATTAACAAACCAGTAAAACACTTACAAAAAGCAGTCACCTATCACTGGAAGACCTTTAACCTTCTGGTTTTAAAATAATTTATTTCATAGATCTGTTTTAATTTCATGTCTCAGAGCATACATTATTTAACCAAAAGGTGCTGGACAGAGATTGTAAAAAGGGAGAAAACATTTAGGATAAGAAAACAGCTCAGTTCCACTAGATTTGACCCTGCCTTGTAAAGTCTTGCTAGGATAAATTTCTACTATACTTCTTTTGTGCTTACAAAAAACATTAACTTCTGAATTTCCAATGCTGTAAATAAAATTTTTTTACAGTTTAGTAGTATGCATTCAATTGACACACAAGGCAACCAAATAAATTCTGTCATCAACATCACATAATGTGTATTTCCTGCCACTGCACTAACATTAAACTAAACTTCAAACCACAGAAACATTGTGACTAACATTCAAAAGGCAAGCTGCAGGATACTCAAAGCTTGTTAAGGACAAATTGCACATGGTTAAGATGGGACATCATCTGACAACAGCTGTTGTTGTGCGTATGGCTGCTTTTTCTTATACGAAGGCCAACGGCAAACAGGGCAACAGTGTCGGCCCCCAGCCAACCACATAACAATGCAATTCTGGTGAAACACATGACCACAAGGTAACCCCATTAGCAAACATCCATTTTCAAAATTCTCAAGGCAAACAACACATTCAGTACAGTGCAGTGTACCAGCAGGCCAAGTTAACCAGTCCGGTTCCATATCTTCATTAGTGTTATGTGAGCCATATGACCTCCCCTTCCTTTCACATGGGCTGGTCTGACAATATTTATTGGCACATGAACAAGCCCCAGCATCACAGTGGCTCGCTCTTCCTGGAGAACTGTGAACTATGCTTTGTTTATCTTCAAATACATCCTTATTATTAAAAGTGTCCATGTTGTCACTATCTGAGTCATTTTCAGTGTCTTGAGAACTCTCTGACAATTCTTCTTCAGACTGCACCCCAAGACATTTAAACCGCCACATTGGTAAGTTTTTAATATAATCAGTTGGTATCAGAGGGTGGAGCCAAAGGTCAGGGAAAGCTAACCGTTCCAAGAATAAGTCAGGATCTTCGTCCCAGTCAGATTCTACAGGAAAGTTCTGAAGAGAAGCAATCGGGTGGAAGAGGTAGCTGGTGTACCAGTCCCACAGACTTGATAACCATTCCAAATTATTCGCATTTACTTCATCATTGCTGCTGCGCCGTCTCTTCTTCTCAAAGTAATCAATTAGCAAACCATGTCCAAGGTATGTACTGAGAAACAGGGCTGGGTGTGAAGAATAAAACATCCAGTCTGCCCTTACCCAAGAAGCCAGTGTGGTTGTATTAGAATATCGCAACAATCTTAAGCTATATTCATAAAAGCTATCTAAGTAAGGGAGCTGTAGAAAGCCCAACACAGGTAGCCAGGAAATAATTAATAGGGAATTGTATGTCCCTAAAGTGCTTATGAGAACCACAAATCGCTTGATGGTTGCTCCTTGTGTAATAAATAAGTCCATCCAAGCCATAAGATTAACTAGAACCAAACTCAAAACAAACAGATCATTTACTTCAGGCTGTAATGAGCGCAAAAATGAATCCATGGCCTGAAGGGATATAAATTCACCTGTGTGGTTTCCATATCTGTAAATTCCTTCAGGAGTTCTAAGTATGTATGATGGCATGTTATAAACACCAATATCTGTCATATAACTCCTGTTGTCCCAATTTTCCACATTAACAAAAATAAACTCAACTCTTCCAGTAAATTTTATACTTAATGCAGAGAAGAAAGCTGGTGGTTGGTCAAGCTTTGCAAATAGGTATATTTTTATCCAGTACTGATCACTTTTATTCCATTCTTCTTTCAAATGCTCAACATTATATATAGTTTTGATCCGAGAAGCTGCATGGGCAGTTATCCATTTAAAAATGTGTTCTACTTCAATCTTGCGTCCACTGTACTCTTTTAGCATGACTTTCCCTTTAGATGTACTTGTCTGTGGGACAGACATAATGAGTGTGGAACGGACCCAGCCTCTTCTCCTGCAGTACCTGTAAGAGAGTAAACTGTAGTCAACAGTGAGGCTACTGCACAGCTTACATCCTAACAGTCTTCTTTAGGCCTGAAAGGGCCCCTTGTACCCTCTTCTCATAGAACCTTTAAATAACCAGAGAGAGGCCAACACTTGGCAGCTGTGCCAGAACAAGCCAGCTTACTGTAGTCTGCTCTCAATTTCTGTTTCTAGGAAAAGAAAAGGTTGTACAAAGTATACCTAAAAGCATTTCTGGGCCAAGGAATCAGCAAATACTTTAGCATCTCTCATGTGCCACTGCATTACATGCTAAGAACCAAAGATAATGGGAAGTAATTTCTGTTCATATAGAATTAAAAAATCCTATAAAGGACGCAAAACCACTATGAAAGATCAAAGAAAGGGGATATCACCAGGGGTTTGAGCAAAGGAAGATCTCAAGAAAGGTTTGGGAAATGAACTAGATCTTGAAAGATGGTTAGGAATTAGGTAGAGACAGAGAAGGATAAATGCTCCTCCCTACTGAGTGCCTAAGGTAGTGCAGTCTTGGAAAGAAGGCCGCCTTACCATTTCTCAATTAAGCACTACCACAAGTCTGATACCCACAGTGCAGTAGCTATTACAAAGTCAACTTTCCATAAGCCAATCCAAAAGAGAGCTTCTCCAAGTTCCACAGGTAACTTCTCTCTTTAACGAAGACTGTGAAAAAAGGTTTAAGACTTAAGAAACAAAGACAGGAAGTATACAGACAAAGAGATTTGGCCCAAGAATGAGCCTGTTTCCCAGAGGAGTGAATGCAGAAGAGCGTAGGTACAATCACCTCTTGTTTACATTTTCTGAAGACACAGGAGACTCTACTCTTTTTGGTATCCAGTAAGTTCTTGTGACATCTGTCCCTTCTGAAAAACTAGGTGAGGAGAAATACTAAAAGGGAAAATAGCTGTTGCAATACTAGGGATAGATGATAACTGGAGACATTTTCCTTTATTTTATTTTTTTTTTAAATTACTCTTTGCCCCAAACCTGCCATGTGGAATTTTATGATACACAAAATTTATCTTGATAAAGGGTTAAAAAAAAATCTACCATGTGGCTGTTTTGTTACAGACTTGAAAATAGGTTCCACTTGAGTTCTTATGTTGCTACTCAGAATACTGATAAAGTCAAAGATGCTACATTTTATTTACTAAGCACACATTCATATTTTATTAGAGTTAATGAATATGTTAGACATTCATAGAATCAGAGAGGAAAGTCTAGTTATGTGGCCTACACTTTATAATGGTAACTGACTAATTGATCTCAGGAATACTGTGGTATAATTTAAGGTAAATGAAGATGGTATGTTGTCTTTCTGAGAGCAGGTTGATGAGGACTCTGGGAAGCTATCTCAGTAACTCTGAATCACAGATCCTGATTCTCTGCTTCTTACTGCGTTGATTCACTCCCTGAACAATGCAGATTCCATTAGCATGAAATGGCTTGAAAAAAGACATGTCTCAAAAATTATTTCTATCCCTTAGCAATATATTTATCCAATGCAAAATAATTCAATAAGAATCTCGTTTTTACCCTCACCAAAAACACAGCAGGTAAAATGCATGTAGATGACAGCCTCCTTCAGATCTTATCTAAGGAGCTTTAGTGGCTAATTGCAACATACTTGTGATGACACATGCATGTGTGGGTTTATGTGCATCACATGTGTGCGGGTGCTCTCGGAGCAGAATATAATCAGACAGTTGTAAGCCATCTAGGTGCTTGAGACCCGAACCTAGGTCCCCTGCAAGAGCAGAAAAACATTCTTAATTGCTGAACCATCTCCCCAGCCCCACATCTCTACCCTTGGTCATTTTTTTTTTAATCTTCTCTCCTGTAACTACATTCATTTCTGATTTGTATCATAAACCAAATGACAATCTTTATGACAGAAAGTCTTTCTTTGTAAAAACAGGCAAGGTTTTAGTTTATTCATTTCTTCCTTTTATGTTTTTAGTTCAGAATTGATATTTTTAAGCTTCTTTTTGTTAGAATAATATTCTAAGCCGGGCGGTGGTGGCTCACACCTTTAATCCCAGCACTCGGGAGGCAGAGCCAGGCGGATCTCTGTGAGTTCGAGGCCAGCCTGGGCTACGAAGTGAGCTCCAGGAAAGGTGCAAAGGTACTCAGAGAAACCCTGTCTCGAAAAACCAAACAAAAAAAAAAGAAGAAGAATATTCTAACAAAAAAAAATTCCCTATGTTATAGCTTTCAAATTAAATCATGTTTTCCAAGTTTGGATAATAATCTCTAACACTTATAAACACTGGGTTCTTAATGTACATTTCTCTAAATACTAATCTAAAGGTATCCAAATGAAGACCATACTACATGCATACATTGTTTTTAAGAATTTTATATTACCATGTATCAGCATAAAACCCTTTATACATCCAATTCAAAAAGAACTTTTTAAAGGTCAGAATAAATTCAATGATAGTATCAGGAAAACATTCTTCAGGGTTTTTTGTTTTGCAACAGCATTTCACTACATGGGTTGGCTTAGAACTTGAAATCCTCCTGTTTCTACCTCCCACTGGGAATACAGGCACATACCACTTTGCCCAGCTTATTAGTCAGTTCTTTTGGCTATATAAAAATGTTTTGTTTTGTTTAGTTTTTTACCAGCGACCACACTGGGAGGCTCACAGCTGCCTCTTACTCCAGATCGAGGAGAACACCATCTTCTGAACTCCAACTCCACCTGCACTCATACATGCATAGATACTCCTCTACACAATGTACACATAATCTACATTCTTTAAATTAAAAAAAAGGAATAACAAGACAAGAATTAATGTAAAAACAGACTAATACTGAAGACGATGACAAACTAAATCACCCCATGTAAGAAGATGTGAAGAAAATGAAACAGTGACGGGTAGAAAAGTTAGAAAGGACATATTTGATTAAATAAAAAGACAAATCTGACTTTGACATTAGGGAGAAGGGCACGCCTAGGGACAGTAGAGCAGGTGGGAAGTGACTAAGGAAATGCAAACTGAAGGTCTGAAGACTGAGAGTGGGAGTGTATCCTGTCACCCTCGCCCATGACGGAGGGAGGACGACAGTGAGTTCAAAGCCAGACTGAGCTACAGATGAGAACAGTGATGTCATGTAACACGAAATCTCATTTGGTGTTTTTATTTTTTTTATTTTATTTTTTTGTTTTTTTGAGACAGGGTTTCTCTGTGTAGCTTTGCACCTTTCCTGGAACTCACTTGGTAGCCCAGGCTAGCCTTGGACTCACAGAGATCCTCCTGGCTCTGCCTCCCGAGTGCTGGGATTAAAGGTGTGAGTCACCACCGCCTGGCCTAATTTGGTCTTTTTAATAAAAAACCTGGAGCCAGATTTTGAGGTAAATGCTGAAAGATCAGAGAGACAAATGAACAAGCCACTGCCGCATCTTACCTCTAGGACTCCTCAACCTGAAAAGACACGAGTTCTTGTCTCCTCATGCCTTATATAATTTTCTCCGCCCTGCCATATCACTTCCTTCTTAGTGCTGGGATTAAAGGTGTGTGTGTGTGTGCTTCCCAAGCAAAGGCATGAGATCTCAAGTGCTGGGATTAAAGGTGTGTGCCACCACTGCCTGGCTCTGTTTCTCTCCTAGACTGAGTCAATCTCATGTAGTCCAGGGTGGCTTTGAACTCACAGAGATCCAGATGGATCTCTGCCTCCAGAGTGCTAGGATTAAAGGTATGTGCCACCACTGCTTGGCCTCTATGTTTAATCTAGTGGCTTGTTCTGTCCTCTGATCTTCAGGCAAATTTTACTAGGGTAGACAACAGATCACTACAATGTCATCCACAGCTATCTGGAAGAGAACACTGAAACAAAAGGACTACAGACAATTCTAAGGGATCTCTCAGAAAGTCAGCAAACACCAGTTATGCAAAACTACAAACATCTTGGTGATGAGCAGTACACTAACCATATAATTAGTTTTCAGTTTGGGCAGGTTTCTGGTAGTACTGTCTTTATTAAGCAAGAAAGACTCTGGTCAGGGTTCAAACTCTGAATTTCTTACTCACTCACCTGGGATCACTGGAACAGTTGAAAGTGCCTGTCCGTATGCCAAATCTTGACACCTTTTTAACCATTTTCTCCCAGTGAATTTTACCCACCAAAGGACTTCTGTCATTTGCTATGACCTATTTCCCAAAGGAGAGAGAAAGAGGGAAAAAAGTGAAACTTAAATTAGTTAAACCCAACCATTCACATCTATAGCATAAGTCCTCTTTTGACAGACTTTCTCTTTCTAGTTCTGGTTTAACTGAATCATCTCATTATTACTGCAACTCTTTTTTAATTGATTATTATTCAGTGTATATGTGCAGGAGGGCTACAGCACCCTTGTGGAGACCAGAGGACAACCCATGGCAGTCAGTTCTCTCCTTCTACTGCGTGCATTCTGGGATTGAACTCACGCCGCCAGGCCTGTGCGGCAAGCAGCTTTACCTGCTCAGCCACCTTACTGACTCTCACAGAAGTTAGAACTGTCCAACCAGAAAAGAAACATAAGTGCAGTGTGTTACGTCCCATGCTCTAGCAGTAATAGGAGTCAAAAGCCTGTGAAAAAACTAGCCATATTCTCTACCACGTGATCTATTCTCTAGAATTATGCTATACAGACAGAAAATGGCCCTGAAGTCAATTTCTCCTTGAAAATAATTTTTTAGAAATCCAAATAAAGCTTATAAAAATTATCACATGTGGACTTAACAAGTTCAAATTTCACATTTTTCAATGTCCAGTTTAGCCAAGAATCAAACACATGTTTTCTATTAAGTTATGCTTTAACTAAATCAATGCTACTCACAGGACTTTCCCCTCAGCAACCATGAAAGGCTCCAGGAAAAGGAACAGCCACAATGAACTTGACAATCTTAAACTTCCACATCAACTGTGCATACAGTTCTCAAACACAATCAGGTCTGAGAGAAATGGATTCTTTTGTTTTTATTACCCTCCCACCTTTTCTTAAAATTATAAAACATTACTTTTTTAAAGAAAGGAAAAAAATTCTAAATTGACTTTTAAAATATTAATAGCTTCTCTATTAATGTCAGTTTATTAGTTAAACATCTCTTCTCTTTATCCCCAAATCCTCCTGACTTAATGGAGGCAGATTTTCACTGAAGATACCAGTAAAATTTTTAAAAATATAAAAGTAATATAATACAATTCACTGGAAAGCCAAAAATGTCTAAAGTTTACATGAAACCATCTAAATTTAAGTCCAGCATTTATAGGCCTAAGCTATTTTCATAACTGCCATCTTTACCAACACAATTCAATTTAAAATTACAACACAATACTCTGGGACCTCTAATCTTTCTGGCAAAAGAATCATTTTCATATTCAAAAATCCTCCAGGAAGTAAAACTCCAGACATGTGTGTGGATGAGTACGAGCAGTCAACTCCCTGGGAGAGGCAAGGGGTGGTACAGCTACCTCCTCTGTGGCCTTTCTCTTGGGAAGTCTAAAATGTCAGGGGCATCACAGGTCGGGGGCACGTGGAACTGAAAATGAATTTCCTCTTTGCGCTACCAGGTCACCCCAGTAACTCCTACAATGTTGCTGATACTGCTGTTCTAACACTTATGGAGATGTTCATGTATGTGTAACATCATGTAACATACATTTGATACTCAACATGTGCATGCAGATTAGAGAATTAAGTAAATAGTTTTGATAGTGCTTTTAATGAAAATAATGGTCTTACTGAGGGAGACATGAGTTCACACATTCTCAGATGACTGAGGACAGGGTTTTAGATATAGGCGTTTTAAGGAGGTTCACGTTAATCACATTACCCAGGATGCTATTTACCCTTTTCTCTGATCCCAAAGTATATTGCAAAGATTTACCTGGAGAACAGGGCAGTCAAGCATGGTATGCTTCCTGCTCCTTTTTTTCTTGTGGTGGTGGTTCAGGAGGTGGAACATAGGACACTAGGGCATAGTAGGTAAATGCTCCACCCCTCAGTCACATACCCAGCCACAAAGCAAGCGGTGTTTTCCTTCCTGTTACTTCTCAAGAGTCACTAGTAGTTCTCTTGCGCATGGAGCCAAGGAACCTGAATGCACTTCTCAGATCTCAGGAGAGAAGTCTCTGTGTAAGTACACAGTACACTCTCTTGTTCTTTGTACTCTCGCTTACTCTCTGTTCTCTGCACTCTCCTTCCGTTCCTCCTTTTCTCTCTTTTAAAATAACTCTTTCCCAACATTTTTCCACTTCTTGACTAAAGCTCTAAAACAACCCAGGCACTTTAAGCCTGTGTTGGCAGTAACATTACTTCAAGGAGCTAAGCTAAGAGGCCTCTGTCAGTGTACACACAGCTCCAAGTCTCAGGGCATCTTTGAGTGAAGACCCAACTGTTCACCGTGGAAGAACCTTGCAAACTCATGACAAGCATTCCTGTGTTCCCAGGCACCTCCAGGGCTGGCAGGGAAAGCAGAAGCGAGTGAGGAGAGCTGGGCACACAGTTGATGAGCTCCATGACGGTGCTCAACCCTGGGGCCTTATTTACTCAGCAATCTGTTCTAGCATCTGCTATGGAAGAGTTTAAGGATCCCCGACGGAGAGAGAGCTGTACAAAAATGTGAAGTCATCTAAGCTCTTCATGAAACCCTTCTAAATGATTCTGTCACTGTAGCTACACAATTAGAAATTACTTTGTTAAAATCCTGTAGAGTTATGTTAGTCAACTCAAAGTTTTGCATACATTAACTTTGAAGGAGGTTGAATGAGTACTACAAAAATGGTAGTGTTTTCACAAAATAACTCATCCAGCTCAGTTAATGGCAAAAGCAAAATCTTCTAAGCCTGTCACTACTGCGTCACATTAGTAGGAGCCCCTCTGACTTACAGCATATGTCCTGTCAGTATGCATGATCTGGAGTGGCATCCACACTGCTGGTCTCATTACATGGGGAAGAGAGAGTTCTCAGAAACTCAAAAAAGAGGCTGCATTCTCTATGGAGAATATTTCCAGATACAAGAAAAAATATGGACCAAGTACAGCTTGAATTCCAAGTCTCAAAGAGACCTAGCACCACAGGCTAAATGTGATACAATCTTTCCATTCCTAGATGATCTGGGTGCTACTAATTAAACATCTGAGCTGAACTAAACTATTTCAGCTTTCTGCAGATGGTTCTACTTCTTATTATAAAGAGTCTCTAAAGGAATTTATTTTATAGCCAAAAGTTCCTTCCCCAGCAACCTGTCATCCTGAATGTTTTCTGAGTAAACAGAATAAATGGCATCTTGCTATGTAATTGCACACCAATCCTCTCAATCACTTAGATAGAAAGATGCCTACTTTACAAATATACTTTCAGCCTTTTTTAAAGCTGTTTACTTCTGATCAGAACATTTGGTACATCCTTGTTAATCCCCACAAATAGAGTCATAATTAAATAATAACAATTCCTTGGAATGAGAGTGGTGGGTTTACATTTTCTACATTTCTCAGTCTTTTAGTAGGGGTCTAGTTTCAAAATTGTAAAATATGTCACCTATATAAAATAAAAAATCAGAGTCAGTGATGGACAAAAGCCGAAACTGAATAGCACTTTAATTAACCAATTTTAAGCACCCCCCCCCCCCCCCCGTTATCATTCTCTAACTTCTGGCTAAAATCAAGTGTACTAATCTCACTGGCTTACTTTATGGGTAAACCCAAAACCTTTTTCAGCAACATAAAACACACGTGGCTTGCTGGTATTCTGTTTAGTTTGCTCTGTAGTAGCCCATTAAAGGGATAAAAAAATTAGAATGGCCCTAAACAAAACTCTTATCTAAGAGCAAAGACAAACAAGTTTAAAATCAGCTTCCAGCCAAATAGGAAATGCATTAACATAACACTTCAGTAAATAGTGTCCAAAGCTTCCCTGTACTTTTAGTCATGAAGTATTTTTTCACTGCTGTGCAGCTCCAGTGACTTTAAACTCATGAAGTGGGGCATCCAGTAGGTAACAAACAGCTATATCCCTTTTGGAATCATGACAAAAGTCAAAACAGAGACACAGAAATGTCAGAGGGCAAGTCCCTAAAGGCCATCCCTATGCACCTTTTCCATTTCAAAAGCCTGTCTACCTTGCCATTTGTCTCTCTAACCAGCAATACTTGGAAACAAAATAATCACCTTCTATTTTTGGTGCCAAGGAGACTGGCCAGTGGTGGAATCAAAGAATCCACAAAACTGGGAAATAAATGGCTAATGAGAGACAGGAGCTTAGATTAGGGACAAAGCAGGAAATTGTAACTTTGTGTACCAACTGTGCCACAGCCACAAAGAAAGAACTTGATTCTGTGTGCATTACATTGGTAAAGATGTCACACGGATTCTGCTACCTTTAAAAATGAAAATGACTTCTTGTGATGGTTGGTGGAAGGAGAGAACCAGCTCCTACAAGTTGTCCTCTGACCTCCACACACACAAAAGACAGATGTAATTTTAAAAAGTGGGGAAAGGCAGGGGACGAGATGGCTCAGTGGGTAAAAGCATTTGTCTGGCAAGCCTGGTGCCCTGAGTTTGATTCCCAGAACCCACATGAAGGCAGAAGGAGAGAACCAACTCCAGAGTTGTCCTCTGGCTGTCACACCCTCCCACACATCATACATGCCCACAGACGATGATGGCAGTGATGATGATGATGATGGCAGCGTAGGTTTTAAAAGAGAAGGTGAGTGGAGCACCAGCATCTCTCTCTCTGCTCCCTGACTGTGGATGAAATGTAACTCGCCACCCACACTGCTGCCGCCATGCCTTCCCCTTCATGGTGGCTATATCCTCCTCACACTGGGGCAAAACAAACCCTCCCTTCCTAAACTGCTGTCATCAGGTATTCGGTCCCAGCACCAGGAAAAGTAATACAGCTCTGTTCTCCAATATGCTCAAGTAGAGAGGAAACACAGGGAATCCAGCCCGACAGGCTGAAGACAGAAGTGGCCAGAATCAATGCAGTGCAGTCAATGAAAATATTCCTCATAAAAAAAAAATATGGAAAAGAGCAAACAGCCTAGCCAGCTTCTTTCCAAATACATAAAATGGAAGACTAGCATGATAGCTGACACCTATAATTCAGCACTCAGAAAGGTGAGGCAGAAGACTGCTAATGCTTGGACTACAAAGTTGAGAACCTGCCTCAAAACAGACAACAACAGAAAAAAAAAAAAAAAAAAAAAAGAAGCAGAAAAGAACCATAATTCAAACTGTAGAAAATGTATTCCTGAAAGCTATCTGTCACAGAAGACTGGATTAATTTGATCTGGAAGAAGAATACAACCAACCAAGAGAGCACTACCTTCTGTTTCTAGCAGATACTTTAATTTTTTTTTTAAGTATAGTTTAAAACACTAACTAAACAAATCAAAACCCCAAAATAACTTTGAAGCTTAAAGGAGGTGCCTGGCCAATAGGCTTAGCTGGTCAGCTCCCCGTGCCAAGGGCAGGGTCTCAGGCTGGTCAGCTCCCCATGCCAAGGGCAGGGTCTCAGGCTGGTCAGCGCCCCATGCCAAGGGCAGGGTCTCAGGCTGGTGGCTCCCATGCGCGTCTCAGGCTGGTCAGCTCCCCATGCCAAAGGCAAGGTCTCAGGCTTACTTTTCTCAGCTGTCAATGCTGACCAGATAGACTAGCTATTTGACAGATGTCAGTCACTGGCCACAAAGAACAAAGTCAGACACTGGATATCAGTGCAAATTTTGAGTATCACTGACTGTGTCCTACTGCACTTTTTCCTTATGAAGAAACCCACATAAACACATTCCACCTTTCTTGGGAGGTACTTTTCAACTGTGAATACATGCTTTTAAAATACTCTGGTAGAAGGTAATGTAGAGACTAGAAGCTATAATGGCATAATATATTTACATCATCACTTATTACTCACTTTGTTCAATGGCCACCTTGTAAAAAATTCTTCATTATTCTATCTCTTTGGTCTGCTTCTTTTTCCTCTTAGAACTTTCAACTTACTGGTCGTATTAAATACTAATTTATTTGGTGTCTGATTCTCACAGCTGGAATGTGAGTTTTCTGAACATAGCCCTGGGTATCTTCTGTTATATCTCCAGGTCCTAGAACAGGGCCTGGCACAGCCATTTATGAATGGGTTAATTCTGCCATATATTAAGGGATTTAATCCATACATATCTTTAATTAAGACATCAAAAAATAGGTAACTGGGGCTGGAAAGATGGGTCAGTGGATAAGAGTACTGGCTGCTCTACCTGAGGACCTAGTTTTGATTCCCAGCACCACATGGCAGTTAATAACCATCTGTAACTCTAGTTCCAGGGGTTCTGACACCCTCTCTGGTCTCTGTGGGCACCAGGCACTGAACACAGTGCCTAGACATAAATGGGCAAAACACCCATACACATAAAATAATCTTTTATATAATAAAAATAAAAGTCTTTTTTTTTTTTTAAAAAAAAGATAACTTAAAAGTGAAGACTATCCTGCTAACCAGTCAATCATATCTATCTATCATTTACAGGCAGGATCCTGGATTTCAAAGCAATCCCCAGGCCCTTGTCCTGGTTCTTCTGTGTTGCACAGGTGCACAGTGCCTTCTTCACCATTCATTTGCAGAGAATTAATTCATGGGAGTGATAAACATTTAGGCCATGAATACACAGTGATGGATCTGGCTATTCAAGTCTATCTTGTTAGGAGATCTAAAATTATCAAAACCAATAAACCTTCCTTGGCCAGACTATTAGAAATAAGTACTGGGGGAAAGAAATAGAATAACAATTTCTTAAAGCTTTAAAAGAGATAGCTGATTTTTTTTTCTTTCAATATTGGACATCACATCCAGTGCTTCATGCATGCTAAGCAAATGTTCTACCACTGAGCTATATCCTCGATCCTTTCACCGGATTTCTTACATCAATGAACTAAGACAGAAATAACTTGAATTGACTGGATCGTGTACAGACTAAATCCAGACCCTCTCAGGTTCTACCTCTGCTGATTATCAGAAGGTAAAAAGTCAGTGCAGTAGAAATGTACTATAAAGGGAAGGCCAGGGTTATCCAGTGAAATCTCCACACAATTACCAAAGCTCACCCTTTCAGCACAGTGCATGGCAGCGTCATTCCATCCTCTTTAAATGCATATGGACTCGAGGCCAGACACAGAGAAAGCCTACTTGTTTCCAGTCCCACTGCAAGCCATGGCAACACTGGGTCTCCAATTAAGGTTTCTGAATTCAAAACTTATTTTAAAACCAAATCTTGCAGTCTTTGTTCTCAGAAAGTAACATACATGAAGAAGCTATTTGAATTTTCATACCCTAAATCAAAATTTGTCACCAGCAAAGTAAAAGGTCAAAAGCACAGAGGAAACAGGAGGGTATCTGTATGAACTGCCAATGGGTAAATAAAAACTAGTCTGAAGAAAGAAAAACCATCAGAGGATCTGAGATCTGATCCCAGTTCAGGTCCCATCTCAGGGCTTCAGCAAGGTTAGTCTGACAGGACTTCTGAGGCTCAGCTATTCACACTCCATTCCTAATGTTGGCCACATTCACGCTTCTAGTCTACTTGCTGTGTTACTGTAAGTGAAGACAGATTTTAAAATTAAACTGAGCAATATTTAGGATGACATTACATGCTCAATATCACATAATTATTCTAATTTACATGGTTATTAATGTTAATGTGCATCCACTTACCCTAAACCATGCCATGGAAAGCATGAAAGATAATTTTTAAGGCCCTTTACAACTTGAAATTTCTAATATACTAATTAAATCTCAAGTTTTGATATCATAAAAACTATCTCATCACCATAAACAAAACAATGCATGCTCCCCAGCTCCCCAGGACAGCTGAGTTGTCTACTTAGCTGAGCTGCTGATTCTGGGCTGGTTTGCAGAGCTGCCATTCAAAGTGGCCTACTTTGCTAATGCAGGGATTTCTTTACCTTACTTTAGTGTTCTTCCCTCACATACTAAAGTTATGTGGACTAATGAACTCAAAACTAGAGTTAAAAGAAACATAAAAATAGTGCACACTGCTAAACAAAAGGAATACACATAGGCTGGAGAGATGGCTCATGGCTAAGATCAGTGGTGGCAGCCAGGCGATGGTAGTGCATGCCTTTAGTCCCAGCACTCGGGAAGCTGGTGATCTCTGTGAATTCGAGGCCAGTCTGGTCTACAGAGCAAGTTCCAGGACAGGCTCCAAAGCTACAGAGAAACCCTGTCTCAAAAAAGCAAAAATAGTGGCAGTTCTTCAACTCCCGGCACCTACAAGGCAGCTCACACAACTGTCTGTAGTTCCAGTTCAGGGGATCCGACACCCTCACACAGACATGAAAGCAAAACACCAGTGCATAAAACAAAGGGGATACACACACATGTTTCTATACATTTCTTTTTTCTGATTCTCAAAACAACTCCCTTTCTCCAGTCTTTCCTATTCTACTCTTGAATTTTCACTTTTTTTTTTTTTTCCAAAGATAGGGTCTCATGTATCCTAGGATGACTTTGAACTCACTAAACAGCTAAAGAAGACCTTGAACTTCTGAGTCTCCTGCCTCTACCTCCAGGTGCTGGGGTTTAGAGCACCATGCCTTGTCTAAGTGGTGCTAGGGAATGAAGGCAGGGCATCATGCACAGTCGTACATTACCAATGGAGCCGCATCTCCTGCCCTAATTCTCATTATCACTGCTTTGACAAACCCTGTGAGAACTGAGTTTTGCCTAGGAAGCATGACAACAGCAGTGTTACTTGAGTGGTGAACACTGTTTTGGTGTAAATACAGTTCTCAAGTATTATCGCTCTTTCTACCTGAACAAGCCAGATGCCATCTTTTGTGTCTTCCACAAGTTCATAGAAGTGCATTTCACCACTGAAATTGGTACTAGAAACAGACTCAGATGCCTCTTCTTCCTTGAGAGCAGAATAGAGTTCACCCTCCATCAAGTCACCTGAAGGAAACAAAAAACTCTGTAAGATTTCAAAAATCCCATGTTCCCAACTTCAATGATTAATTCCATTTTCTATCATGAAAAACCACACTATTATATGTTCATTCTATGGAAAAAAGAACAGCACCTGAACATAAGGTTCATACATCAGCAAAGAGTGAAGAGACAAAAATCCATCTCTTATAGTTCTAATGGGGTCATCATATAGCTTGTTAGTAGTACATTACCAAATTACACCAGTCAAAAAAAAAAAATCAAACTAGTAATCATTTAATTTTACATAAGTCTGTGCAGGTTTCACATTTTTCAACAGCCTAGTTTATGTGTTCTGACTCAAAAGATTTAGAAGTGGGTTCACAGAACTTGCCATCAGCCTGCTTAAAATAGTGACAAGATTTTCATGTGAGTGGAAGATAGAATGTTTATCTGTCAGAACAAAGCCCACCTTCATACACAACTTTACAATGTTTTACAGTTAGATTGCCGTACCAAGACTTCTGTTGTTGTTGTGCTGTAAAATGTGGATTCCTTGTACATTTCATATGACAACAATTATAGGCTCAAAAGGCAGCAAAATACCTAACCTAAAGCTCAAAGGGGAAAAGGCATGATCAAATAACTGTATGAGATAATAATTTTACTTTGGTCAACCCACTTCCCTCCCTCAACAACCAATGGCAGCATAAGCCAGGCAGCAAACAGAGGTAATAACAATATACAAGTTGAAAAACGTAGCCCTTATGCAAAGGATCCCTTCCTTCTACCCCATTGGTGAGATGAGTTCTATAACCCTTATGCTATAAATCCACAAGTGTTGGACTACTATAGTTTGTATTCTTGCCTATTACACTATAGGTCAAGATAGTATTACATACGAAAAGAATTACCTTGTAAAAGGCCCAGCTAACAGATATACGAATACTATCTAAACAGAGACATTTTTCTTTGTACAGCAGTGAAACAAATTAACTGTATTTCCCGACCCAATTCTAAAACCCCAAATTAATGGCTACTGGAAATATATTATTTGTCATTAAATATTCTTTCAGCACTATTTCAATTCTCTTCCTCAACCTATTAAGTGACGCAGGTATGCCTGGGACACATGACAAGAAAGGTATACATTCAAAATTCCCTAATAAAAACTGTAACCCGCAAGAAAATATGAATTCCAAATAAGGCCAATAGTCATATCAAATGCTCACTGCATATAAATTTTAAAGAGAAAATGTGCAACTTGTACACCTTACCCATACTTAAACACCTAATTTACATGTAAATCGTAGGTCCACGTGCCTCTTTGTTACTATTTTAATGATGTTTTACCCTCCCTGTAGCTTGTTTTTACTATGGAAGCAGATGCTGCTATTTACAGATACATTTTGGAGTTTTTCCTCTCCCTACATTTTAATCAATTTCAAATGACGTTGCTGAATTCTGGGATAAATCATTCAATTTAACCATTTTTTTTTTAACTGCATTTTCAAACTGTCATTTCCAAAGAACCTTTGAAACACACCAATACACCCACTGGCCCCCTTTTCAAAACCCGGATTTACATATTCGTAGAAAATGTGGTCCATGAAGACCTGACAAGCTCTCCGGAGCAGTCTCCTTGACCATTCCGGGACCTCCTCATTCCAGGGAGTGGGGTGGGGGGAAGAGAGCCAGGACAGCGAGGGCGACCTCGGGGAGCCCGGCACTTGCCTGACTTCTCCACCAGCTCCCGGACATCTTTCTTCTCGGGCAACCCGGAGTAGCCCAAACCTCGACACTCCAGAATGGTCTTCAGCTTCTTAAAGCTCAATGCCACCGGATCCACCAGCTGGGTAGCAAAGATGCCAGTCTCATACCACACAATGGCCTCGAAAAACCTGGCCAGGACGAACAGGACCAGGAAATACAGGAGCAAGAAAAACAGCTTCAGCCACATCTTCGGCCTCTTGGCGTCGCCGGGAGCCCGGGACGCCGCGGACAGGGGAGGGGGTCGAGTGCGGGCCGACGCAGCGCAGCCTGGACGAGGGCAGCTCGGGCGCGCGGCGGTGGCGGTCACCGGCGGGCCATGCCCGCGGGGAGGCAGGTGGATCGCGGCGGGCGTGCGTGCGTGCGTGCGTGCGGCCGGCCGAGGGGACCGGCGGGGCACGGGCGCTGCTGCTGTCCTTGCGGTCAAGAGCCGAGGAAGGGTCAAGGGGGGACGCTCAAAAGCACCCCACCCATCGAGCAGCGGACGGCGGGGAGCGGGCGGGAGCCAACCCGGGGTGACCCCGGAGGCGAGGCCCGAGCCCGCGGCGGCTCCGAGAGACTGCGGGCGGGCGGAGGGCGGTTGGTTGGGCCGGGTTGCGTGGCCGCGGTCGGGAGGGCGCGGCGCTCGGCTGGGCCAGGCCCGGGGCCGGCGCGCCCGGCGCGGGGAGGAACGGACGCCGCAGTGCCGCGCCGAGCGCCCAGGCTTCAGGCCCCGGCGGCCGCCCAGGCCCGGCAGGGGCTCCAGGTTCCCAGGCGGCGCCGCTTAGGCCCGTGGCCCGCGAGGGGGCGTCGCGGCGGCTCCTGCAGAGGAGGATCCAGAGCGCGAGGCGACCGTCGTGAAGGGGGGAAAAAAAAATAATAACGCTAGGCCCGGACGCGGCTCTCCCGGACGGCTTCCTGTCAGCTGCGTCGCTGCGCGGCGCCCAGCCCCGTGCGGATCCGCCGCGCCGACCGCGGCCGCCGTCCCGCCGCCTCCACAGGCCGCAGCCGCCGCCCCCGGAGCACTGGACCGGCTGCAGCCCGGGCCCTAGTCAAGACATAACAAGTGACGTCGGCCTCGGGGCGGGGCCTCTGGAGGGGCGGGGCTAGACGCTGCAGGATGCCGCCGTGGGAGAGGGACAGGGGCTGCCGCCACCGCTGGAAAGGCTGGCGCATGTGTCTCCTAGGTTAGTTAGTGTGCGCGGCCGGTCCCACCCCTCTTATCTGCAGATGTTTAGTCATCGACGTCAGCCCCGGGATTGGACATTGGACCCTGCGGCACTGTGCAAGTTTGTGATGTGTGTGAGAAAATAAAGGCAGCCAAGGATCTTCGTTTTTGTTGTGTTTTGAGACAGTGTCGTTTTGTAGTCCTGTGACTGGCCTGGAACCACTCTGTAGACCAAGCTGGCCTCGGAACTCAACAGAGATCTCCTGCCTTGGCTGGAGTGCTGGGATTGAAGACGTGCACCACCACGCCCACCCCAAATCATCATGATCTGTAAAAATTGGAGCCCGTGTTTTAAGTCGAGTCCCCCTGAATTTACTGGGGACTTTTTTTTTCTTTCTTTTTTTTTTTTGGCACAACTGGTTAGAGGTGCTTGAGGTGAAACTCCAAGAACAGTTCTTTGTCTACCTCTGCGTTAGAATGTGGTTTTCACACGCGTGTTGGACGAGGCTTAGCCGAAAAAGAATGTTAGCATAAGACCCAGTTGTGACTAGCTGTTACAGTGTCCTCCTCAGGGTACTAAAAAGTAGACACGGAGGCCCTGAGTTCTCAGGACAAAAGTTGTTAGGTAAGGATAGGTCTGGGTGCAAAGGTCTGTGTGTTTTAGCCAGCCAGAGGAGCTTATATAAAGCGAGTTTGACAGACAAGCACAAGGTACCTGGTTCCGTGTTTATTTAACTCTAGCAGAGCCACACTCTTTATTTAAAATTCTGTGTCAGTTGAGGGAAAGCATAGTTGGATTCATGAACTCAACAAGGCTTCCATGAATGCCTTGATCAGGAAAACAAGCTGGAATTCTAGGGGAAACGTTAGCCAGCATTCAAAACCATAGTTGGATTTACGAACTCAACAAGAAGCTTTCCATGAACCCCTTGCACAAGTAGGAATTCCAGGGGAGATGCTAGCCAGCATGCAAAACCATAAACACCCTAAACTAGGGGTGGAAATTTTAGGGAGAGAGTGTGACCCTCAATTCCAGAGCAGACGAGCCAAGGAAAGCAAAGAATGGACCATGAGAATGTAGCCCAAGAATGGTACCTTTACAATGCAGTTAACAAGGGCATTTCAGTGTCCAGCTAATGGAGGCTTAGGAGGGAAGAGGACCAGGGGGTGTAGGAATGCACAGTTTCACTCATCTGTCTTGACTAGCTTCAGTGTGGTTTTGTTTCCAGGGCAGCAGACCGTGTAGGAGATTGTATTAAACAGTTCACTCTGATGGGCTTGAGTCTGTAATTTCTGCCTCCTTGATTTCATGGTAGCACTGTTACCTGGTGGCATTGCTAGCCAAATTTAAACACATAAATGATATCCCTTGCCTCAGAGGAATGCATTTTAGTAACAACAGATTGACACAGAGCCAATAATAGAAAAGAGACAGGGAAAGTTGAGAGGATGAGCTGAGGACAGAGATTGAAAGTGAAAAAATAAATCATGTGGGAGGGGCTAGAAAAAAAGAGATTAAAGAACAACTTTGACCCTCATTTGTTTGCTTGCCTCAATTCCCAGCCCTTTGCCTTGTTCCCTCAGTGGTTTAACCCTTAGGAGAGACAGGCACCGATGAAAGTAGACATATGTGGTTGGATAAGGGCATATGAATGAATGCACGTCCTCTATTGGTAGAGGTGGACAACCTCCTAGATAATCTATAATATGTGTTATAAGATCCCACAAAAGTGTGCTGTTTGGTACAGGAAGCTTCCTTCAGGGAAATTATCTTGAGGAAATTATTGTATTGGACACAGATGGAAAGATGTATGTTGTGGAATATAGTTGAAGATGTGTTACATTCATTTATGCTGTGGAATATTTGTTTAATGATACAAAGATGTGTTGCATTCTTTTATGTTGCATTTATTTAACTCTGTAAAGGCTGTGCTACTTTGCCTGTCTAAAACACCTGATTGGTCAATAAAGAGCTGAACGGTCAATAGCTAGGCAGGTAGGGATAGGTGGGGCTGGCAGGCAGAGAGAATAAATAAGAGGAGAAATCTGGGAAGAGGAGATTGAGGATTGAGAAAAGGAGAGAGGATGTCAGGGGCCAGCCACCTAGCCACATAGCCAGTTATGGAGTAAGAAAGAAAGAAAGGTATACAGAATAGAGAAAAATAAAAGCCCAGAGGCAAAAGGTAGACAGTTAAGAAAAGAGCAAAGAATCAAAACAAAACAACAACAACAACAACAACAAAACCTAGCAACACAACTACAGATGTGTCTAACATTTTACTTTAAGGGCAGAGTTAATAGAAAGAAAAACTCACATGTGATGATTGATTTCACGGCTGAATTTGGAATCACCTACGAAACAGCTCTGGGTATGGGTGTGAGGGAGCTTCCACAGAGGTTTAACTGAGGGAAGAAACCCACCCTGAAGGTGGCACCATTCCAACCGCTGTGGTCCTGAATGGAATAAACGGGGGAAAAAAGAAAGAAGCCAGTTGAGCGTCCGCATTCATTACTCTGTTTCTTGGCTGTGGATGTAAGGTAAGCAGACACCTCAAGCTCCCACCTCCATGTTTTTCCCACCACGATAAACTGTACCTTCTCAAACTGTGAGCCAAAAGAAACCCCCTCTGCCTTGAGTTGATTTTCTCACAGCAATGAAAAAATAACAAAAAATGAGCATGGGTCAAATACAATAGTACAAATCACTTAAAAAAAACATTTAAAATTATGTATATAGTATTCTGCCTGCATGTATGTGTGCAGGCCAGAAGAGGGCATCAGATCTCATTATAGATGGTTGTGAGCCACCATGTGGTTGCTGGGAACTGAACTCAGGACCTCTGGAAGAGCAGCCAGTGCTCTTAACCTCTGAGCCATCTCTCCAGCCCTACAAATTACTTTTATACAACTACAAGAAACAAAAGGTAGTCAAGTGGTTATAGACATGGACTCCTGTCCAAAATAGTGTTTACTAAAAACAAACAAACAAACCGGGTAACTCAGAGGAGTACATGACACTCCTAATTTTAGATTTGAATTAGAAAGGGGCTTGGGAATGTTGGACCCCAAATCTGGGGGTCTCGAGTGGGTGCCCCAAGAACCCAGACTCCAGTCCAGTTGATGCAACAGAATGAGGATTTTATTATTAAAGCTTCTATATAGAAGGGCAAACTCTGCTCCTAAGAGTAAGAGCCACATCTTACTGCAGCCCCATGGGGGTTTTTAAAGGAAAAACCCACAAAAGCCATAAGATTACAATTCCCATACAATTTCATTTCACAAGATCGTGGTCTGGGTACAGAGTGATCACAGAGGGGGTACAGTTACATCAACAGGTACATTTTTCCTGAAACCTCAAGGGGGGTATCAGGGCAGGAGTGGAGTTTACACAAAGGTCACAGTGGTTCTTCCTGGAACACCTGCAACTATCCCAGTCACAGTTGAGCACATCTCTTAACAGAAATCTCTTTACATTGTTATATGGTTGCAGGGGAGATTGAACAATGGCTAAGTCAGGTTGCCCTTGGAACTAGATTTTTAGTTTCTCATTTCCTGGTGCTTGAAGTTTCTCTTTCCTGAGGCTTGGGGGTGTAAGCCTGAAGGGCTAGGGTCTTTCAGGGAAGTGACCCAGTGGCTAATGTGCTGGCTGAACAGGCATGAGAACCTGAGGAACCAAGTAAAGTGTCTGAACTCTGCTTCTCACCCTTCAGGGGCCCCACCCCCTCTCTGGCAACTAACCTGCTCTGAGTGGTTTGGCATCTCACATTTGTGAACAGGGAGCCAAGACTCTCTAAGTCATTACAACTACTCTCTAATGGAAGAGACCAAACCCGAAATAAACAAAGAGAAAATGATTACGAGCGGCACAAACTCGTGGTCCCAACACTTGGGAGTCAGGGCTCTTTGGCAGGAAGATCCCCACAAATCCAAGATCACAGAGCAAATTCAAGGTCACAGAGCAGGCTCCAGGTCAGCCAGGGTACAGAGTGAGACCCGTTCTCACAAAAACAAGATGAAGCAAACAAACAAGCCCACGTGGGAATGAAAGGAGGTCAAAGAGACAGTGCGAAAGGTCAAAGAAACATTGGGGGAAACTCTATAGTTAACCTTTTCAGAGAGATCACGCTAAAGGGGGGGGGGCAGGGCTCGTCCCAGGTGTATTAGCACATGGGGGATGGAAGCAAGGAGAAGAAGTTCAAGGTCATCTTGTAAGTGGGAAGCCAGCCTGGGCTACATAAGATCCATGTCACTTTTAAATGGCAGCAATCAAAATGGTGTCAGCCTTCTAATAGAAGTAATAGCAGATCAATGCTTTAAAATTTTTTGATTGCCAATTTAGGATTCTATACTTAGTAATAACTTTAATATTGTTTAAACATGAGAAGAATCTCAGCTAACTCTCAAATGGTTCAAGAAAAAATGTATGTGTATATAATCTAGAGAAAAGATGTGTTTCCTATCTGCTTGTTGGCTGGGGTGAAGTATAAACAAAAGATGTGGGAGGGAAATTAGGGCAAAATATAACTAGTTTCTTTTGAAAAAAAGTAAGGCATGGGGCGGTGGTGGCACACACCTTAATCCTGGCACTTAGGAGGCAGAGGCAGGAGGATCTCAGTGAGTTCAAGGCCAGCCTGGTCTTCAAATGGAGTTCCAGGACAGCTAGGATTGTTACACAGAGAAGCCCAGCCAAGTGGTCCCCCAGCCACTTATAAAATAATCATTCAAAGGTTTAACATTAACTACCAATTGCATGGCCTATGGCAGGCTTCTTGCTAGCTAGCTCTTATAACTTAACCCATTTTTATTAATCTATAAATTGCCACGTGGTGGATGTGGCTTACCGGTACTTTCACATCTTGCTTCTCTTGTTGGCGGCTGGCATCTCTCTCCCCTCTGCCTTTCTTCTCTTTCCTGTCTCTCTCCTGGATTTCCTGCCTGCCTCAAAGCTGCCTTGCCATAGGCCAGAGCAGCTTCTTTATTAACCAGTCATAGCAACATATATTCACAGCGTACAGAAAGACATCCCACAGCACCCAAGTGCTAGGATTAAAGATGTGTGCCACCAGGCCCAGTCTGTGAGTTAATTATTAACTCCAGGGGAAATGAATAATTACACTAGAAAGGAAATACACATTTTGTGGTTCAACCATGAATAAGATTTATATGATTATAAAAATGAATATATAATGTAATATTGGGAATAAAGGAAGAGAAATGGTGCAAGAACAGACGCTCTGAAAGAGTTCCTTCTACAGCAAAAAAATTAATATGTAATTTATAAAATAGAAAAATCAAGAAAAAGCAACAGAAAATTATGATTTGAAAATATAGAGGTAGACATAAAAAAGAAATGCTAAAAATAGGGGAAGACGGCTCAGTGAATAAAGTGCTTGCTGCACACACACACAAACATATACACACACACATACACACATATACATACACACATACACACACATCCATACACACACCCATACACACACATACACACATACACACACATACACACACATTCACACACACATACACACACACACACACACACACACACACACACACACACACACACGAAGAAGCAAGTAATCAAGGAAGTGAGGGAAGAAGACAGGCAGGCTGGCTGACTGGCTAGATCGAAGCGAATCATCTCTGAGAAATGGGATGGGGTCAGTTGGGATAAGCAGGGATGCATTTTTGCTCACAGGATTTGTCTTGGAAAATTCTGCTTTAGATTTATCAGCTTGGTGCAATTTTATTAGCGTCCCCTTCGCTCTCAAAATTGTCCCAGTTTGAATGAAATGTTGACTTGCTCGCTGCCTTTGTAAACTGTGTGTGTGTGTGGTGCCTCTATGAAAGTAAGGTAAAAACAGAATCCTTGGACTCTAAATAGAATCACCCTGTTTTATTGAGCTCAGCCAAATATTTTTATTTTTTTCTCTTCCTCTCTTTTTCCCTACACCCCCCGCCCCAACTCAAAGTCCTCCGACCTTAGCTTCTCCAGTGCTGGGGCCACAGATGTGGGTCAGCACACGTGGCTCCCTTTGACATTTTCTCCTTAAACTTCCTTCAATTAACATAAGTAATGTGTCAGAATATGAGTGATGTCTGCCTCTGAACATTGTTTCTTTTACTATCTCACTTAATCTTTTTGTTATGTTTTTCCAGACAGTGTTCCTCTGTGTAGCCCTGGCTGTACTAGAACTCATTCTGTAGACCAGGTCCACCTGCCTCTGCCCCTGAGTGCTGAGATTAAAGGTGTGTGCCACCACTGCCCAGCACCCTCATTTAATCTTTTCAGTTACTTAGAGGGTGGGAAGTCTATCTCCTTTTATGGCTGATGAGAATGAGGTCAAGAGAGGTCTTCTGATTGACAAGGTGATATGAATAGTAGGCATTAATCCTCACTGGACAGGATTCTAATTATGGTTCCCATGCTCTGTGACAGTATTAAATCATGAGGCATTTAAGCGATCCTATAAATGAGCAGAATTTAAGATGTAAAACCAAGAACCCAGATTAACAGCCTAGGTAATAGAAAAAGAGATTATGCAAAACGGTGATTCACTCAAACATTTTGAAGGAGGTGCTCATCAGTTTGTTGCTATGGACTGGATGTGTTGAAAAGTTAAACCCAAACTCCACTGTGCTGAAAGGTGAACTTTTCATTGTTCTTTTGTTTTAGTGATAGAGTCTGATTATGTAACCCAGGCTGGCCTGGGAGTCACTATGTAGCCCAGACTGGCCTAGTGCAGGGATCCTAAGCACACAAGGCTATGAACTGAAAACTTTTAATAGTGTTTGTTATGTAAGGAGTTCCTCTACCCCGCCCCCATCTTCATCAAGGGGTACCACAGCAGGAAGGCTCTCTCTAAGTTCTGGATTTCCCAGCCTTCAGTACTGTGATCCAGATAAACTTCTGTTCATCATAAATTACGTAGTCTGTGGCACTCTGCTGTCCTAGCATCACAGGAACTGACTGAGCACGTGCCCAGCTAGGTTTAGGGGGAAACTAAAATCCCCCCTTGGGTGAGGACAGCCCTGTCTCACCCACTACCCCTTGGAGTCCAGAGAATACATTGTTCCTGCTAAATCTTCAAATAGAGACACTCTGGTAGCTGTTCTCCAAAATCACACTGTAAGACTAGAAAAGTGGGGTGGGGGTGGCACACGCCTTTGATCCCAGCACTCTGGAGGCAGAGGCAGGAGGATCTCTTTGAGTTCCAGGTCAGCCTGGTCTACAGAGTGAGTTCCAGGACAGCCAGGGCAACCCCAAGAAACTAACCAACCAAAGAAAAAAATAAATAATAAAATTTAAAAAAGAAAAGTGATACATAATTTACTTAAGAAAAAAATAAAGTCAGAGCTCCAGCTTCAGAATGGCTTTTCTAACTGTACAGAAAGCCACTGGGGTGTGTAGACTTTGGATCCAGTAAATTTTTGCTGCATTTTTTATTTGCAAGTCCTTTATAAGGAAGTTTTAATAAATTAAGAAAAAAAAAGATAAAGGACAAAAGGGGAAAAAATCTGAATCCCATTGTCACATAAACAATAAATAGATGGGGGAGGGACAGAGAGGGAGAGCAAGAAAAGAGATATCTTGACAGAGGGAGCCATTATGGAGTTAGGGAGAAACTGGTGCTAGGGAAATTCCCCGGAATCCACAAGATGACCCCAGCTAAGACTCCTAGCAACAGTGGAGAGGTGCCTGAACTCTGGTAGTCAGATTGGTGACTACCCTGTCATCATAGAGAGTTCATCCAGTAACTGATGGAAGCAAATGCAGAGATCCACAGCTAAGTACTGGGTGGAGCTCCAGGAGTCCAGTTGAAGAGAGGGAGGAGGGATTATATGAGCAAGAGGGGTCAGGATCATGATGGGGAAACCCACAGAGACAGCTGACCCAAGCTAGTGGGAGCTCACTGACAGCTGGGGAACCTGCATGGGCCAAACTAGGCCCTCTGAGTGTGGGTGACAGTTGTGTGGCTTGAGCAGTTTGTGGGACCACTGGTAGTGCCGCCAGGATTTATCCCTAGTGCATGAACTGGCTTTTTGGAGCCCATTCCCTACGGAGGGACACCTTGCTCAGCCTAGATCAGGGGGGAGGGGCTTGGTCCTGCCTCAACTTGATGTGCCAGACTTTGTTGACTCCCGTGGAGTCTAAGGAGTGGATGGGGGTGGGGGTCGGGCAGAGTGGGGGAAAGGCAGAGAGTGAGAGGAGGGGAGGGAGGGGGAACTGTGTTGGTATGTAAAATGAAAAATAAAACTTTTAAGTAATTTTTAAAAAACAATAAATACAATTGACATTTTAGGGAATGCCGTGTGTGTGTGTGTGTGTGTGTGTGTGTGTGTGTGTGTGGTGTGTGTGTGTGTGTGTGTGTGTGTGTGTATGTATGCATCTGTGTGCAAGTGGAGGCCAGAGGCCAACTTAGGGTGTTCCCCTCTATCTCTATCTTATTATTTATTATTGTTATTTTTTACATAGGATCGAACTATATAGTCCTGGGTAGTCTAAAATTTGCTATGTAGACCAGGCTGGCTGTAAACTTACAGAGATTCACCTGCCTCTGCCTCCCAAGTTCTGGAATTAGAGTGTATGCCACACCATGTCTGGCTCTATTTTTTGAGACAGGGTCTCTCACTGAACCTGGAGCTCACTAATTGGATAGACTAGCTTGTCATATGTCCGGAGCTCCTGTCTCCAGCCCTCAGCCCTAGCATTCTAGGCACTAGACTGAGAGGAAAGCAAGACACAGCAAGACTCAGCTATTTGGCTTGTACTCAGAACTATGGATTCCTATAGGTGTGTCTTAGGATTTCTATTTGCTGAGGTGAAACACCATGACCCAAAAGCAAGCTGGGGAGGAAAGGGTTTATTAGGCTTACACTTCCACATCACAGTTTGCGACCAATGCAAGTCAGGACAGGAAGTTAAGCAGGGCAGGAACCTGGAGGTAGCCACTGATACAGAGACCATGGAAGAATGCTGCTAATTGACTTGCTCCAAATGGCTTGCCCAGCCTACTTATAGAACCCAGGACCACCAACCCAGGGATAGCACCACCCACAATGGGCTGGGCCCTCACCCACCAATCACTAACTAAGAAAATACCTGAATACCTGCCTGGTGGTAGTGGAGCACGCCTTTAATCCCAGCACTTGGGAGGCAGAGCCAAGCGGAAACCTACAGGCTTTCCTACAGCCTGATCTTATGGAAGCATTTTCCTTTTTTAAAATTAATTAAATTTATTCATTTATTTTACATCCCAATTACAGATTCCCCTCTCTCTTCTCCTCCCATTCCCTCTCCCATCTCCCCTCTGCCCCACCCCCAATCCACTCCTGCTCTGTTTCTGTTCAGAAAGGGGCAGGCCTCCCATGGGTGTCAACAAAGCATGGCGTATCACGTTGGGGTAGGACTAAGCTCCTCCCTTTGTAATAAGGCTGGGTGAAGCAACCAGTGTGAGGAAAAGGTTCCCAAACGCCTATCAAAGCACCAGGGACAGACCCTGCTCCCACTGCTAGGAGCCCCACAAGTAGATCAAGCTATACAACTGTTACACATATGTAGAAGGCCTAGGTCGGTCTTACACATATGTGGGCTCCTTAGCTGTCAGTCCAGTGTCTGTGAGCTCCTATGAGCCCAGGTTAGTTGTCTCTGTGGGTTCCCTTGTGATAACCTTGACCCCTGGCTCATACAATCCTTCCTTCCTCTCTTCAGCAGAATTCCCGGAGCTTGGCCCAGTGCTTGGCTGTGGGTCTCTCTCTGCATCTGCTTCCATCAGTTACTGGATGAAGGCTTTCTGATGACAATTGGGGTGGTCACCAATCTGATTACAGGAGATGACCAGTTCAGGCTACCTATACATTATTGTTAGGAGTCCATTGCTGGTGGGAGTGAAAACTTGTACAGCCACTTTGGAAATCACCATAGAGGTTTCTCAGAAAATTGGGAATCAATTTACCTCAAGACCCAGCTATACTAATCTTGGGCATATACCCAAATGCTCAATCATACCATAAGGACACTTGCTCAACTATGTTCATCGCAGCATTATTCATAAGAGCCAGAATTTGGAAACAACCTAGATGCCCCTCAGCCAAAGAATGGATAAAGAAAATGTGGTACATTTACACAATGGAGTATTACTCAGCTGTTAAAAACAATGACATCATGAAATTTGAAGGCAAATGGATGGAACTAGGAAAGATCATCCTGAGTGAGGTAACCCAAACCCAGAAAGACAAACATGATATGTACTCACTCATAAGTGGACATTAGCTGTAAAGTAAAGGATAACCACGCTACAATCCATAGCCCTTGAGAGTCTAGGTAACAAGGAGGACCCAAAGAGGCATGAGAGGATTTCCCTGGGAAGGAGAAATAGAAGAGGTCTCCTGGGTAACCTGGGAGTGGGTGGGGATGGGAACATGAGGGATCAGGGAGTGGGTTGTGGGTGGGATAGAGGGTGGGAATAATGAAAGAGATGTCTTGGTGGGGGTGCATTTTGGGGTCAGGTAGAAACCCAGTGCAAGGGAAATGCCCATGAATCTACATGGAGGCATTTTCTTAATTGAGGCTCCTTCCTCTGAGACAGCATTAGCTTGTGTCAAGTTGACATAAAACTATCCAGCACAGGGTGTCTCCTTTCCCCCCTTTTTGCTATGAGTTATCAGCTGTGAGCTATGAGATAGACCTGGTGCTTCCACAGCCAGCCTGTTCACTTCAGAAGACAACCATCACATCTTCCTTTTGGGTTGAAGAAGGCAAGTGCCTGACTGCACAAAGCCCCAAGCAGTTAACATTGTCAATTTGACAAGTTCTAAGTCACCTAAGAGACTCTGGACCAGCAGAACACAGGAAAAAGACTGCTGAACTTTGCCAAGACAAGGCAGGACAGTCTTTCAAATTTCCAGCTTCCTTGAAATGTCTGCCAGATATTCTAGGCCTGTAGGCCAAAAATGGATGTTCCAACATTGCAAAAGAACTTTGGGTGACTGTCCAGGCAGCCAGATGTCTCCGCTGTTAGGTAATAGTATATCCTTCTGGGGTCTTTGATGGAGTTAAAAACTAAATAGTTAGAGTTATAGTTTTCCTTAGTTATGATAGAAAGTAAATTAGGCACAAAACTTTGGAATCATTAAGATAAGATAGATAATGGATTATTTTCTCAGAATTTGTTAAATATACATAGACTGAACATTGTAAATGTAATTCTTATTTGATAAATGTTTTTGTTGTATATAGTTTTACTATGTTAAAGTTAAAACCTTTCATTTTTATTTAGACAAAAAGAAGAAATGTTGTGGAATATTATTTTAAGATGTGTTACATTTGTTTATGCTGTGGAATATTTGTTTAATGATGCAAAAAATGTGTTGCATTCTTTTATGTTGCATTTGCTTAACTCTGTGAAATGATACTTTGGCTGCCTAAAACACCTGATTGGTCTAATAAAGAGCTGAATGGCCAATAGCTAGGCAGGAGAGGGATAGGCAGGGCTTCCAGGCAGAGAGGATAAATAGGAGGAGAAATCTAGGCTTGAGAAAAAGCAAGAAAGGAGTGAGAAAAGGAGGAGGAGAGAAGGATGCCAGGGGCCAGCCCCACAGCCCCACAGCCCCACAGCCACACAGCCACACAGCCACACAGCCACACAGCCACACAGCCAGCCATGGAGTAAAAAGGAAAGCAAGAGAGGTAAAAGCCCAGAGGCAAAACATAGTTAAAGAGAAATGGGATAATTTAAGTTAGAAAAGCTGGCGAGAAACAAGCCAAGCTAAGGCCGGCATTCATAGAATCAGTTCACAGGACTTTGAGCAAACCTCTAGTTTGCATCCTTACACTCCACATTGGGCTTTCAGAGTGTTGTGCTCCCAAATTCTGAACTTTACTTGAGTTTTGTGGCATCAACTAAGTAGTGAACTGAGTCATTTTCTCTTCCTAGAAGCCTAGACAGACCATAGTTTGTGCCCTTTCTTGCTGTTAGGTTGAGTACGTAACTGAATGGCGGCCAGTGGGAGACTAGTAGAAGAATGTGCACGCCGTTCAGACTGGGTGGCCAGGAAAGGGAGTGTGCTCACATCAGCCCTAAACTCCTGCACTGTACCAGACCTGTGGTTAAAGAATGAGGCTCCGGGACTCTGAGGTTTGTTCTCAGCTTCTGCGGCTATTTTTTTTTTTTAAGTCATTAAAAATCATTACATTTTACCTGGTGGAGGTGGCGCACACCTTTAATCCCAACACTTGGGAGGCAGAGTCAGGCGATCTCTGTGAGTTCAAGGCCAGACTGGTCTACAGAGTGAGTTCAGGACAGCCAGGATACACATCAACCCCTATAACCCACTCACCTGATTCTCCTATCAGCCCACTTTCTGAGGGAAGCTCTCCAATAACTCCCAATTACTTCACAGAGAAACTCTGTCTCAAAAAACAAAAAACAAAACAAAAAAATCATTACATTTCTATTTAATTATTGTGTGTAGACATGTGTGCCATGATGCCCATGTGGAGACCAGAGAGCAACTTGCAAGAACTTCCGTGCTTCTACCATGTGGGTCCTGGGCATCAAACTCAGGTCATCAGCCTTGGTGGAAAGCACCTTTACCTGCTGACCCAACTCGACAGCCCATACAGTTTTTGTTTGTTTTTGTGGAGGAATTGTTTTATTTCCTATTATCAGAATTCACTTTGTGTTTAAGACACAATCAGTTCCAAAGAGTCAGTGGTGGAAGGATGGGGTTTGAGCACCCTGAGAATGGTAGCTGGCAAATAGAAAACAAAGAAGCCCCACTGTTCCTGTCAGTGCGTAGACATAATTCCATCCCTAGAAGCAGGGGTGGGAGTGCTCCTGGGAATCTGAGGCCAGCTTGGCTACATGGAGAGACCATGTCTCAAAACATAAGATAAAATGAAATAACACCAATGTGATTTTGTGTTCTGGGGGGATAAGAAAAGGGGCAGACAGAGATCTGAGTTCTACTTAGATTCTACATCTGGATGTTATGATCTTATGTCTGGCAGCAAAGATTTGACATGGGCAAGGGAACAATTTTAAGTCTGTATTTAGCATATAGTTAGATATTTAGTATTCTTAATATATTTAGTATAGTACTAGCATATTTAGTATTTTTCATTTCTGGTGTGTGTGTGTGTGTGTGTGTGTGTGTGTGTGTGTGTGTGTGGTGCTGGTTATGAAACCCATAGAGTCACCATGTGTTAAGCAAGTGCTCTATCACCAAGCTATATTCCCCTCTGAGTAATTGTGCTGGTAATTTTTTTTGCCAATTTGGCACAACTCAAGTCACATGAGAAGAAGAAACCTCCATTGAGGAACTGCCTCCATCAGGTTGGTCTGTGAATATGTTTATGGAAAATTTTCTTGATTAATAATTGATGTGGAGGGGTCCAGCCCATTGTGAGTGTTGCCACCCTGAGCAAGTAGTCGTAGGTTATGTAAGAGAGCAAACTGAGCAAGCCAGTAAGCAGCATTCCTCTAAGGTATCTGCTTACCTTACCTAGGCAGGTAAGCTCCTGCCTCCAGGGTCTTCTTTGGCCTCCCTTAATGATGGACTATAACCTTTAAGTCAAATAAACCATTTCTTCCCCAAGTTACTTTTTGCCATAGTGTTTACCACAGCAACAGGAGAAGCTACTAGGGCAGTAATATGCAGACAGAAGTTTCTGTCCCACCCACCAGTTCCCAAGTAACTGACCTAGAGGCTTAATATTAATTACAAATGACCAGCCCATAGCTCAGGCTTGTTACTAGCTAACTCTTACATTTAAATTAACCCATATTCTTATCAACACTTTGCCATGTGGCTTGGTATCTTTTCTCAGCCTAGCATGCCCATCTTGCTTCTCCCTGTCTGCTTGCAACTCCTGACTCTGCCCTTCTTTCTCCAAGCATTCTCTGGCTCTCCCACCTAAACTCATACTGTCCAGCTATTGGCCAGTCAGCTTGTTTATTAAACCAATCACAGTGACATATATTCACACAGTGAAAAGAAATATTCCACAGTCATAAATGTTAATTTAATTAATAACAAATACTAAAAATAGGAGAATGGGAGCCCTTTGTGTAGAAAAACTTCCTCTCAACAGGTTGCCCTGAGAGATCTTTGCCAAGAAAACCTCTCCGTGAAATGGTACCAGGCAAAAGATACACATCAACCCCTATAACCCACACACCTGATTCTCCCATCAGCCCACTTTCTGAGGGAAGCTCTCCAATAATTAAACGAAACAAACCTTTTAGCCCAGACTGGCCTCTGACTTAACAATCTTTTGCCTCTACCTCCCATGTGCTGAGATTTCAGGCATGTGCCTCCCTAACTAGCTGATTTATATTTGAAAGCTTACCATTAGACTGTGTATAATTATACATACAATTGATTTCAATGAAAAAGAAGAGTTTAGACTGAGCCCTTAGGCAAGTAGCTACCCATTACTGTTTATTGTTACTGTGAGAAACAATCCAGCTGTCTCAGCATGCCTCCTTGAGGTCCATATTTGCTGTGACCATGAGAAGTGTCTCTCCTGTCCTTGCCCTGTAGCAATGACCTCACTGACTGTCCAATGTCATGGTACTGATAGCAAGTTGTTTTTCTAGAACATTGAAGCCAGTCTCTGTAGGAACAGGCGTGAGTAGCTGAGGAAGCCCTGAGTGGATGGGTAAAGAGCAGAAATCCTTAGTGATTGTGTACTGTTGATATGGGCAGGACCATGTTAAGGACCAATTTCTCAGACCCACGGAAGTGGCAAGCCTTCCTTTGGGTGAGGTTCAGAAAGATGGCAAAGTCTTCCTCTGGTCTGAGTGTGAATGCTGGCAGTGTGTTCAAGTACTCGTGTTTACCATGGATTGACCAGTTTGGACAAAAATTAACAACTGCAGCTTCCTCCTCTAGGATGATTACAACCCAAGACTGCTCTGCTACAGAGACCTCCTACCTAGACAAGCCAACTCCTGCTTTTTCTGCTGTCCACCATAAACACACTGAAGTTCAGGGTGGTTGTCTAGTTGGCACCCTCACTCCATCAGAGCTGGCACAGCCACAGGATGGCAACGCCTTCCTCTGGCTGAGGCTTAGAGCCAGCTCCCCTTTCCTCTGAGTGTCAATCCGGCTAACATGTTTTAGGTCAGTGGTTCTCAACCTTCCTAATGCTACCACCCTTTAATACAGTTCCTCATGTCATAGGGACCCCAAAACATAAGACCATTTTTGTTGCTACTTCATAACTGAGATTTTGCTATTATTCTGAATCATAACGTAAATGTCTGTGTCTTGACACCAGGGGTCATGACCCACAGGTTGAGAACCAATATTTTAGGTGCAATTGAATACAAATGCAACTGTATCATTGAAAGAGAACCTACGAAAGTCTTTAAACACACACACACACACACACACACACACACACACACACACACACACACACTCTAAGGCTGTTAATGTTAATCTGGAGAAATAAAAAAAACCACTTCATTTTAATCAAGCACATGGTAAAAGAGAAAGACCCAGAAAGGCTGATGAATACAATTTCAGAGAGAAAATAAAATCATGGAGGGAACTGTCAAAGAGATCAAGGGTGGGATAACATGAAAAAGAGAAAGAGAAGGGGGAAGTGTTTTCATTTGTGGATGACACGATCATCTACGTATAAATCCTGAAAGAGAAGCTGTAGAAACAAGAACTTTTGGTTTTCTTAAGATAGTCTTACTGTGTAGCCTTGGCTGGCCTGGAACTCACTATGTAGCCTAGGCTATCTTCCTGCCTCTGCTTCCCAAGTAATGGAACTTCAGGCAGCTTAGAACTAAGTTTAAATTTTAAAATCTCAGAACCCTAGAAGACACGTATCCAGAAAACCTTTAGAAGACAACACAGGCAAAAATTGGTGTTCCTTGGGCAAATATCTCTTAGATGTCACCAAAGCACAATCTTTAAAAGAATAAATTGATTAATTTTAATTTTATCAACATTAAAAACTTATATTCGCCGGGCGGTGGTGGCGCACGCCTTTAATCCCAGCACTCGGGAGGCAGAGCCAGGCGGATCTCTGTGAGTTCGAGGCCAGCCTGGGCTACCAAGTGAGCTCCAGGAAAGGCGCAAAGCTACACAGAGAAACCCTGTCTCGAAAAACCAAAAAAAAAAAAACAAAAAACTTATATTCATTAAAAATTAAAATGAATCTGAAATTCATTAACTCTTTAAAGCAGTTTTGTTATCAGGCTGCATGGTTGTGCCCACAGTGTCTCTGGCACTGCACACACAGAGGCCAGAGGGCATGGAGCTGGTCCTCCTCCTCCCCCTTACACGAGGTCTAGAGATCAAGCTTGGGTCATCTGCCTTGCCCATCAAGTATTACCTCACAGGCGCTAAAAGACAGTCTTTAGTTCATGAGAGACAAGACACATCAAAGGAGAAAATATTTGCAAAACATATATCTGATAATCTAGAATATATGCCCTCAAAGCTCAACACTCAGCTAACAAAATGATAAAAAGCTAATCAAAAGTTTTAAACAGAGGCTAAGATATGGCTCAGTGGTTAAAAACATGAACTGCTCTTCTAGAAGATTGGAGTTGGATTCCCATCACCCATTTCGAGTAGCTCACAACTATCTATAACCCTAGCTCCAGGGGATCCAGCTCCTCTGACCTCTGTGGTATCTGCATTCATGTGCACATACCTTCACATAGACATGCACACATAATTTCAAATAATAAAAATTTTAAAAGATTTAAACTATTTTAAATACATGGATGGCAAGTAGACATATCAAAAATACTCACCACCATGAATCACACATTTAACCCTGGATGAGAGGACACTGCATGTCTACTAGAATAATGAAAATGAAATTGGAAAGACTGGACACCCAAATGTGGTGAGGATAGGGAGGAAGCAGGATACCTGTGAACGTCTTTGACAACATAGATGATCCAACCAACTTGGAAGATAACTTGGCAGTTTAAACGTGCAGCGAGCCACCAGTGAGCCATATGAGCCACCGATCCACTTCTAGACATTTACTCACATTAATTCATAACTACATGAAGGCTTGATGGCTGAAAAATAGAAACAATTTTGTTACCCATTAAGAGGTGAAGCTGGGCGGTGGTGGCGCACGCCTTTAATCCCAGCACTCGGGAGGCAGAGGCAGGCAGATCTCTGTGAGTTCGAGGCCAGCCTGGACTACCAAGTGAGTTCCAGGAAAGGTGCAAAGCTACACAGAGAAACCCTGTCTCAAAAAACCAAAAAAAAAAAAGAAAAAAAAAGAAACAAGCCTAAGCTATCAGTTGAGCTTTCATAATTAATAAGAAGTCTCCATGTTATGATTTGGGAGCTGGCTGGTAGGACAGAGACTCGCTACAGCCAGGGCTACAAAAAGAGACCCTGTTTTGAGAAAACAAATAAATGAATAAATAAACAGAAATAAAATAGAAAGCAAAGGTCCACTCTGAAACCTTCAATGCCAGATCAACACTGTTAATTGCATATTCCCATTTCCATTTTTGTGACTCCTCTGACAGAGAGGAACCTGGTTGCCATTATCCATAATATGTTGTTTTGTTTTGTTTTGTTTTGTTTTTCGAGACAGGTACTCTCTGTGTATCCCTGGCTGACCCAGAACTCACTCTGTAGACCATGCTGGCCTCAAACTCAAAGAGATCCGCCTGCCTCTGCCTCCTGAGTGCTGAGTGCTGGGATTAAAGACGTGCACCACCACTGCCCAGCTGACTTCGTTTTTCTTTATGGCTGAAGAATTCTTCATTTTGTACATGAAAATATGATATATGTATGTGTTTCTTTATCCATTCACCCCTTAATGGAGACATAGGTGATTCCATAGCTTAGCTACTGTGAATAGCGCTGCAGATGTGTAGCTACCTCTATTGTGTGTGCGCTTCGATTTCTTTCAGTAGATTCCAGGAAAAGTACAGCTGGATCTAGTTTTAGGTTTGGGGTTCTTTTGTTGTTTGTTTGTTTATTTTTGTTTGGTGTGTGTGTGTGTGTGTGTGTGTGTGTGTGTGTGTGTGTTTTAAAGGAACTTCTATAGTGTTTCCCATAGCAGTTGTACTAGTCTACATTCCCACCAACAACGTGTAAGGCTTCCTTCCTGTCCCTCCTCACCTCCTCACCAGCATTTTCATTTTGAAACGTGGTCTCACTGCATAGCCTGTCTGGCCTTGAACTTGTGGTCCTCCTGCTTTCAGCCTCCTGAGGTGGGCTTATAGACATGTATCACTGTGCCCACTCTCTTGCTAGCTTCCTTTGAGAAGGGGCAGAAGCCCATGTGGCAAGGAGCTGAGCTCCGACTAGCAGCCACCAGGGTGAGCATGAAAGCTCATCCTCCTTCACCTACTCTTCCTTCTTACATTGACCACACATTTGGCTAAAACCTGGGATTCAGTGTCCTGAGAGACTCAATGTGGAAGCACCCAATTCAGCCATGCCTGATTACACCCCCCAGAAACAGTAGGGGAGCAGATTGATTTTTGTCAACTTGATACCACCTAGAATCTCATAGGAAAATACCTTTAGGAGGAACCGTCTACATCTTGTTAGCCTGTGGGCATGACCTTGAGGGACTGTCTTAGTTGGTGATTGACACAAGAGGACTCAATCAATCCATTGTGGGTAGCACCATTCCCTAGGCAGGGTGTCCTGAACCATGGAAGAGAGGAGAAAGCTAGATGAAGCAAGAAAAACAGTGTTAATTCTCTCTCTGCTCTTGACTAGGGATGTCATTTGACTAGCCGCTTGAGTTCCTGCCTTGACTTCCCCACATAATGGACTATAATCTGGAATTGTGAGCCAAATGAACCCTTTCTCCTCAGACTCTCTTTTGGTCAGGGTATTTGTTTCAGCAACAGGAATGGAACCAGAAGACGGGGATTGTGAATGCTTGCTATTTTAACACTGCACACTGCGGGATGATTTGTTACATGACAGTAGGTAGCTGATACACACAGCAGCTCACTTTCATCTTTCATACTCCGCCCTGTCGTCACCTCCTCTAGATACCTTTCCCTCTCTCTGGCGTAAGGTAATTTTTTCCTTGTGCTACCTCTTTCCCAGGCCACTTTCTAATACAATGTCCCAATTTATTATTTTTTTTCCACAGAATTTATCAGCTTCAATTAATTCACTTACTGTGTGTGAATTGTCTGATAGAGCATAGCTAGAATGTCAACCCCTAACAAGCAGGGCTGTCACCTGAAACTTCACTGATCTACATCTGGAATAACACCTGGCTCAATGGCTCGATGGTTCTGAATTATTCACCCAGAAATATCCTGATGCTCAGTGAAACCAGTTCCACAAACCAAGAATAAGCTGTGTTTTGATAGGACTGTGACAGCCAAAATGTCCTGGGGCTGTTTGTAAGCTTGAGAACAAGGCCTGCTCACACACCATGGCTCAGGCAAGTGACCTGCCAGTGTCCCAGAATTGTAAGTCACAGAAGCAGGATTGAAACAAGATCTGTCTGTACTCAAAACTCATGTTTTCAGAAACAATAAAAAAAATTAAAACAACATGCTGGGGAAGGAAGAGGAAAATGATGGGCTAATTGGTGAAAAATTGAAGAAGGTGCCATGGGGCCTTGGGCAGCTTAGAGAGGGTCAAAGTGGGATCCGTCAGCTGAGAGTGGGTAGGTGTGGCAGGGGAGATCCATAGGGAAGGATGTGCTACTGATGTTTTGCTAAATGGACGTGGAAGCGAACTGCTTTCTAAATAGTGTTCACCCCATGGCTAGCCCTGAGGGTGGGGAAAGCATCTGCTTGGAGAAGCTTCTCTCTGAGTAGGTAATTGATAAAAAGACTCCTGGCTGGCTGAAGTGCTGTGCATACACGGTGGTGGGTGTTCAGTCCTCCACATCTCTATCACCCGCCCCAAGGGCCAGCAAACACTGAGGAAGAGAGCGGGAAAGATTATAAAATGGAGAGGAGTCCGGCGAAATGCTGTCTTCTAGGCACAGCTGTTGTAATTATGAACTCACAGTGGTTGGAATGCCTTCACAAAGCCCCCCACCCCCCAAATGTGAAGGACGACAAGATGGCTCCATGTTTGTCATGAAGGCCTAGTGGTCAGAGTTTGATCCCTGGAATCAATATAAAGATTGAAGGAGAGAAATAACTACGAAAATTGTCCTCTGGTCTCCACCTGCAAACTGTGGCATGCTTCCTTCCACTCCCACACACCACACATAGTAATAATAATAATAATAATAATAATAATAGTAATATACTAGGAAGGAAGGGGTGGTTGGGAAAAAGAAGGGCATCCGCAGGAGTGGGAGATGGATACACGAGGACATGGCCGCTCCAAGGTGAGGTTGGGGAGAAGGTTTGTATTGTAGATATGAAGGAGAGTATGGCCAGAGGCATCTGGAAGAGTCCAGAGCAGGAAGGAAAAGTAGTCGACTGACCTTGGCCAGCAGACTGAACTGGTCAAGAGAGGAGAGAGAGGGGGAGAGCAAAAGAAGAGAACAGAGGGGGAGCAAAGGAGAGGAACCAAAAGAGAGAGCCAAGGGACCCAAAAGGACAAAGAACACACGCAGAGATGACAGGTTTTACAGGAATCAGAAGCTGGAGGAAGGGAAGCCGAAGCCCCTGGGCTGGAGAAGTTTAGGGGAGTGTGCAGGGGTGAGAAGTGCCCGGAGGAGCCACAGACTCTGAGCGAACCTGGCCGCCAGTGTCCACTCGGGCATGTTGATAGGCACCGCAGTTAGCGATTTGTCCTGAGTTTCTTCGGGACCTGGTAAGGAGGAAAAGTGAATGGGGAGTGGATACACACATAAGACACAGCATAAACGTACCACACTACCAAGATGAAAAGTGTTAACAAAGGAGCCCCCCAACTATGTCGATGTGTCTTCCAACCCCCAGCCCCAAATATCTTCGTAGATGCAGGCATCTGATCCTCTTCCGTGTGACTGTGGGCTCTGTGGCAGATTTCTGTGAGTCTTGCGGGTCCTACTGCCCTGACTTAAGATGTAATGTTTGGGGGCACACGTCTGTCACCCCAGCACTTGGTATGTGGCAGGCAGGAGGACTGTGAATTAAAGGCTAGTCTGAACTATTGTGGTGTGTGTGTGTGTGTGTGTGTAATGTTGCTTAGTGTAAGGTGCTTGCCTATGTACAAGATCCTGAAGGAGGAGGAGGAGGAGGAGGAGGAGGAGGAGGAGGAGGAGGAGGAGATAACGCCCAGGAGCTGCAAAATGCAGCCCAGTTGACAAAATGGTTCAAGTTACCCCACTACTGCTGCCCAACTTGCCCCTCCTACTTATTCTCCTTAGCAGCTTTAAGAGTCATAGACACCTAGACACAAAAGGGACAGATGAGACCTGGTGCCACGACCATGACCCCAGGAACCAGCCGGGGCTTGCTTTGCTGAGAACAGGAAAAGGCAGAGTCACCACGTCAAGCATGGAGATGGGCTTTCTGCTGCTACCACAGACAGAGGGGTTCAAAACCAGGCAGCACAAGCTGAGAGAGGTAGACAAGAAGGAGGGACCCACGGTGGCTGTGGCTTGGTGTCAGCCTTCCTGCCCTGTGCCTGGGGCTGGCCCTGCTGTTTCCACAGGTAGTGTTCCCGGGGCCCATCCTCACAGCATTCCCTTTGATCCAGGTCTGCTCTCCTGTGATTCTTCCCTCTGGCAGCCCCTCTCCCCCTGGACCACCTCTGGGGCTGAGGAGCTCATCCCTTCATGATGGTTATCTTGGTTGTCAACTTAACCAGATCTAGAATCGACTAACAGACCGTCTTTCAGCGTGCCAGTAAGGGATGTTCTTGGTTGTTTTCAATGATATGGGAAGAGCCACCCGAAATATGGGCAGCGATGTCCCTCTCCCCTACCCAGCCCAGATACAGAGAAAGTCAGAGAAAGAAAAGCTTTTGGGTTTTGCCTGCTTGCCTTCTTGTCATGCTGGCAAATTCATCTACCTAGCTGCAACTGATGCTACTCTTCACAGACATCACAACTCAGTCACTTTGGCCTTCCAGTGTGAACTAAGGATTGATGGCTACCCAGGAATCCTCCAGGCCTCTGGCGCCAGACTGGGACTACTGAGGCTTCTGGCCTCATGGACTGAGCAGTTACTGGGTACCCATATTCTCCCGTGTGAGGCAACCATTGTGGGACTCCCTAGACTGTATCATGTATGCGATCTAATAACCCCCCTTTAATATATATATTCATTCGGTCAGTTCTGTTTCTCTAGAGTACCCTAATATACCCTTGTGTTTAGTGCTTCTCCAGGGCATGTCTCAAACTATTAAATGCAACTTCATTAAAACAAAACAAAACAAAACAAAAAATGAAAACCTAACAAGGATGTGCATTCATGACCCAGGCCCCCACAAGCTCTCTGTTCGTATATCAGCTTGTGATATCATCCTGAGCACCTCAGAAGCTCTCAGCATTGCCTGTGACTGAGGTGGAAACAAGTTCTACACTTCTGTGTGGGATATTCTGACAGCATCTGAACTAGCTCCTTGCTTTGTGCTGGGGCCTTTTTTTTTTTTTTTGACATGCTTTGTGCAGTCTATAGGATTCCATTCAGCTGTCACCTGCAGCATGAATGTACGATGCTTTAACACACTGTACAGGGTGTGGGCTGAGGTTGCTAAAGGATAAATATGTCTTCTGCCATCCTTGGACAGTGTGGTCATTTGAATGTAATTCCCCCAGAAGCTCATGGGGAGTGCTACTATTAGGAGGTGTGGCCTTGTTGGAGGAAGTGTGTCACTGAGAAGCTGGGTTTTGAGGTCTCCTATGCTCAAACTACATCCAGTGTCTCAGTTCACTTCCTGTTGCCTGCAGATCAAGATGTAGAACTCTCTGCTCCTTCCCTGGCATCACGTCTGCCTGCATGCCACCATGCTTCCCTCTGTGATGATAATGGACTGAACCTCTGAAACTGAAAGCCACCCCAATTAAATGCTTTCCTTTATAAGAGTTGCTGTGGTCATGGTGTCTCTCACAGCAATAGAAACAAGACAGATGAGTTATGTTCAGAAGGTTGCATAAGATGAAGTAACCAGTTCTCCACAGTGCGGTTCAGCTCAGTGCACAGCCTCCTGGTGGTAGTGTTTCTTCCCCACTTACTCCCTCTGTCTCTTCTGCCCTGTGTCCCCTTGGTATTATGTTTTTCAATTAAAAATCTTACTCAAGCCAGGCATGGTTATATAAGTCTTTAAAGCTAACACCAGGGAGACAGAGGGAGGGAAGTCTGTGTGAGAGTTCAAGGCCACCATGAACTAGGCTAGCCAGGCTATGTAGTGATACTCCGTCTAAAAAATAAAATAAAAAATAAAAATAAGTGCCCTACCCAGAAGTATATGTCTCAGGCTTTGCTTTCAGGAATGCAGAAGTTGTTTTATCTGGGTCTCAGGTCATTATCTGTAAAACAGGGAATATTTGTGTCTATTTCCAAGGTTGGGTTGGACGTCAAATAGTGTGGTGATTAACTTAGTCATCAGATTGTTTGGATTGAGAGTTGCCTATATTAGTCAAATTCACTTGTGGGTGTGTCACTGGGGTATTTCTAGAGACTATTGGTATAGGAAGTGGTGGTGGGACTCTGGGGGGCCAGCTCCCACATTTATTTACCTCATGGACTCTTGAGGAGATGTAGATAGAAATATAGAAGAGAGAGACAGTTAGAAGCATAGGATAGCCTTGGGAGGGCCTGGGTCAAAACCCACCAGCCCCTTCTGTCTCTACTAAAGGGCTTTTAAAGGAATGCCAACAGGTGGAGCAAAAGACCTCCCCACAGCACAACCAAGTGCAGACCATCCCAGGCACCTGGTGACCATGCATGTGGTCAAGTCATCCCCTAATGCAGCCCTGCTGTGTAAAGCAAGCCTAGATCTCACTAGGAAACCTTTGTGGGCTCCCACAGGGGACCCACCTTGAATGTGGGCAGCACCACTCACCAGGCTAAGGGCACTGATGAGATAAAGTGTAGAGGAAGGAAGAAGTCAGACAGCTAGTTTGGGAATAGTTTCACTTTTCCCAAACAATTTAATTGATTACCCTGTACCACAGGAAAATAAACACCACTGGGATTATTACAAACGCTTACCTAGAAAAGACGGAGTTCTGAGTATCAAATTAACACTAGTTTTCCATTCTCCTCCAAGGCCATATTGAATGCAGCCCGGTTCCATGGAACCTTCCTGGAAATGTCTCCCACACCTCCCCTTTCCATCCATCTCTCCTTTTTAATATTTATTTTGTGGGCGCACATGTGGCAGGTGTGTGGAGGTCAGAAGACAACATCCTGGGAAGACAAGAGACTAGAGGTCAAGGTCGGTGTCTTCCTCTGTTCCTTTACTTCATTATTATTTGAGACATAGTCTCTTTTGAGGACACATCCCCAATGACCTAAAGACCTTCCGCTGGCCTGTCTGTTAAAGGACCCACCATCTCCCCATAGCATCACCCTAGGACCAGTCTTCAACCCAGGGCCCTTTGGAAGATGCTCATCCAGTCTTAGTGTTTGAGAAACAGTTGTTGAAGGGAAAAAGCTTGATTGACAGCAGTCAGGAAAAGAGGCACATTACACACAGAGGCACGTTTCTAAGAACATCGGATTTATAATAAAAAAAATAATAATTTAATGTGATAAACAAGGGCTAGGGAGATGGCTCGGTGGGTAAATCACTTGGCAGATAAGCGTGAGGACCTGTGTTTGAATCTCCAGAACTCATATAAAGCTCAGTACAACAGCAGGTGTCTGAAATCCCTGTCCTCCTAAAACAAGATGGGAGGCTGAAATAGGAGAATCCCCAGAAGCCTGTGGGCCGGATAGTCTGGCCGGCACGGAAGCAAACAACGAAGAGCCTGTCTCAAAGGATGGAGCAGGCGAGGACCGACACCCAAGGCTGTTGATACCCAAGGCTGTTGTCTAGCCTCCCCAGGAGCGCCATTATACGGACCTTCTGTGTCATGCATGTACCCAGTCACACAGGTGAAAATGCACACAGACATGCATGCATGCACAATAACTCAACAGATGGGTACATAAACAAGAAAAATAAACAGAAACAAATATGGGACAATAGCACACATACGTACAGTTTTATAAATTTTTTCACTTGGAAATGTATTCTACTTTTTCATTTCTGTAATACCATTCATCTGTGTGATCTATGCAACCAGACCTCTAATTTTTTAGATGGATATTTTCAGTGTTTGAAATTCCAATGGGCATTACCAACTATCCTTGATTCTACTACATGATCCTACAAGTCATCAGCACTGATGATTTTCTTAGAAATTCTCTAAAAGATATTTTTAACCAAAGGGCAGGGACATTTTAAATATTTTTGGTATAGTCTATTACCTGTCAAAGAAGTTATACAACCCTCACCATCAGTGTGCATGCTTTTTCTTCAAAGTATACTCCATAAGGGGAGAGCATGAAGAACATGGATGTCCTGTGCCCACGTTCTGTGAGTAGCCACATGCAATGCAAATGGGGATGCTTTGTACATCTAAATTGGAGTCAGGGTGTGCAGCTCATGGTGACCAGGGTGAAGCAGATGGATTTTCACGGAACTGGGGAGCAGAAGGCATTCACCTCTGTATAAAAATAGAAGAAACAAAAGGCCTTCTCAAGGAAATAGGAGGCAATCAATAGTGTACCCATTTTTGTTAGTCTTGTGAAATTGCTTTTCTCAATACATTTTTTTTAAAGGAGCAAAGGGTCATTCCAAAGATGGAGGATGACAGTCTCAGGAGGAGACTTGAAGGGTCAAAATCAGTGGAAAAGAAGGCTCTGGGAGCTCCAGAGGAGAAGTCTAAAATGGAAACAACTGTTCTGTGAGGTCCAGAGAATGATCTGTGATGGCTGGTTTTGGTTTTGAATGAGCAAGTTGACAAGCAGAAGGTAAGAGAATAAATAGTGAGCATCAGCTGAGGGAAGCAGCAGGCAGACGGTGAAACATCATCAGTTCAGGTGCTCACAGCATCAGCAGAGGCGACCGGAGAATGAGGATGGAGGCTAACACCGCCAAATCAGGGCTCAACAATACCAGCGGAAACTGACTGTGGAAGGGGAGGTGGTCAGCTGGTGTTCCTGGTTGAGGGAGGTTTGGGCAGAAGGTCCTCTCTGTCTTCTTCATGGATGAGCTCCCCAAGCTGAGCTCTTGGCCTTATGTTCCCACTGTAGGCGTTTGCATACGATGGGAGAAAAATAGTAACCTCAGGTAGAAACTGTTGGCTTTCTAGCTCTTCTCAATGACTGGGTGTTTTCAGAACCTGCGATTGCTTGTTTTCCTTGCTTCTTGCTGTAGAGTTAGGGCAGGGAGCTTTGGAGACAAGGGAGGGCCGCCTTCTCCCAGAGTTTGCTCTCAACAAATTAAAGCAACACAGGAAAATTACCAGTACAGCGCACATCACTGCAGCTCCTGCTTATAAAGCCCTTTACAATTCACCTGATGTGTTTTAGGGCATGAAGGGACAGACTAGGAAGGAGTCTGGTGAAAGGTGGTATGGGGTCTTCCACACTAACCGTTGCATCAACCATCTCAGAACTTCTTGTGACTCTAACAACTCTCTGGTTTCTTGTTTGTTTGTTGAGACAGGATCTCACTTTGTAGCCCCAGCTGGCCCGCAGCTTGCTTTGTAGATCAGGATGGCCTTGAACCCACAGAGATCCACCTGCCCCTTGGACTCACCATTTTTGTTGTTGTTTTGGGGAGGTTGTTTGGTTAGGTGTTTTGCTTGTTTGGTTGGTTGATTTGCTTCTAGTTTTTGTTTTTTGGAGACATGGTTTCTCTATGTATAGCCCTGGCTGTCCTGGAACTTGCTCTGTAGACCAGGCTAGCCCCAAACTCACAGAGATCTGCCTGCCTCTGCCTCCCAAGTGCTGGGGTTAAAGTCGTGCACCGCCACCACCCAGCTGCACTCACTGTTTTTAACTAGCGTAATGAATTGTCTTTTATAATCAGTTAAGTATGAACCTAATTTATACAAAGTATGAAAGAGTTTAAGATTCCCGAGAGAAGGGCATTGTTGAATATTATGAAACTAGAACAGATTGGCCCTCTCAAGAAAAGCCTAGAGTTAGAAAGCATAGAAATATTGACAAATGGAGTGATAAAGTGGTGGGCAGTGGGAACTGCCCAAGGAGAATCTAAACAGCAGGGAAGAGAAAAGAGCCAAGGCAAAAATTCCAGGAGGAGGTATGGATAGGGCTAATAGGGATAGGGAAGAAGAGCCAGCAGAGAGAGAGGTGGGGGGAGGGGAAGAGAGAGAGAGGAGGAGGGGAGAGAGAGAGAGAGAGAGAGAGAGACAGAGAGAGAGAGACAGAGAGACAGAGAGAAGAAGAGAGAGAGACAGAGAGAGAGACAGAGAGAGAGAGAGAGAGAGAGAGAGAGAGACAGAGAGAGAGACAGAGAGAGAGACAGAGAGAGAGAGACAGAGAGAGAGAGACAGAGAGAGAGAGACAGAGAGAGAGAGAGAGACAGAGAGAGAGAGACAGAGAGAGAGAGACAGAGAGAGAGAGACAGAGAGAGAGAGACAGAGAGAGAGAGACAGAGAGAGAGAGACAGAGAGAGAGAGAGAGAGAGAGACAGAGAGAGAGAGACAGAGAGAGAGAGACAGAGAGAGAGAGACAGAGAATATGGCATGCTACCTGGAAGAAACCAGCCATGCTCCATGGGCTGAAGAAGGGGAGGACAAGGAGACCAGCCACAAACACTGATCACAGATACTTGAAGTCAAGCTACAGAGATGAGGTGTGGGGAAGAGCACTTTCTGAGTAAGCATGAAGACCACACTTCAAATTCCTATCGTGCACATAAAAACCCAGGCATGTGCTGTGCGGCCAGAGAGGAGGATCACTGTGGCTCCCTGGCCACCTAGCTACAGCTCTAGGGAGAGACCCTGTCTCAAAGGAGCAGGTGGGGAGTGACTGAGATGGACACCCATCCTCCTCCTCTGTCCTCCACATTGACTAGACCAGGGGTGAGTGTATAAAACCAGCCAAGACTGTCAGACTTCTTACCTGAACACTTCCTCACTGGATGGACCTTTTCTTCCCTATTGGTCATTGGTATTTGCACCGTGGGGCCACACGTTTTGGAGGCATCCTCCCTGCTCGATGGGAGTGTCTACTGCCGAAGGCTGTTAGCAAAAGCTTTCATCATGCGAACTGGTTATTGATTAATTAGAGAATGCGATCTGTGTGATATACAGATTGCCCTTGTTACAAGCACACCCTGGGCCAGCTAACAGAGCAGGAAACAGAGAAAGAGGAGCAGTCCCGAGGCTTCATGCTTTGTTAGCACCGAGTCGTGAGGTTGATACGCATGTGTGCATGGCGTTCTAGCGACAAAGCTGGGAAAGCCGTCGCTCTTGAAGCGCTTATAACACACAAGCGGAAGACAAGTGGAAATCCAGGAAGACTTGGGCTCAGCCTGGGTTAGTATCAAATGACAGGAAATGATGGAAAACACAAACTTCAGCTCACTAAACTTTATACTTCTGGGAAGAAAAGGAAACAGCTCAGCAGAGACTTTAGGTCAAGGGAAGGCCTCTATCCACTTCAACGGTCCGTTCAGGCATCCTCTCTCTCTGCTTCCTGGATGCCACGATGTGAGCTGCCAGTCCCTCACTCCTTCCTGCCACAATGTCTTAACCTGGCACCTTGGTGACAAAGGCCAGAAACATGGGCCCAGCCTACCAGAGGCTGGAAATTGCGAACCAAAACGAAGACAGAGTCTCTCCCTGAACTGGAAGCTTGCCATTTGAGCTAGGCTGGCTGACCAGTGGGCTCTCAGAATCTGCTTGTCTCCATCCCCCAATGGCAGGGTTACAGGCATCTTCAGCCATGCCTTGCTTTTTATGTAGGTAGTGGGGATTTGAACTTGGGTCCTCATACTTGCTTAAGGGAGTGCTCTTAACCACTGCATTATCTTCCTGCCTCCAAACATGTTACTTTGTTATATTGCTTGCTTGTATTGCTGTTATGAAATAACAACATTTTTTTCCTTTCTTCTCCCTTCTCTCTAGACTATGTGTTTGGTTATGCCAAAGGAAAATGAGACACTTTCAGTGGCTAATTCTAAGAGCATTCTTTAACTACACTAGGGAAATGCTTCAGGGAGAGATATTTGCAATGAGTGTAGACGCCTGGGAATTATTGATGGAAGGCATTAGTGATAAAGACAGAAAAATACTCCAGTCAGAGGATGGAAACCACAGAACAACAGAGAATGGACACAGACCATTTCCATTAGGAAGGGGAATGCACCGCATGCCATACATCTGCTGTTCTGGCTGGTCATTGTCAACTTGACCCAGGCCTAGACACATCTGGGGGAGGGACTCTCAACGGAGAAAATGTCTCCTTCATATTGGCCATGGTAAGGGCAATTGTCTTGATTAATGATTGATGGGGAAGAGCCCAGCCTGTTATGGTTGGTACCATCCCTGGGCAGGCGGCATGGGTTGTTCAAGAAAGCAGGCTGAGCAAGCCAGTCAGCACCGTCCCTCCCTGGCCTCTACTTCGGTTACTGCCTCCAGGGTCTCAGCTTTAGTGCCTGTCCTGACTCCTCTCCATGATGAACTATAAACCATAAGCTGAAACACACCCTTTCCTCCATAAGTTGCTTTGGGTTACGGTGTTTATCACAACAATAGAAAGTTAAATAAGACATATACAAATTTCAGAAAGCTCTGCATGCTTATACTAAATCAATGTCCGTGCTTAACCGTTTGAATGGTTGAGCCTGTCCTGGTTAGCTCTCCCTTGCACGACCAAGAGCAGTCTGAGGAGGAAAGGGTTAATCTCAGCTTACAGCTCCATCTCTGTGGGGCAGGAATTCGAGGATTCGGTGGTCAGCAGGACTGGAGTGCCACGGGAGTGCCGTGCCCTGAGGTTTGCCCCTTGGCTTCTCCGTAGCAGAAAGCCACTGTGGAATGTAAACATCACACTGATAGAAATCTTCAGGGAAGGCAGAAGAACTTTCTCTGCAACACTGAAGTGCAAGAAAAAAAAAAGTTTCATTTGTTTGTATTTCAAAATAAACCACATTCACTCCGGCCACCATTTATCAGAACTGGCACAACACTTGGTTTCACCAGAAGAGGCGCTGGCAGGGAGACAAAGGCATGAGAAACGAGGGAGGCCACGGAGGGAAAGGGGTACTGCAGTGTATAACTGTGGGAGAGACATGGCCGTAGCTGACAGCTGCCACTCCTGCTAGAGTGCTAGGTGACACATGGGACTAGAAGTGTGCAGCATAGTGCATGAGAGGTCATCCCTTCCAGTATTTTCCGGCACACAAAGGTATTGCTAAGACGTGGAGCCCGACTCCAGTTCCAGGGTGGTGCTGGTCTGCAGACCACACTCTGAACAGCAAGGCATTGCACCAGACCCCCAGCTGCAGCTTCTCCCATCTTCCTGGGCCTTCCAAAATGTTACCAACCTTGCAGTGGACACCCCCTGGCTGTCAAGGATAGGAAGATGGGGGGGGGGAGGTCCCTCTGTCTCCAACCTAGAGGAGAAATGGAGCTCTGTTTTCCCATCAGGTAACCTCTCAGATCTGTCTGACAAAGAATGCAGTTGGCAGCATGAGGCAGGAAGAAAAACTAGAGCAATGGGGGTATCTATCATCAGACAAATGATCCAAAAAGGCTGAGTTGGGGCCTCTTGGGGGTTAGAAGGAAAGTGGATAGAAGAGATTTTTAGAAGGCAATCAGATGGCTGAGGAAACCAGCTTGGTGGTGTCGGAAAAGACAGAGAGAACAAACAAACAAATGAATGAACGAACAAATAAAATGGACTCTAGATCATTTTGTTAGTTTTTGGTTTTGAGACAGGGGCTCACTGTGTAGCCCAGGCTACCCCTGAATTTGCACTCCTTTTGCCTCTGCTTCTTGAATGCTAGGATTATAGGTGTGTGCCACCATACCTGGATGACTCCAGAGTTTTGACCCTGGATATACCTGGAATGATGAGGGGGTTGGTAACCAAGGGAGTCAGAGAGGGGCAGCTATGGGGGGCAGTGAATTCCATTCTAATCATGCTGTTTAAAGGATAGCCTTAGATCTAGGAGGAGTCCTAAGCATCTATTTAGAAAAGAAGAACTCAAGACTAAATGGGGAAAGAAGTACACTTGCTGGGAATCCAGCGAGTCCTGGGGTGGTGATGTCATAGAAAGAATGTAAGGGCAAGTGTCTGTTGAGTTAGAGAAACCTAAAATGAAGGGTGTGGAGACACCTGCTGTGGTGGCATTGAGCACTGTTGTCCTGAAGTTCTAGGTGAAATAAAAGTTGTTTGCTTATAAGTAGGTATATACATTCTGTAACAAACTGGAAAATTTTCTAGAAAAATCTTTGGGTTGTATATCTAGAAAAGCCACGTGCATCTTGAGAACTGTCTCCATGTCCTGTCTCAGCTCAGGGGGCCTGGGAAACTTCACTGCATCCTCAGTCACCTGTTATATTTTAATTAAAAATTAAAAGCTAATCTTGTTTTTGTTGCATCTACTCTGTAGTTAGGTATAGGATCTGATGCAAGAGTCATTCATCTGGTATGTTTTCTGACATAAGCCCAATCAACCATTGGGCAGTTTGATAGTTTACTCCTGGGTGGTCACCATATTGATGCTGACTGTTGTGGAATATTAGTTTGAAGATGTGTTACATTCCTTTATGCTGTGGAATATTTGTTTAATGATGCAAAGATGTGTTGTTTCTTTTATGTTGCATTTGTTTAACTCTGTGAAGCTGTGTTACTTTGCCTGCCTAAAACACCTGATTGGTCTAAGAGCTGAACAGCCAATAGCTAGGCAGGAGAGGGATAGGCGGGGCTGCCAGGCAGAGACAATAAATAGAAGGAGAGAGAGAAAAGAGGAGGAGCAAGAAAAGGAAGAGAGGAGGATGCTGGGGGTCAGCCACCCAACCACACAGTCAGACACGGAATAAGAAGGGAAGAAAAGATATACAGAAATAGAGAAAGGTAAAAGCCCAGAGGCAAAAGGTAGATGTTGTTTGTATCTTAGATGGTCTTTTAATAAAAACCCAGAGCCAGATATCAGGGTGAAAGCTGAAGGATCAGAGAAGCAGAGCAGCCAGCCACTAGTTCTTACTTCTATGAAATCCTCAGCCTAAAGAGAATGAGTTCCTGTTTCCTCACACCTTATATACCTTTCTCTGCCCTGCCATATTACTTCCTGGCATTAAAGGCATGTGTGCTTCCCAAGCAAAGGCATGAGATCTCAAGTGCTGGGATTAAAGGTGTGTGCCACCACTGCCTGACCTCTATGTCTAATCTAGTAGCTGGCTTTGTCCTCTGATCCTCAGGCAAGTTTATTAGGGTACACAATATATCACCATGGGTATAGAGAGACTAATTTAAGTTAAGGAAAGCTGACTAGAAATAAGCCAAGCTAAAGCTGGGCATTCATAGGAAAGACTAAGTCTCTGTGTGATTATTTGGGAGCTAGGTGGCAGGCTTCCCAAAGAACAAAGATTAAATAAAATAAAATAAGAAAAACAACTACAGCTGATCTTCATATGGTTCCCTGATAAGGATGGCCCACAACTCCTGGACTTGAACAATCCTCCTCCCTCAGTTTCCCAAGCATCTGAGACTATAGGTATGCACCAGTATGCTGGGTACAGCTGGTATGTTTATGAGCACTGTTCACAAACAAAACAGTTTTCTGTGTTTCCCTTTAATGGGGTCAAATAATGCATGTTGGTGAATTAGAGTTTTTTCTTAAGTTTTGAACATTTCAGCCTTAATTTTATGGGAAAAATTATATACAAAGTGACTTCCCATAGTTGTTTGGCTGCTCCGCCAATTCATATCAGTGTACAGCTTCACCTTACTTTTTCTCTTTGAGACTGTTTGTCAATCACTGTGTGGTCATGGCCACATGTTCCTCTGATTCCTGTTCACTCCCCTCTTTACAGCGTGGCTTAGATGTGCCACCATCCAAAGTTGGAATAATTCATTGCCCCTCTATTGGTAGAGTTTTCCAGTCTTGCAGCCACTCTCAAATAATCACTCAGAGGCTTAATATTTACAACTATAAATGCTCAGCCAATAGCTCAGGCTTATTGCTAACTACCTCTTACATTTTAAGTTAACATATATTCTGTGTTAACACACGCTCTGCTATGTGGTGGTACCTTTATTAACATGGCACGTTCATCTCCTACTCCCTCTGCATCTGGCTGGTGACTCCTGACTCTGCCCTTCTTCCTCCCAGCATTCTCCTAGTCTGGCTCTCCCACCTAATTTTATCCTGTTCAGCTATTAGCCTGCCAGCTACTTTATTAAACCGATCACAGTGACAAGTCTTCACAGTGTACAAAAGGATTATTCCACAGCAGCCCTGCTCTTGCCTCTCTGTTGGCCTGTGACTGGCTTTGAGCAGCAGCCATTTCTATATTTGCACTGCTTCAAAGTCACCAGTTCTGATGTCACCAGCATTGTGCAAAGAAGCTTAGGCTTTGGCTGGGAATGTGGCTTGGTTGGTAGACTGCTTCTCTAGTGGTTGGTGGTGCTCTGGGCCCCGTCCCAGGATTGCATCCATGGGCGTTAGTGGAAGATGTTTATGATCTCTGCACTCACATTAGAAGTTCAAGGACATCTTCTGCTGCCTAGGGAACTTGAGGTCAGTTTGGGCAGAGAGCTATATAGTTGCAAAAAAGGAAGAAGAGAGCCCCAGGTGCAGCAGCAGCTTGGACTAGCCTTCTCACCAAGATAGACATTTTTAGACTGGACAGGCCTGTCCTCCAGATACTATCCAAAACAGAGGTTCAAGCAGAGCTTGTTTATACCATCCAATCTGAACTGGCCAGATTGATTAATGCAGTCTAGTGAGCAACCTAGGGCCAGATGACTTAAAAACCACCATTGAGACCAGATCCAATTGAGCCAATTGATTAAAAAATAAATAAATAAGTAAATAAACTGTGATTAAATAAAGTGGTGGTTGTTTCAGGGCACTAGGCTTTAGATAGATTCTGTGTAAAATAGATTAACTGATATAATTTGGTACCTGATATTTGCATTCTGATTTCAGAATTAACTCTTTTTGGCATAATATTTTAGCATTTGGCAAGCTGAAAGATAATTTTAAAGGATTATGTTACTTTACTAATATGTACTTAAACTTTTCCCAATAATGCTACTTTAGGTTTGCATATAGTTTTTATCTTCATGAATAATATTATTCCAAATGTCTTTCTACAACTGGTTTACAAAGTTTTGCTTGTTTTCTTTTTTTTCTTCTTCTTCTTCTTCTTCTTCTTCTTCTTCTTCTTCTTCTTCTTCTTCTTCTTCTTCTTCTTTTTTTTTTAAAGAGAATTGTGTATGGGGGCTGGAGAGATGGCTCAGTGGTTAAGAGCACTGACTGCTCTTCCAGAGGACTTGGGTTCAATTCCTAGCATCCACATGGCAGCTCACAGCTATCTGTAAGTCCAGTTCCAGGGGATCTGATACCCTTACACAGACATACATGCAGGGAAACCACCAATGCACATAAAATAAAAATACATCATTATAAAATAAAAATAAATTTTTTAAAAGGAAAATTATGTATGTATACATTTATGTAGTATTTATTGCAGTGCTGGTGACTGAACCTGGAGCCTCACACATACTACCCCTGAGCTATATCCACAACCCCTTCTTAGGAATTTTGCTTACCAAAGTGGAAACACTAGGGAAGGATACAGATGTTAACTTTCATTACACATTGCCTGGTGCTTTCCAAAACGTGTTGCAGTCAACAATGTACACATGCCCTCATCTCCACCCAGCAACCTTTTCACGTTAGCAACTGCTAAATCCAGGCACTCTGTGAGCAAAATCTTTGTGCATCCCGATTTTATGTCGAAAATCTTGACCCCTGGGAATGGGACTCAAAGGGACTTACAGAGGAGAGAGAGACAGAGAGACATACAGAGAGAGACAGAGAACAGAGAATGTAACGTTTCTGGCTCCACGGAACTTCTCTTATGTCTTTTTCTAGGCATTAGCACCGTACCATATGTAGCCAATTACTATTCACTATCAAATAGTTTTGTCTAGTCTTAGATGTCATGGAACTGAAAGTGCCTTCTTTTGCTAAATATTGTATTTGTTAAATTCACCTATGTTGCTGTTGTATACTTTTTCTCTTTTTATATCTGAGTATTATTCCACTAAATGAGTATGTCCTTGTTTACTTATCCATGGCAGGAATTTGAGCACTTTGTATTTTGATGCTATTAGGCAATCATTTAAAACTCATTTCAATAGCTGAACAAATGTGCTGCTGGTAGCTTAGAGACGTTTCAATATTTTCAAGTACTGTTGAGGAAGAGGTAAGGGGGGTTGAGGGATGGGCAGGGGCTAGGTGGCGAAAGGCATTATGAGCCATGCTGAAGAAGTTAGAGTTTAAGTCCTGGACTGAGGAGGAGTCCCTGAGAGGTCTTGATCAAGAGGAGGAACTTATGAAACTGATGGAATAATATGAGTGATAGGAAACAGAAGGGGCGTGTCATTAATTGGCCAAGGGTTCTCTTGCTGTTCTGTTCAGATAGAAGTCATGAATAAGCAGAGTGCAACTTCCCCATGTTAGCTGTTACGAGTTTTGAGTGCCAGAGGCTTTTAGCTCTGGGCTTTTATAATTTTTCCAAATTATAGGAAGAAATATATTTTGAAAGCATGGGGAATGTTTGTATTTACGCAAGATAATAAGTGGTTGTTGTGCAAAAAACATGGCATGAATTTTCCATTCAAATTTCTGAATTTAAAAAAAACCCGCCGGGCGTTGGTGGCGCACGCCTTTAATCCCAGCACTTGGGAGGCAGAGCCAGGCGGATCTCTGTGAGTTCGAGGCCAGCCTGGGCTACCAAGTGAGCTCCAGGAAAGGCGCAAAGCTACACAGAGAAACCCTGTCTCGAAAAACCAAAAAAAAAATAAAAAAAATAAAAATAAATAAGTTGTGTGTTGCTGCCTTCCTTAGGAAAGGGAAGGGGAAGAACACAGTGGTTGGGAAAGAAGAGTCAACTCAGTATCAGACTTGAGATGGTTGAGTCAGATCTGCTGAGCTGTAAGCTTACAAATGTGTTCAAAAGAGGAAGAGGAAAAAATATGCTTAATGTTCAAATTGATAATCTCTAGTCACAGTTGAGTGTCTGTACCTGAAACAGCCTCAGGCCACTGGCTCATCTAACTTTGACAATCGTGTCAGTTTTTTTTTTTTTTAAAATATGGGATATCTCACAGATTTACATGTCACCCTTGCACAGAGGTCATACTAATGACCTGTCTTAGTCTAACTTCATTGTTTCATAAAGAGTATGTGTGTGCAATTATATCACACATACAAGCATACCTGTGTGAGTTTAAATGCTCCACGTTTGTACAACTACCTATACATGCCAAAAGAGGGTGTGGATTCCTCTGGAACTGGAGTTACAGGTGACGTAGGTACTGGGAACTGAACCCGTCATCTCTCTAGCCACTTGGTCTAATTTTAATGGGAAGGCTCCTGAGGCGAGCACCATTTCTCTGGGTTTTAAGCCAGAGGCATGAAGTTCTAGGCCTTGAGCCCAGCACCCAGCATCTGCTGTTCCCAGCTCTGTTAATGAACCTCAGTGCGGCCCAAATCGGAACGATACCCGGAGCTCTTTCGGCAGCCAGGGATTCTGCAGTCTCAGTGCATTGCAGCCTTTCAGAAGACCTTTGCTGTCTTGGTGTTCAAGGTCTCCGCTGGAGGATGCTCTCTGTAACTCTTCAGTTGCCTCTAGCTGTTACTGAGTGACAGCCCCAGAAGATGTCTGCTGTTCACGTTGCCAGTTCAGCCTGCTCTACCCACGTGTCTGAGTCTCCCTTCAGTTACTATGATTGAATAACCCAACAAAGAGCATCTTAGGATAGAAATGGTTTATTTGCCTGCAATTCAATATTACAGTCCGTCATTGTGCGGACACCATCATTTCAGGAGTTTGAGACAACTGGTCACATCACATCCACAGTCAAGAGCAGAGAGAAATGCATGCGTGCGTGCGTGCGTCGTGTGCGTGTGCGTGCGTGCTCCATTGCTACCTTGCCTGTTCTCTCCATTCATACAGTTCAGAACTCCCTATGCATAGAATGACTCTGTCCACGGTGGGATACATCTTCCCACATCAATTAACATAGTAAGACAACCTCCCGCAGACATGCCTTCAGGCCAACACAATGTAGACAGTTCCTCACTGAGACTCTTTCCCCAGGTGATTCTAAGCTGTGTCAAGTTGACAATTAAAGCTAATCATCACACTAGAGTAAAGACCAGAAATAGTCAAAAAACAATAGCAGAGGGTTTATTGAGAACTGAGCTGTAGCACATAGTGTGGCGATGCATTGGAAAAGGGTGTGAGGAATGTGAGACCAGAGCTGCTTATATAATCCTGTCATGCATGTAATGCACGTAGACTAGCTGCCATGGGCTTCGGAGGCGATGGTACCCATTCAGAGTGAGGACTGCGTCTGCACACGGCTCTGAGTGGGGTCTGCTAAGGTCTAAAACTGTCATGGCTGAAGTGAAGCCAACTGAGGCGAGGTGCTATTGGGGTGGCAGCCATGAGAAGAAGAACGTGCTTCAGGGCATTCATGCCTGGCTGGAAGCCTCTTCTGGTGTCTGCGGCTGCATCAGAACCTTCCTGAGCAGTGGCCAGATGTTTAGAACACAGCTGTGGCTGTGATGATGGGAACAAATGGAATGGAGGAGGGTGACCACTTCATTGGCGTCTCCTGTTCCCGAAGCTGCACGCACTTGCTGTTGTCCGGCTAGCTAGACCCTGAAGCGCAGCAGTGACATCGCTCACAGTGCCATTAGGCACGGGAACAATGGGGGATGACAGTGGCAGTCCTGAGTGGCCTCCACACCGGCACAGCTCAGGGCAGCAGCCACTGCAGCAGGGCACGGGGGAAGGGTGGGATGGCTGTGATTCCGTTGGCCGAACTGCCATGCCTGAAAGTTCTCCTGATTTAAAAAGTAGAAAAGTGGGCTAGAGAGACGGCTCAGCAGCCAGGAGCACTGGCTGCTTTTGCAGAGGAGCTGGGTTTGGTTACCAGCACCCAAATGGTGGCTTGCAACCATCTGTAACTCCCATTCCTAGAGACCTGATTCCCTCTTCTGACCTCCATGGATACTAGGCATGAACCGGGCAGGTAAATCACTCACACATATAAAAGTAAACAAATCTTTTTTAAATATAAAATTAACCTTACTAGGGCTTAGCATATACCCTTAAGGAGAGTGGGGTCCTTTGATCTGCCTCAGATGGTTTGAGAAGACTGGAGGCAGATTTCTTTTTCTTTTCTTTTTTTCTTTTCTTTTTTTTTTTTTTTTTTTTGTTTTTGTTTTTGAGACAGAGTTTCTCTGTGTAGTTTTGCGCCTTTCCTGGAACTCACTTTGTAGACCAGGCTGGCCTCAAACTCAGAAATCCGCCTGCCTCTGCCTCCCGAGTGCTGGGATTAAAGGCGAGCACCACCACCGCCCGGCTGGAGGCAGATTTCTAGGAAAAAGACGTCAGTGATAGCACAGGTGAGAAATGAGCTGGGGTAACACTGAGTCATGAGTACCGTGGTAGAGACAGATGATATTTAGGTTGCTAAGCTGATAGACTGGCTAACACAGGGCTAGGAGTGGGGAGCAGGAGACAGCATCATAGAAAAGATGGCCGAGTCACTTTGGAAATTCTCAATCCAAGGTGTCTGTGGCATGTCCAGGTAGAGAGGTCTGTTCAACAGCTGGATACTTAGTTCTTGAGTTCTGGAAAGTGGTGCTGACTGAGACAGCAATTTGGGGATCTGTTGGTGTATGAATAGAAAAGACTAGAAAGTGGTTAAGGTTAGTTAGGATCCTACTGAGGTGGAGTAGATGGCTAATGAGAAGGAGAGCCGAAGAAGAAAAGACGTCTCAGGGGTATACGGGGAAGATGTAGGCCTTTGAGGAGAGAAGATTTCAAGATGGGGAGGAAGGCAAGTTTGCAGAGAGTTGAGGAAATAAAAACAAGTTATTAGACTTTGCTTTTAAGACATGTCAGTAAATCTGCTCAGCAATTAAGAGCACACACTGCTCTTGCAGAGAACCTGAGCTTGGTTCCTGAAATCCAGGATGGATGATTCAACAACACTGCTTTATAGAAGTCCAGCTTCCAGGGTACTCTGACCTGCCTGTAAGACCCCCACAAAATATCCATGTGTATCCTAACACACAAAACTACACTCTTCTAACACAGCACAACACACACACACAACAACAATACACACCATCAAGATCAATGTTTTGCTCCCTTATTTAAGTGACAGAGATATGAACATGCCCAAGTGGAGAACAAGAAATTGAACAGGTACGAGAGGGACGGAGCAGGTGGAATGGATTTCTGAAGCTGAGAGCAGAACATGAGGATGGTGTGTAATGGATGGAGAGGTGACTGGATGGAAGATCTTCTCAAGGCATGAGGAAAGACACCATGACCCTACCAGAAAACAGACATTCTCAGTCTATGGCGGCAACACTGGGGTTAGTGGTGTGGTTTGCCTTAGAAACTTTTACAACCAGGTGTATTTGGAATGTTGGATTCTTTCACCATGGAGCACAAAGATAATTTCTAGTTTTAAAACATTTTAAGTAATAGCAAAAATTGTATCCTTTTCATTAAAAACCCCAATAATACAGTTGACCACTGGATTCCATTTCCTCCCTTTCTCCTTTATTGTACTGAAGTAGCAGTTGTTCATCATCTAGGAAGTGAGATGGCACACAGTGATGAGAGCCAAATGATGTCGGCATTTAACATTTGAAGGAGGAGCTAGTGATACGGCTCAATGGTAAAGATGCCTGCCCACAAGCCGAACAGCCCAACTTGGATCTCTAGGATCACGTGGCAAGGTTCTTGGATTTATATGAAACAGAAATTTACAACAAATAATATTGCCCAAACTAAGGGTTTTTGTTTGGTTGGTTAGTTTATTTTTGAGACAGGGTCTCCTTGTTTATCCTTGGCTGGTCTGGAACTCGATACATAGACCAGGCTATCCTCAAACTCACAGAGCTCCACCTGCCTCTTCCTCCCAAATGCTTCATGAAAGGCATATGCCACTACTCCTGCTCATTCCAAAGGAAATCTTGCTGTATATCCATCCGGACCTTCCTGGATTTGAAGGTGAGAGGTGCTGCATGTCTCTGTGACTGTGGGAAGACTTTTCAAGTCATCTGTTCAACCTGAAGAGGTGACACAGAGCAAAGGAAGATGTGACCTGTTGTCTGATCTCACTTATGAGGAGGAGTATACTGATCTGCATCTCTATAAACTCTAGAATTTTGTTTTTTGAGACAGGATTTCTCAAGACCAGGCTGGCCTTGAACTCACTAAGATCTACTTGCCTCTGCCTCGTGAGTGCTGGGATTAAAGGTGTGCACCACTGCTGTCCAGCTTAAACTCTAGAATTTTATAGAAAAAAAGAAAGTTTTTGTGGGAAAGAAATGGACATTTTGCAGAGGATTTTACCTTCTTAAATGTGTAAATAATCTTTTTGTTTAAGAAGAATTTCTGGTAGATATGGTGGCACACTTTTAATTTTAGCCTTCTGGAGGCAGAGATGGATCTCCATGACTTCCAGGCCAGCCTGGTCTACATAGTGGGTTTCAGGACAGCCAGGGCTACATAAAGAGGCTTGTCTCAAAAAAATTAAAATAAAATAAAATAAAAATAAACAGAAGAAATTGCCTTACTTTAGTTAAAAATAAAATTTGTGTTGGAACAGCAAAAATGCCATCACAGGCTTTAATTAAGAGATTTATTTATTTGTTTGTTTGTTTTAGGTTTAGTTTTAAAATAACAGTTTTGGGACTGAAGAGATGGCTCAGAAGTTAAGAGCACTTGCTCTTGCAGAGGCCCTGAGTTCAATTCCCGGCACCTCCATGGTAGTTCACAACCATCTGTAACTCTAGTTCTAGATCACATGTCCCCTTCTGACTTCTGTGGGCACCAGGCATACATGCGATACATACACATATATGTAGGCAAAATACTCACACACATAAAATAAAATAATCTAAAAAGTAAACCACAAGATAACAGTTTTAATCTTTTTTATCCACCATATTATTTTATTTATAGTTTTAATAGCTCTCCTCCCAAAAAAATTGCTGACAAATTTTCATGTTGTAAATAACATTAATGAAAGCCAATTGATGAGATGTATAAACTAGTCCGCTTCCTCTATTTTCAGAAAAGTCAAATCTCACTATGTTTAAAGCAAGTAATTTAACAAAAATGTATGTTTTTGTTCCAGAGTTTTCACATTTGATGAAAAGGCACTGAGGACATTCATTTCAAGAAAGGTAAGCTAATTTTAACTAAATAACAGATGGCTCCGAGACATTTGAATTTTAAATGAGGAAGAGAGCCAGCAGCTGCACACACATGCAGGGCGTATCAAGCTCATCAGAGCCTTGCTGGTCTGGATTTGTGATGATGTTTGGATATATGCATAAGCTTTAAAAAAAAATGAGTGTGGCAGGAAGGAAGAACTACACAAAAATGTTAGCTAAGAAGTTAACCAAAATAACAGATCCTCAGAAAAATATATCATTGCCTATTCAAAAGCAAATTGGCAATTGTTCTCAAATTGTTACATCTACAACTTAATGATTCCCAGATAGAGTTTTCCTGAGACTTGGAAATTATTTCAGGGGTTCTCCAGACAAAGACTATGCTTGTGAACCTCCTTGTGGGACTAAAAGTTGCATGGTATCAAGTGACCTCAAGACCAAGTATTGTATAAGATCTGTACTTATAGGTCCGTGTTTGGTTTTGGAGATAGGGTCTCATTTGCCTCAGACTTACTGTGTGGTTGGGGATGACCTTGAACTCCTGATCCTCCTGCCTCTAGTTCCCAAGTGCTAGGATTGTAGACATGCACCACGATGCCCAGCTATGCCCTTCTAAAAATAAAATCAACCATATTCATAAATCCTGTAGTAAACACACTGTAGGAGAGAGAGGTTGCACATCGCTAATCTGAAAATTCCCAGTGTTCCAAGTCCAGAATGTTTTTGTTTTTGCTTTTTTCGAGACAGGATTTCTCTGTGCAGCTTTGGAGCCTGTCCTGGAACTCACTCTGTAGCCCAAGCTGGCCTTGAACTCACAGAGATCTGCTTGCCTCTGTCTCCTGAGTGCTGGGATTAAAGGCATGGGCCACCACTGCTCGGCTCAAGTCCAGAATGTTTTAAGCACTAATGAGATACAGCAAGTGGAAGATTTCACATCCTCATGAGATGGACTGTGTTCAAGACAGTTGCACAGTACGGTTTCTTCAGCATCTTCACCGGGGATGGGGTGGGGGTAAGGTGGGATTGGAGTGGTGTGGGGTGGGAGTGGAGAGGGGGTGGAGGAGGATGCAGCTCAGCTTCTGAAGGTACAGCACACAAACTGCTTCAAACACAGATCATCAAGAAGATATAAATTGCCTTCAGCCCATGTTTAGAAGGTATGTATGAGACATCGATGAACCTTGTGTTCAGATTTGAGTTTCATCTCCAAGATAAATGAACGTGTAAATATTCCAAAATTTGAAAATCTGCTACAGTTTGGATCTGGAATTACCTCCATGGCTTGGAAATGTGCCCTTGAAAGGATCATTGGGACCG